>NC_138205.1:22081037-22422817 GCF_964194415.1 Vipera berus
CACACAGTAGTGATGTTATGTACGCCTTATACTTGGTACCATTTAGTACTTGCACAAACATATTCTGCATCAGCTGAAGTTTCTGAATGCTCTTTGGGACAAGCCCATGTAGAATGCATTGCAGTAGTCTAAACAAAAGGTTACAAAGACATGAGCAATTGTGAGCAGGGCCTAGGAATGGGTGCAACTGGTGCACAACCTGAAGGTGTGCAAATGCTCTTCTAACCATGGCTACCACCTGCTCTTTGAACAGGAGCCATGAGTCTAGGAGGAGCACTATGTTGCAGATCTGCCTGGGCTATGGCAACCCTCATCTATTTCCCCAAAACTTCCAGACACTGAGATAGGATGTCCATGCAACACTCAAAGAGCTTGAGGTAGAGATATAAAGCTGGGTGCCATGTGTATAATGATGATATCTCTCCCTTATGCCAATGGACCACCTCACCCAGTGGCCTCATGTAAATGTTAACTAGAAGGGGAGAGGGAACCCAACCCTGAAGCACCCACAAAGTAGGGGGTTACTTTATGGCAATTAAAATAATGATGATAACAAAACCATTTATTAAGTTGCCTAAGCTTGAAATGTAGTTCTTGGATGGATATAAACCAAACAAATGAGCCGTAATATAACCAGAGGCTAATAGGCAGGCTGCCATGTCTATTACTGAATCTGTTCCAGGAATTGGAAAAGTTCCCAGTGGTGGGTTCCTCTATTTCAATCGTCTAGTTCAACTAGTATTTCTGGAATGGAGAATTAAATCCCTGAAAAATGAAGGTGGTGATAGTGAGGATGGAATGGAGATACTCTCAGCTGTTGGATATCCATCAATTTCATGAGTATCAGCACCAAAGATGGTATGCTGGAGTGAATTCTTCATCACAGCAAGGAAGGAAAAATACTGAAATCCTTTGTTTCCCCATTGACATTTCTGATAAGTTCTGTTTTCTTCCAAAACAGAGTAGAAAAGATCAACACAACCATTTTCCCAGGAGAAATAACTGCTTCCCTTTTTTAAAGAGTCTGCTGAGATAATAGAAGCAAAACAATAGTGGCAGCAGAGAGGGTGATGAAATTGAAACTTCCAGTAGAGGCACTGTTGCTGGTACTATTGTAATTCACCCTTGACCAATGGTCTTTACTATTCATGTCTATGAGCTCTGGTATTTGACTGTGGATCCATTGGTGGTAGTACGACACTCTTGCATAAACTCCAGGACGATTCTTCTGGGCACATCCATCTCCCCAGCTCACTACTCCTGCAATAAACCAAAAATCTTCCATCCGGCAGGCCAGTGGGCCACCTGAATCACCCTGTGCAGAATGAGCAGATCTTAAGGATAAACAAGGACAATGATGGAAGCAAATGCTTATTATTAATTCTGTATGTGTTACAAAGGATGAAGAATGTAGATGGATATGTTACTGAATAACAGCAGAATTAAATGTTTTCTGTTATTTTGAAAGGTGCACTGTGAGATAGGGTTACCTGAAGTTGAAGAACTCCATAGATCAATTAATCTATAAGAGTTCAAATTTGCCCCTATTTCTATTTCCCAAAAGGCAATAAATCAGAAAATCCATTTTAATGGCTCTAGTAGCTGCTGAAAAAGCATGATGCCAACTTCAAAAGCATGCTACAGAAACATCTCAATCAAGGTTCTGTGGAGATTCTCAATCATCCAGGTCATGGTTGTCCCAAAGGTGCTTTTTCAAAAGGCAACTGCACTTTGTTTTTCCTTGAAGATGTTTCAATTCTCATCCAAGAAGCTTCTTCAGTTCTGACTAAATGGTTGAGGATGAAAGGATTAATATTTCTTGCAATCATCTGGTCATTAGCACTCTTTCCGAGAATCTTGGACGTTTATCTGTGCCCTCGGGGTCACTTGAATAGTACAACAACACAGTCTTTTCAGCACAAATAAACCTCCAAGTGGCCTCAATGACTCTCAGAAAGAGTGCTAACGACCAGATGACTGCAAGGAATATAAATCCTTCTATCCTCCACTATTCAGTCAGAACTGAAGAAGTGAAATGTCTTCAAGGAAGACATTCAAGGAAAAACAAAGTCCAGTTGCCTTTGAAAAAGCACCTTTGGTACATTAAAACCAAGGGTGACCCAACTATTAGGTCATGGCACTTGGAGAAACTTGAGGTGCTATCTGTGATTGCTGGTTGTATATTTCTATTATATGCCCAAACTAGTTCATACCAGTCCATGCTGGTCCATGCCTTTTCATTAGCATGGAATATAGACCATCAAGGATCATTAGCATGAAATATAGACATGGATATGGACCAAGACTGAATCCAGTTTTCATCTTCACTATCCTACTAAAAAGAAACAAAAGAATGAGAAGAAAATTTTCTTCTTATATTTGTGTATGTGTACATGCCTTTCAGTTAACTAGGAGTAAAGATACCATATTTGGGCTTCAAAAATCAAGATAATTACCTGAAGGCAGCAAAGATAATGCTAACTCTTGGCTATTATACAGAGTTTTGCAATTAAATCTGAATAGCAAATAAAGAAGATGCCCAAACCTCATGAACTACACATGTATATTCTAATTAATTTATTGAGTAAAACCCAACAAAATCTTACCTGGCAAGCATCCCGTTGTCCAGCTGCAAAGCCAGCACATATCATATCTTCTTTAATTTCTCTTGTGGCCCTGGGCTGTTTAGAGTCCTGGCGGTAGAGAGTGTTGCATTTTTTTATGCTGATTATGGGAACTTCTAGCTTTTGCAGTATATCAGAGTTCTGTCGTCCTTCTGCAAGGAGAGTAAATTGGGAGATTTAATTTAAAGGAACACAATAAGATTTAAAACAGAGGGCCTCAATTCCCAGTCTGTGACCCAGTGCCCATCGACAGCATACCAGAAACCAGGCTGTGCAAACAAGCAAAGCCCCATCTGTGGGATGTAGGCAGCACATGAAAATATGCCCCTTCCAGTCTGCAGAAAAACCTCTCTCCATGGAACCAGTCCCTGGTGCCCAAAAGGCTGCAGGCCACTGAGCTATAGTTAGTCATAATAAAAAAGTCTCTTTTGATGTCCTCCAAATGTGTTAGACTTAACCACTTCTGAACCATAGAGACTGGGGAGAGTACAAGTGATGAAATCATATCAAATATCAAAAAATTGCCCAAACAGACCAAATCTGAATATTATATATAGTAGAAGTTCCATAGGTTCACTTCACTTTCTACACCTACCTTTGCTTCGAATATTCCCCCAGCCAGTGACCCAACACTTCTGTCCTGGGGGGAAGTTGATGTTGGCATTGGGGACACAGATGGGGCTGATATGTTGGGCCAGAGGCAGTCGCTGCTCCAGCTGGATGAGGGCAATGTCTCCAACCCTTGAATCCCCTTCATAGGTGGGATTGAGAATAATGCGCTTCACAGAGGCTATGATTGAATGAGGACCTGGGTCTGAAAGCTTCAGTGCTCCAACTAGTACAGTAAAATTAGAAGGATTGTTGATCCTGAGGCACAAAAATATGAGAGAGAGACAAAGTCTGTGTATGACAAATGGAATTAATTTTGGTGCCAAAACAAGATGAGCTGTATCACTGAACCAAAGTCCAAAATAAATCCTTCTTTCTTTTTAATGTACATCGTTCTCTCTCTCTCTCCCTCTCTCTCTCTCTCTCTCTCCCTCTCTCCACATGAACATATACTTACAATTATATTTAGATAAAATTAAATTTATATGTTAAAAAATAGATGCTACCATCAAAACAAAAATACTGTTCTTGTCTGAAATACACATTTAATATCCTTTCAAATATCCTAAAGGAAGTTTCTACTGTTGATCAACTGTATTTGTGTTTTATAATTAATATTTTTTTTTCTTAATTTTTTAAAAAGTCCTAGTTTTATAGAAAAAAACAATTAAAATTAAATCAATGGGGAAAATGGAAAAAAAACTTTGAAAGATAATCAAAAGATTGCAAAACTAAGAAGTAAAAAACTTTATTGTTTCTTCAGCTATGAAATTTACATTAGTCATGATCAAATTTTCAGTTTCATCTCAAACTGATTAAAATGCAGGTTGAAATCAATTCATTTAATTTTGCAAGTTCACCATGTGGTTAAATTTTTCTGGGCTTTGAAGCTAAGCAGGATGAGGCTTGGTTGATGATTCTTGGATGAAAGATGAAATCTCAGGTTATGCTGAGAAGTTAAAAAAAATCAGAAGACAACAATGGCAAACCTGCAGGAGACAAGTTCAGTTCGAGGGCATTTTTATCTTTATAGTTAATATTATTGCTCTAATAATATATGAAAAGTGCAAGAACTTGGCAGTCACTAAGTGTGAAGACTGACTTAAAGCCCCCTCCATGCAAAGTATAGGAAGACATACAATCTTGTTTTCCTTAATAGATGTGATTGTAGTGAATATAAAGGATGGTCTTGAAGGACAGAGAAAAGTTCTATTACCAATGCAAGTGATCAGATAAACAAGGCTTGAGCCCAGGCAAAAAAGTGCTTTATGAAAATGGCTCATATAGCCCCCATAATTTACCTGAAGATAAAAGGGGGAGGAAGGGGAGAACAATCAGAATAGCTGTTCTAATAAATTAGCTTTAGATCTACATGGTGTCTTTTCTTAGTCTAAAGGTAAAGGTAAAGGTGCTAGTCGTTTCCAACTAAAGGTAAAGGTAAAGGTGCTAGTCGTTTCCAACTCTACGGGCCGGTGCTCATCTCCGTTTCAAAGCCGAAGAGCCAGCGTTTGTCCGAGGACGTCTCCATGGTCATGTGGCCAGCATGACTAGATGCCAAAGGCGCATGGAACGCTGTTACCTTCCCACCATAGTGGTCCCTATTTTTCTACTTGCATTTTTACGTGCTTTCAAACTGCTAGGTTGGCAGGAGCTGGGACGAGTAACAGGCGCTCACTCTGCTACGTGGCACTTGGGATTCAACCCGCCAAACTGCCGATCTTCTGATCGACAAGCTCAGCATCCTAACCCACTGAGCCACCACGTCTACTCTACCATATATGGCTGACAGCCATAAATAAGGAGTTGGGTTTAGAAGATTGTCTGTGAATTCCCCATTGACTGGGAAGGTAATGGGACACCTTGGAAGGCTGCTCTGAAACTCTACCAAGAATTTTGTTTTCCCAAGAAATAGGACTGAAAGATGTCAGGTTGTAAAGTGCATACTTACAGACTAAAACAATGTGAGGCTGTGATGATCCATCGATCTGTGACAAGAGAACCACCACAGTGATGTTCCCCATTCAACTTGATGCTCACTTGCCAAGGCCACTCTCCATCCCGGGAATCTTTACCCCCTACAATCCGGTTCAGATATCCCTGTTTTCCACAGACTGAGCAAAAAGGAAAGGTTTATTGTACCTGTAGGGTCACATGGTATTTCCTGGTTACCTGGATTTAGATTCTTACTCTTGGAATTCCAAAAAGAGCTGAAATCTAAAAGGTATGAATCTATAAACTCTTATGTTGGCCAACCTCTTCTTGACTACAAGCTCTGTTTCTCCTTACTCCATGCCTCCATTTTTTCTCTTTTAGTTTTTATTTCCTTTTTGTACTGCACTTTCCCTCTCCTCTGGCTGTGCTTAGCCAAAGACCCTTATTCCAGATCTGTTTTTTATTTGTCCACCCACCCACTTGTTTTCATATTCCACATTGCCAATCCAAGAACCAAGTGTCCTCTTCCCATTTTTTTCCTTTTCTAAGGATCCAGCCTCCTTCACATTTCTCAAAGAATCCTTTAGGTTCCTCCAATTTTTTAATGCATTTTTGGAAACATTTTGTGTACCTCTTGACCCTGGTGATGACCTACTGGGGTGCATGTGGACCATGTGACTAACAACATTCCGTAAATGACTTTGATGCTAGTAAAGGCAATATTCAATATTTTTTCAGCTTTAATTGAAGTAAGATACAGCACAGCCATGGTTTCTATTATATAGTTTCTAGATGGCTACACTTCACAGAATATTAGAGTGAAAATAGTATTTGTTCACATCCCCTATATTTTAGTATTTAGTAGGATAATCTTTCTAATTAATAGCATGCTAACAAGTCAATATACAATCAGAAATAACTGATGCTCACCTCTGGTAGCATAGCTTTCTTCAACATCTAAAAAGAAAGAAATATATAAAATCATGAGAGCTACAGCTTACATTGCTATTTTAATACAATACAAATAATTTGGAAACTGCAGTATAAGTATAACCTGTTTATTTTATTTGTTTCATTTATTTATCACATTTATCTAGCTGACCATCTCACAGGTGTAATTTTTGATGATGTACAATTAAACAAAGAAGCAGAGTTTTAAAAACTATTTAAAGAACTTATTAAAACATAAATATAAACAATACCATGGGAGAATACATTCAAGGCCTTAGATACAATATGTCCATTCCACAAATCCTTATTTCTGTGGGATACCCTAGCCCAGGGCTTTTCAACCTTTTCACCTATTGTACCACTTTTAGGATATGGCAACATCCGAGTACCTCCAGTTGCCTAGCAAGGTGGCAAAAACTTGATGACCGAAAAAATAAGAAAAAAATGATGAAGTACAGGTAGTCCTCAACTTACAACAGTTCACTTAGTGACTGTTCAAAGTTACAATGGCACTGAAAAAGTGCCCTCCAAGCCACAGCCAAGCAAGACACCTGCCTGCCCGCCTGGCGGCGCTCTTCCTCCTGTCCGAGGTTTTCATTGCTGTGTGCATTTCTGTTGAGGATTGGCAGCGGGAGTGGGGTGTGTGTGTGGGGGGGTTGGTTTTTATTCCCCCCGTCTGCTGGGTGGTTGCAGCAGGTTTTGGTCACTTCACATGACCCTGGGACACTGACCATCATAAATTTGAATCAGTTGCCAAGCATCTGAATGTAAATCACAAGACCCTGGAGATGCTGCAACATTCCAGCTGATCAGTGCTTCTTCTGGGCTCAGCAGAAGCGCCAGGATCAGCATTGAGTTCCAGCTGGAGCCTGGTGCTGATCCTGGCGCTTCCGCTGAGCCCTGACAGCCGCTCTGGCCATCTCTCGCTCAGGCTTGTGCAGTGCTGCCACCAATTCAGCTCATTCCCCTCCCCCACTACCACTTTTCTAGGATGGTCACATACCACCTGCCAGGTGCCAATGTACCACAGGTGGTACCCGTACTACTGGTTGAAAAGCCCTGCCCTAGCCTGTTGACAAAACCAGGTTTTAAGGGATTTCCAGAAAGTCAATGGGTCAGGGCCAATTTTACCAGGGATGCAAAGAGAGTCTAGAGAGTGAGTGCTATGGCAGAAAAGACTCATCTTCTGGGTCCACTCAAATGAAGTCCCTTAACATAATATTATATAAACAATATAATATATTAATATATAATAATATACCATATAATGATATAACATAATTCTGGAACTGATGCAGTGGGTATATGTAACTGTGAAGAGTAATCCCTCAAATAACCAGGCCACACAGTGATTTAAAGGTCAACCTCAGTACCTTGAATTGAACCCAGAAGCAAACTAGCAACTGATGCAGCCCATGGAACAGAGTTGTAATGTGCTCGCACTGTGACCAGGGCAATGAATAACTGAGAGTACAGGTAGTCCTTGACTTAGGACCATAACTGATCCCAGAATTACTATTGTAAGTCTTGCTGGTCATCAATGGGTCACCACGTGACCATGCCTGATATTACCACCTTTTTTGCTTGTTAAGCAAATGCCACAATCATTAAGCGGATCCATTGTCCGCAAGCAGGCTTTTTGTTGGAAACCAGAAATAAACACCAGTTTCCAGGAAAATATGTTGCAAATCACAAATGGTCATTAATGTGGGTTGATTGCTAAGTGCCCAAAATGCAATCATGTGATCGCAGCAGGGCTCTAGCCTTTGAAATTTGAATCCGGGTCATACATACAGTAGCCCTGGAGAAGTTCATTATAACTTTGAACAGTTGCTAAGTGGCTAGTCAAGGACTACCTGTAGAGCCTATCCAGGAACAGGCACAACTGGTAACCAACATGAAGTTGTGCAAAGGCCCTCCAAGCCATGCCTGCCACCTGCTCTTTAAACAAGAGTTGTGAGCTCAGAAATATCCCCCAATTGCTCATAGAGTCTGTTTGGGGAAGTGCAAATCCATCCAGTAAAAAATATGGTAAAATCCCAGAAGGCCCCCAAATGCAAGCTATTCAGTCTTGCCAGGGTTGAACTGAAGATTGCTGTTCCCTATCCAGACTCTCATAATTTCCAGACATTAAGAGAGGATATCAACAGCATTGTTTAGTTCTCCAGGCGCTGATATGTATAATTAGATATCATCAGCATATAAATCATATTTCATCCCACAGTGATAGTTTCACACAGAAGCTTAAATCAGAACTACGAAGAAGTTTGGGTTTAGGATTTAGGATTCAAACATGGTTTTGTCAATGACAATGAAGATAAAATAGTTCAGAACAATAAGAAGGTCCACAAATGTTGCATACTGTCACAAACTCATTAACTGAGAGCCAGGCTGACTCACTGGGTGAAACACCTTCTTTTTAAAGTTCTCTTTTTTTGGACAGCAGACGTTAGAACATTGACATACCTGGCAAACCTAACCCAACAGACAACATAACCCAGTGATACCTCACTCATGCCCTAGGCCTGTCTTTGCATGACCCAAAATCAGCTCCTCCCAGACAAAGTTTCTTCTAAGACATCATTGAGCTTCTTCTAATAATGGAGATGCTGCCTGATGGCTATTTCCTAAATTAGGTTTCCTCCTTATTTAGTCTTGATGGTGACAGTAGGAAGTTCTGAGTCGTCCTAATTGCCCTATAAAGTTTGGAGTGGGGCTGCTGAAGTCAATTCTAATTAAAGTGTTGACTGTGATGAATTAAGAAAATGATTAAAACATGCCCACAGAGTAATCATATGTCTCACATGACCTTTTCATTGAGTACAAATGTAACTGTAATGAAATCAAATTTAGCTGTTATGCTGCTCACCTCATTTGCCCAAGCCTGCCAGCCAAATTTCTCCCTCACCTTCCCAAAACAGAGAAAAGAAATTGTGCACCTTGTTTTTAAACATGTTCCATACTAGTGCCATTGAAAATTTAGTAAAAAAATTTCAGAAGTTTAGTACTGCATTTTGCTGGGAAGGGAAGGGAGGGGAGAGGAAAGAAGAGAAGATCCACTACAAATATTGAACCCTGATGGAATTTTGGCATTTAATCTAGGATATTGCATATTGCTGGGTCTGTCCCATCTGTCATTAGTGAGAAATATTTGTGCAGGAAGTCCATTAATACTTACATGTCATCGTTTGCAGGAGCATCAGCAGCAACAATCTTCTCCCTAGCCCTTGCTGGTGGTGGCCCATAACACCACTGCTGATTTCTTTGTTTCCTTCCTTCGTTTTCCTCATGCACAAAAAGGTAAGATGTGGTACTCTTATGAAATAAGGACTGTAATTTAGGCCACTCAGACTTTGGATGCTTATATATGCACACACAGAGACACACCCCAAAGGGGCGTATTCATCCTAGGAATCCTGCCAGTTCTTGGTATTTGCCTGTTACGATAGTTACGAAACCTGCTGAGTAAATGTAACTTGACTACTGCTTCCTTCCTTTCAAGCTACCCATTTCCCTAATTCTAAGCCTATTGTTCCATCAAGTCAGTCCAACTACTGGGATTTTTTTTTCTTTGCCAATCATCTTCCACACGACCCGTAACATGACCCTTCATAAGCCCAAGTCTGATCAATATTCAACCTGTATGTTTTTCCCCTGCCTGCAGTTAGGAGTTCCTCTATTTTTTCCGACTTCTAATTAACTCAGTCAGTTGTCATTCTTTCAGCTTGTCCAACCTTCCTTTTCTTCCAAACTTTTCATGGGTCTGGTATTACCTATAGAAGTCAAGTCATTTGAAAAGTAGCTGAGATGGGTTCTTGGTGATCAATTTTTTGTTACGAAATTGATAAACACAATCTATAATCAAAAAATACAGAAAAATCTATTCTTTAACAATTCTGTGGCCTTAATAACGACTTTACAGTTATTTGTAATCTTGTATCAAGGTATCCTGGAGAAGGCCCTAGTAAATTCAGTAGACTTCACTTCAAAGAAAAACTCTAAGCATATATAGGAATGTCCTGTTAACCAAATCTTTATAAACTGTTTTCAATATGTGGAATAAATGATGGGACAAGTGGTTTAAAAACAAAATAGTGATTACTTGTTAACAGGTTCCACCTCTAATCAGTACTATCTCATCTGTGGCTACTCACTTGAGGAACCTGTTCAATCTCAGCCCTTGAAGATGGAATACTTGGTTACCCAATTTTACTGTCTTTTAGCAAATCTATTTGGAAGATTTGATCTGAACATCTCTATTGGTCTGATTTTCTAAACCAAATTAATGATTTGAACAAGATTTTACCTTGTTTACACACCCTGATATCTATATGTATTTAACATCTTTTCCATGACTATGGCTGAAAAATAATACAATAGTCAGCATTCCAAATGTTTTCTGAAGCAAATATTTATATTACAATAAGTATTGCAGCAAACTTTTAGTGGCTTGACTTTCTCACTGCTTATGTTTCTGTAATGCAGAGACTGAGGGCTACAATTTGAGGAAAGGAAAGAATATTTTTACTGGGGTAGATTATGGAGGAAGAAAAAGATGGATTAGTCCTACTTAGCTACTATTTTAAAATAATGTTCCCCAAGTTGGTCTTCCCAGACGTGTTGCAGCTAAAACTCACATGGAGATGGCTATTAGCTATGTTGGTTAGGAATTCAGAGAAAAGTTGTAATATTTCTGGGATAAACACATTTAATTTCATATGGTTTTTATACATGGGCTGCAAAAAAATCCTAATAGCCACTAGAAAACTGTTATTTAGTTGGTCATCTGATATTTTCCAACCCAAATACAATACAAATATATCTATTATTCAATTCTTCATACTCATAATTAGTAATATTCTTATGTACGAGTGTGTCTAAATAATTAATAATTATTGAACTATATCGTGATTGGGAAGCCAGCTAGAGAGACAGTTGAGTTGATGAATAATAAGATAATAAAAATATTTTTTTTATTGAAAAGTTTTTCAATACATTTTATCTTTAACAAAACCCCTCCCCACCCCCACCCCCCCTTCCCAGCCCAGCCCAACCCTCCCCCCCTCCCCTTCCCCCCTCCCCAACTTCCCAGAGCTAAATACAAGGTATAAAAGTAAAAAAACAATCATAAACTACCATATGCTAATAACAATAAACTATTGTCTATCGCACTTTAGCTCATATAGAATGACTACAAGCAATATAAATATCACATCGGTACTTATTCAAATGCTAAATGAAACTTTTTAGTCCCATATTTATTCTGGATATAATCAATCCATTTTTTCCACTCCACCATATATTGTTGTTGCGAATGGTCTTTCAAATACGCCGAGATCTTTGCCATTTCCGCCAGGTTAGAAACTTTTAAAGTCCATTCCTCTATAGTCGGCAGTTCTTCCTTCTTCCAGTATTGCCCTATTAAAAGTCTTGCTGCCGTAATTAAGTTCAACATCAACTTAGTGTCCACAACAGTAGTATCAGTAATAATGCCCAGTAAAAACAATTGCGAACAAAACTTTATCCTTTTCTTAAATATCTTCTGCATATTCCACCAGATTTTAATCCAAAATTCTTTGACCTTTTTACAGGTCCACCATATGTGAAAATATGTTGCATCTTCGCCACCACACCTCCAACATTTAGGCTGGTAATTCGGACACATACTTGCTAACTTTTTGGGATAATAAAGATAATAAAAATATTAAAGGGAATCTGAATGAATGCTTTCTCTCTCTCTCTTTTTCACATGGAAAAGAAGTCTGAATTGATATTTTTAGAAGTAGAGTAGGAGGGATTGTGACAAATATGCTAATGAAAAATGGGCATTCTCTCCAACATTCTCCTAAGTTTCTGGAGGAAAAGATTTTAAATCCTGTGGAGGGAGGAAGCATGGCTTGAATGGCTACATTAAAAAAGCTAAGAATCTTTGCTAAAGGAAATCAGTCCAGAAAAGCTCTTGAAAACAAGAGCCTGAAGGCTGAATATAGAAAAGAAACAATTCAAAACTGATTTCTTAATTGGAAGAATAATCCAATGCATGGTCAATACTTGAACAATGTACAAGGAAAAACCCCACATGGAGTGTTAAAGAAAGAAACTGAAGGCTTTATTTTAGTGGGTCAAAAACAAGCTTTGCCAACTGCCTGCATGAAGGTGAACATGTAGCAAATAATTGCAAATGTCATATTTGTACTGAAAAGAATGATCAATAGCTGCAGCAAAATCTCACAAACTGACTATAAGCAGCATCATGATCAAATTGCCAAAATTATTTGCTGGAAACTGTTGGAGGTTTGCATTCAAATATACACTAGTAAAACCTCAGCAGGTTAAGGATTTATGGGACTAAGATATAGCCAGGCATCTTGTTTATAACATGCCTGATATAACAGTAATTGAAAAGAAGAATGTCTGCTTCATTGATGTTGCCATTCTGGATAATGGTAGTCCTAAGAAAAAACATTTGGAAAAGAAATTTCAAAATACTGGGACTTGCAGATAGAAATTCCACTTTTGTTTATGGTTATCCACCATTTCTTAATATTAATCAGTGGAACAGCTTGCCTCCAGAAGTTGTGGGTACTCCAACACTGAAGGTTTTTAAGAAGAAATTGGACAACCATTTGTCTGAAATGCTATAGTGTTTCCTGCTTGAGAAGGGGGTTGGACTAGAAGACTGCCACAAAGAAGAGGGAGTCGAGTTATTCTCCAAAGCACCCAAAGGCAGGACAAGAAGCAAAAGATGGAAACTAACCAAAGAGAGAAGCAACCTAGAACAAAGGGGAAACTTTATATTATTATAAAAAATTATTCATTAAACATGAAACTCAGTCAACTGAACACTCAAATTGACTGGCACTAATGGTTGACACGGGTTGCTGCCAGCATCCTAGGTATCAACCAGGTATCGCCTTAAAATGTAAGATGTTCTGAGTAGCACAGTTTTTTGTAGCTTTGCTGGAGTTATTGCAGGAAGCTGCAATTTCTTGATCTATTTTGCAAAGTTTTTGGACATAGTTCCCAGTGCCCCAGTGATAATGGGTATCACTGTTACACGTTTCATCCATAATCACACAGTTTTGATGGCCAGGTCGTGGTATTTCATAATTGTTCCCAGTTCTTTTTCTTCAACTCTGGCATCTCCTGGTACAGCGATATCAATCAATTGTACACTTCGGTTCTCTATGACTGTGATATATGGCGTGTTGTGTTCCAAATGGCGATCTGTCTGTATTTGGAAGTCCCACAAGATCTTCACCCTTTCATTCTCGACAACTTTTTCCACCCTATGTTTCCATGACTTTTTGGACACAGGCAATTCGTATTTTTTACACAATGCCAGTGGATTAGTTTAGCAACTCGGTCATGTCTAGCTTTGTAATCAGTTTGCGCAATTTTGCTATACTCACATATTAAATGTGAAACAGTTTCAACTTTGTCATTGCAAAGTCGGCAATTTGGATTGTCAGTAGATTTTTGTATCTTCACTTTCATGGCATTAGTTGTAGTGCTTGTTTTTGAGCAGCCAGTATTAAGCCTTCCATTTCTTTCTTGATGGTTCCCATCTTAAGCCATTCCCATGTCAAGTTATCACATTTTCCTTCAATGTTTTTCAAATGCAAAGCTTTGGTTTTCCATCTATTTAATCTGTCATCCAGCTGTTTTTCCTTATATTCTGCCTTTGTTTCTGTTATTTTTATAATGCTTTATTTTATTTATTATTATTATTATTATTATTATTATTATTATTATTATTATTATTATTATTATTATTATTATTATTATTATTATTATTATTATTATTATTATTCCTCCAAGGTCCCTTCCAACTCTGTTATTCTGTTCTGTTAAATTGAATAGAAAAAGAAATCAGTGGTGTTAGCAATCATGATTGGAACTCTTGGAACAATTCTAAAGGACTCCCTTGATTTTGGAAATATTGAATTTATCAGATGAGAACACCCTACTTTAAAAAAAAAAATAGCCACCTGCTTGGAACTGCGTATATTTTTAACAATGCCTTAATAATTCTTAGTTCCTTGGTTAGGACTTGAATTACTAAGTTTCTACCAGTCTCAGACTGTGAATCTAAAAGTAGATTACCTATACAATGATGGCCATACTATCAGGAGCCACCAGGATGAAGCCTACAAGTATCTGTGAATCTTAGAGTTGGATAACATCAAGCAAGGACAAGTTAAAAATATTAGTAGAGAAGACATCCAAAAAGTGGGAACATTGCAAAAGACAAAATTGAACAGTGGAAACACCATCAAGGCCATCAATATCTGGGCCATGCCTGTGATATTATACACTGCTGGAATTATTAAATGGAGAATTTGGCCTGAAAAACAAGAAAATGACTGTTTACTATGCATTACATCTCCATAGTGACATTGATAGATTTATACCTGCCCCAGAGAAATGGTGGTAGAGGCTTACGTCAAGTCAAACAAACTGTCAAAGAAGAAAAGCAGGCATTAGCTGATTACATAAAAGGCAGTTAAGAACAAGCATTGATGATGATTAAAAATTAGAATTCACTGAATGTACAGGAAACAAAACACAAACATCAGAAAAATAGAATGCTGGCAAAGAAAACATTATATGTTCAATTTCTACAAAAGATTGAGGGGATAATGAATAAAGATAAAATCTGACAATGGCCTACAAATGGAACATTAAAAAAAGAAATGTAAGGCTTGATTTTGGGTGCTCAAGAGCAAGCTATTCAAACGAATGGAATCAAGGCCACATTTGAAAAAAAAATCACCAAATGATTCAAAGTGCAGTTTGTACAAAGAAGCAGAAGAAACAATAGATCACATACTTGGCTAATGCAAGAAGATCACAATGATATTACACAGTTGCCAAAATAATGCACTGGAATATCTGTAAAAATTATGATGTGTCAAGTAATAAAAAACTGGTAAGAACACAGCACAACACAACATTTAGTTGAAAAACCAAATGAAGATGAACAGATTAAAATAGTGTGGGATTTCTGAATAAAAACTGATAAAATCTTGGCATGTATCATATTTAAATTGTGGTTGAAAAAAAGAATGTGTGGATAATTGATATACGGTAGTAATATCTGGGGATAGTAAAAGATAAAGTTCAGAAGGTATCAAGATTTAAAAATTCAAGTTGAAAAATTAAGGCATTTAGTTACTGGCATATGGATGCCAGATGAAAAAATCTTGGATGGTACTTTAAAAATCTGCACATTTAGAAAATTTCCATCTATTAATACAAAAGACTACACTGTTCGGATCTGCACCAATACTCCACCAATACATTACAACAATCTAGGTTCTTGAGAAGAACTTGAGGCATATGCAGGTAAAGAATTGGCAGCTGTAATTTCATACTGTTGTGAATATATTATAATAATAAGGATATAAATGCTAAATCCAGTGAACCTCTGGCTGACTGTGTGATGATCCGTAATAATAATAATTTGTAATTTCTTACAATAATGTTGGTTAGGTTAGAGGGTAGGTTAATAGGAAACAGGAGAAGGGAAACATGATAGAATTATAGGAATTATGCATAATTGGAGGCATCTGTAGCAAGTTTAGATGTTAAAATGAGGAAACATATAACATGATGTCATGCTATAAATTCCTCCCTTATACAGTACACTTGTTTGCAACATTGTGACACAAGAATGAAAGGAGTGAAGTTTGCACTTGATGCCGTGATGTACAATTTGTCATTAGTTCCTCTTGCTTCTCGCAAGGACACCCATGTGCATGGCAGAAATAATGCAATAAATTTATGTTATTCCTTGAATCAATATTTTAGAGTTTGATTCTAAAAGACACTGATTTTATTCCTTTATTTCTTTATAGTATGGATTTTATTTTTTTGCACTTATTGAAAGCACCTTGGGTGGGGCAAAAGTTAACAACAAATAAAATAAATGTAAGAAAATTCAGATGATAAGAAGTAAATAGGTTTTCACACAGTAATTAGTTAAACTATGAAATTGATTCCAGAAGTTCTGCTAAAGGCAACTCATGTAGAAGTTTTGAAAAGTGGACCAATTAGGTCTTGGAGGATCATGTTATCCATTGCTGCTAATATTGATGGCTGTTTATTACTTTATTACATACCACCATATAGTGTTCCTTTATTACATACCACCAAATAGTGTTCCTAAGTGAGCTTCCAAGATGAATCAAGTTCACCATTTTGTGGCAGTAAAGTCATAATGAGCTGATGACAGATCCAGGAGAGCTTTTATGTTTTTATAGTAGTCATGGACAATTTGAATTGTGAACCCAACATTTAACTACACTAGACTTTCATGCAGTACATAGATCATCAGCAAATGCATCTTCCTTCTATATTGAACGAATCTCTATCATTAAAACAACTCAATTGTCCTGTTCAGTGCATCTTTGAACATTGCTTCCAAAGCTAGTGCCAGATGGAGTTCAGAATGCTTTGGAGTGGAGCAAAGAGGGAAGACCATGGTTTAGATGAGAATTACATAGATCAGAAAAAGGAAGGGCAATTGGCAGTTCTGTGAGGGAGAGATGGAGGAAGATCAGTAGAACCAGGTTTAGTGAGTGGACTCCTTAAAGCAGCAGCACTATCTTTCTTTCAGGATTCCATGCTTGTATAGAAGCCTGGAAAATATTTGGCTACTTTAATAAATAGCAGAGAGGGGCTGTGTTCTTGCAAGATCCAAAGCCCATTTTTCAAGTCATTCTTAAAGCATGCAGACCCCCTATATAATAATGTTTAATTGTTGAACTTTTGGTGATAGATAATGTTATTGTTGGAAGCTATAAAGGTGAGATTTTGTCCTTAATTTTTTTTTATGATTGACTTAGTACAGGTATGTGTCTTTATCCAGATTTCCTGCAATTGGGTTCTAAAAGAGATTCCTGATTTTCCAACTGTATGTAATTTTAACTCTCAGCCTTGACATTTATTTGAAAGGGCAAGGCATACTGGCTATTAATAAACCGACTAACAAGTATTAAAAAAAATAGGGAGGAAGGGGCAGGATGTAATTCAAAATCTAGATGTAAAAAGGTAAAGGTTCCCCCGCACATGTGTGCTAGTTGTTTCTGACTCTAGGGGCCGGTGCTCATCGCCGTTTCAAAGCGCGGCACTCGGGATTTGACCCGCCAAACTGCCAACCTTCTGATCGACAAGCTCAGCATCCTAACCCACTGAGCCACCGCGTCCCTTTAATCTAGATGTAAAAGACCCATATTCTGTTATTCAGATGTTTGAGCTGGAAAAAGTGGTGCCCATTATTAATATGTGAGGCTCATCTATTCTGCTATTAAGGGTCTTCTATTCCAGAGAATGGAAGAGATTTTTTATAGAAAAGTCTTGTGTCTCTCTGTATAAAGGCATTTGACAACTCCACTGACCATTGAAATGTCTCTTACCTCATAGTAGCTGTCATAATATTGTTAAGAATTTGGCTACGGCAGAAGCTATTTTAACATTTAACATTCATTCAGCCAATCATTCCAAGTACAGTAATTTAGGGAAGATGTCATGGGGCATTTCAAAGTAAACATGCATAAGATTGTGCAATAAATGATAAAAATAAAAAAACACCTGAAGAAACTTTTCAGTATCTTGTTTGAGTTTTTGTTTTTCTATCAGAAAGAAAAATTTAAAATAACAATAATGCCAGCCAGATTACTCAGTTTTGGATTACTCATTCATATTTTGGTTACTTTAACCTGCTTAGCTGGGAAACAGTACACGGACAGAGATGAGTGTACAAGAATCTTTGGGTGTGGAACTGTATTAAGAACAATATTTTTATGACTCTCCTCCAGTAAGCAATGGTGGATGATTCAAAGAAAGAAACATCTATCACTACAATACAGCTATTTACTTCTACATAGCTGGAACAAAGGTAAAAGGTAAAACTTTTTTGTGAACCACTCTCTTCCCCCCCCACATACTGTCAGTTCTGATTATGCAATTACTCCCTTTTTCGACCCTGTAATCCCTTAATTCAGGGTAATGTCACTGTAGCTGAATGGAGTTGAGCATTTACAGACTGGATGCCCTTCCTGATGCCTATGTGGAGTTTGCAGGAGATATTTTCTCTTTGCACCCTGAAAGAGAGTCAACTACTGCTACCTAGGATTCAACTCTCAACCTTCTGAGTGGGAGGTGAGAGTCTTCACCACTAGGCCACCATGCCATTCATAGTTTAAAAAAAGAAAAGAAAGAAAAACCCCACAGCAACTGAAGTAAAAAACTTATACTACACTAACAGAGATGACACACAAGCAACTTGGTTCATCTGTCTCTTGCGCATTCAGAAGAAAAAAACCCCATTCAACTCTAGCATTCCTGAGAAGAGCAAAATAATACTGAATGATTTTTAGGAATTCTCCCTATTCTGTTGATCTAACACTGAAATTGAAAATTAAACTTAAAAATTATTTTTAATTTAAAAAACCAGCATTTTTCACATGCCATCAAATGAGGGCTTCCCTTTACAGTATTTGCTTTTGGGTGGTTTCTTAAAAGAACTTTAAAATAGTATGACACATAGTTAAAGTAGTACATTAAAAGAGTTATCTGTTGCTATATGATAATAACTTTCATAAATAAATAAATATATAATGTTTCTGTCTTTCCAATTTGTAATTATGTTCACAGTTAACAAGAAAAACACCAAGTTATAGTTATACTATACTATACTATAGGGACACGGTGGCTCAGTGGGTTAGGACGCTGAGCTTGTCGATCAGAAGGTCGGCAGTTTGGCGGGTCGAATCCCGAGTGCCGCGTAACAGAGTGAGCACCTGTTACTCGTCTCAGCTCCTGCCAACCTAGCAGTTCGAAAGCACGTAAAAATGCAAGTAGAAAAATAGGGCTTTGAAACGGAGATGAGCACCGGCCCCCAGAGTTGGAAACGACTAGCACGCATGTGCGGGGGAACCTTTACCTTTACCTTACTATAGTTATACTGTCTACATTCAATTCTTGATATGATGTTAACATTATTGCTTGTGAAGAATTTATACTTTCAAATCTATATCTCAGCCAATGTATTCCTCATCATTACAATAAACATGCTTTTATTTGCTGGGTATATATATATATATATATATATATATATATATATATATATATATATACACGGGTATATATTTGCTGGGTATATATATATATAAATAGGGACCACTACGGTGGGAAGGTAACAGCGTTCCGTGCGCCTTTGGCGTCTAGTCATGCCGGCCACATGACCACGGAGACGTCCTCGGACAAACGCTGGCTCTTCGGCTATGAAATGGAGATGAGCACCGGCCCCTAGAGTCAGAAACGACTAGCACGCATGTGCGGGGGAACCTTTACCTTTACCTTTATATATAAAAATCTCTGAATGTTGATGCAAATAAATGTACTGAACATACATTGAAGACAAAATTACTCATAGCCAATGTATACTGTATATTAGAAATAGGATGTACTTGGAGAAACACATATAAACATCTACTGTATATAACTTGATTAGAGTAAAACCAGATTATAAAAGGAAGAAAAGGAAGAACTCAAGAACACAGTTTTAGATTCCTGTTAGCAAAATCCTGCCATCTATTGTGTAAAGATAGGATATAATTTCCAGAATGAAACAATAAAGAATAATACATTATTTCTTTGTGTGTAACACAGACAAAGAATTCATAAAATATGAATATAGATAATCTGTGTGGGTGCATGCACATCCATTTTCCATCTCTGACAATTGTCTTTGGCTAGTCATTTCATTGCTTTCATTTCCTGTGGTGTGCCAATTGTGTCATTTATTGTTATTTTCTCTGTCTTGATTTCCTAACCTGGATTTCCTTGTCTTAGTTGAATACAAATACAGAAATAGATACTTGCTGAGTGATAGAAAACAATTTGTGATTAATGTTCACTTCCATCTTCATGGACAGTATCTTTGATTTGGGGGTTAGAAAAATTCCTCCAGGTCCCAATATAGACTCCTGATGAACATGGGATTTCTGTACATTCTTGTAGGAGAGGAATCCTATTTTGGGATTTTTTTTCCAGAAGATGTCCAGTTTTAAGAATGTCTCAAGACTCAACCCAGGGATGAGAAGGTCCATTGGTTCTCATCTGATACTAAAAGGACCAGTAGCTCACCAGAATTATTGTGCAGCTCCCATATCCTTCCCCCTCAGAATAGACTCCATGAACCAGGAAGGCATCTGTCTGAGTGGCTTCCATATGTTATTGCGTTGTTCTGGACCAGACATGTCAAACACAAGGCCCAGGGGCCAGATCCGGCCCGCAAAGTGGTTTCATCTGGCCCCTGAAGCCATCCTGGAAACAGTGAGGGAACGGTCCCCACTGCCTTGGCCCTGGCCCAGAGACCCTCCTTCTGCCAGAGACACCCAGATCTGTCCCACTCCTGCCCAGGCCCCCATAGGCACCCTTGATGCCATGCCCACCCAGTAGGCCACGCCCACCCTGGCCATACCCACCCAGTCCCCTGAGGGCAACCACAATGCTGATGTGGCCCTCAGTGAAATTGAGTTTGACACCCCTGTTCTGGACTTAAAAAAATATTTTTGCTCATTGGCCTAGCAACTGTTTCTGTATCTTTTCTTCACAGTCATCTTCCTTACTTTCTACATCCTCTATGTCAGACGTCCCCAAACTTTTGAGCACCAGGGACCGGTTCCATGGAGGGGTTTTCTGCGGACTGGAGGGGGTGTGGTTTCATGTACTGCCTGCATATCGCGGATGAGTCTTTGCTTTTTTGCACGGACTGGTTTCTGGCATGCTGTGGCCTGGTGCCAGTCCATGGACTGGAGGTTGGGGACCTCTGCTCTATGTGCCCTGCAAAACTCATGAAGGCTTTGAGCTAAGAGTACATTTTTTTACTGCTTCGTGTGCCAATGTTTCTTTTTCTTCTGTTACTTTCATTCATTGAAATCAATTAGCTAAAAAAGAGGACTATGTGGGGAAATTGAATTCCTCCCCCCCTCTTGATATTTCATTGAAAGATATTAGTTTACTTCCTTGAATGAAAAACATTGATCTTTCAAATACTGAATAATTTTGTGGCTAACCCCCCCTTTGTTAGATATACTTCCTGCCTCTAAGGTAGGGTACATAGCATTCTATGCTCTATTTTTGCTTATAAAACATTCCTGTGAGGTAGGTTGAGCTGAAACAGAGTGATTGGCCTCAGATCAACCCAGTGAGTGTTCATGGTTAATGGTGGATTTGAACCTGGGTCCCTCAGTGCCATCCTATAACACTTTAACCACCACACCATGCTAGCTTGGTTTCCTAATCCAAGTGTAGCTCCATATCTAAACTTTGTTGTATTTCAGAAGGTGAAGAAAACCCTCCTGTTACTGTTCCATTCACCCTTATTTGTTCTAAGTCCTCACTTTCCTGTATAGTGAGCAATAGGGTGAACTATCCTGAAAGATGTCAAAATTGCATTGTTGGAGTTCTCAGACCTGGTTTTGTGTCTTGCTGTTGTCTCAATATCTACTAGCTAAAATTATCAATGTAGGAATTCTGAAGTGATGCCAAAACTGATGACATCACATAGCAGATAATGTAGTACTAATACTAATATCTGCAGAGTAATAAAATTTATGCAACTCTCAAACCAGGTTCATAGAATGTCATGCCCTCCTAAGCTACATGAATTCACCATCACCACAATGTCAATGTTTTCTGTCATTTTTTATTATTTTTGTGGCAATTGGTGACCTCAGTCAGGCAGAATATGACCTTTA
This sequence comes from Vipera berus, assembly GCF_964194415.1. Classification (NCBI taxonomy): domain Eukaryota; kingdom Metazoa; phylum Chordata; class Lepidosauria; order Squamata; family Viperidae; genus Vipera; species Vipera berus. The sequence continues at coordinate 22,102,924 of NC_138205.1, forward strand.
GTCTTGTGTAGGAAAAACAACATAAGCAAAGTTTGCTGGATCAGGTCAACAGCTCATCTAATCCTTCATTTAGTTTCACACAATGGGCCACTAAATGCTTTCAGGAAGTTTACAAAGAATAACCAGGAAGATTATTGTAACAACTTTTGCTTCCAAGCAGCAATTATTTAACAAATATTGCCTATGATTTAAGAAACAGTACACCACAGGTAGTAATAAAACTAATATTCCCCTTTTAAAACCATGGGTAAAAGGTAAAGGTTCCCCCGCACATGAGTGCTAGTCGTTTCCGACTCTAGGGGGTGGTGCTCATCTGTTTGAAAGCCGAAGAGCCAGCGCTTGTCCGAGAATGTCTCTGTGGTCATGTGGCCAGCATGACTAGACGCCAAAGGTGCACGGAACACTGCTACCTTCCCACTGTAGTGGTCCCTATTTTTCTACTTGCATTTTTACATGCTTTCGAACTGCTAGGTTGGCAGAAGCTGGGACGAGTAACAGGCGCTCACTCTGTTACGTGGCACTCAGGATTCGACCCGCCAAACTGCTGATCTTCTGATCGACAAGCTCAGAATCCTAACCCACTGAGCCACCGCGTCCCTCAATTTAAAACCATAGAGTCCATCTAAATTATAAACAACAAACCTTATGTTAGGGTTGTCTATTTTGTTGTTTGAACGCAACCAGTGAATTCTACTGTTGAAATAAAAATCATCAGATCCAGTTCCAAGCCAGGAGTAAATAAAATAGAGGCTAAGATGCTGGAAATAAAATGGAGGCTAGCTGTTTGGAAAGAAAGTTGAATGATGAGCAGAACCAACAACAGCATGCAGTTCTGGGACAGCTGACAAAATGGATTTGAGAGTGGGTGGGTTTTTATACCTTCTTTAGGACTTTGTGTTTGAGATGCTTGTTGTGAAATATACTTTGACCTGTGTAAGAATGTGCCCTTTTGGTATTCCAATTATTGTTGCCTGACTCCCATTATGGCTGGGACATCCTATCCTGTACTAGGAGATGGGTGAAGGAATGTAAATTCTTAATCCCATCAGCTATGGGGGCTGAAAGTGTTTTTTTATGAATGGATTGGCTCAGTCTTTCTGAATATCCATTCAAAATCTCCAAATGGCCTTTTTGCTTGAGGCTTTTTTTCTATAGCAGGAAGACTGGGGCTGTTTTCTGCTTTTGTTAAGATTTTTTTCTCCTTTTCTCCTTCAGAGGAAATATTCTATCCTGCCTCTTTTAATATTCTCCAAAATATTTCATTCTCGGGGGTGGGGAGGGTGTACTGACTTCCTACACTACCAAGAAGTATTTTGCAGTGTTATTCAGAATTATACTGTGTGACTATTGCAGCCAAATGGCAAGGAAGTGGGAACAAAATCCACTGAGGTCATACTATAACTCAGCTGGCAACTTTAAGCATCAGCAGATTGGCATCCTAATTGTGATTGCTTGCTAATCTTGAGTGTGGGTTTTCAGCTGAAAACAAAGCTTCTTAAATAGGCTTATTGTTTAATGACCTGGCCATTGGGAGGCAGCAAAGCAACACCGATGGGGAAGCATTTGCTGTTTATTGAAAAAAGTTCATGAACATTGAAATAAGTATCCATACCTGCCTGGCTTCAGTGCTTTCATCTATTGATGGGTGGAAAAGAAAGAGAAAGAGAGGAAGAAAGAAAAGGACAGCCTGGAAAGAAAGAAAGAAAGAAAGAAAGAAAGAAAGAAAGAAAGAAAGAAAGAAAGAAAGAAAGAAAGAAAGGAAGGGAAGGAAGAGAAAGAAAGAAAGAAAGAAAGAAAGAGGGAAGGAAGAGAAAGAAAGAAAGAAAGAAAGAAAGAAAGAAAGAAAGAAAGAAAGAAAGAAAGAAAGAAAGAAAGAAAGAAAGAGGCAAGCTTTGGATTGTATGAAAGTGATAGAGAGTGGGAAAAAAGGAGTTGGATGGAGACTTCTTCAACCTGACAATTTCAGTCTTCTCAAAATTCACTGGCTTGATGTTGCCACTATTACTTGTTGCATTTAGAGAGGTCAGGTTCAGGAAAATTGCTAAAACTTGCCTTTTAGAGAGTGACTCACCTAGTTTAGCATGAATTGGCAGTTGTTCCTTGGTTATTCAAGGAAACCTCTGTCCTAGGCTTAATAAGAAATCATATGGGTTGGACCAGGGACTTTTTGTACAAAGCAGCCACACCCAAACTGAATCTCCTCTAGCACTTTTGTTGTTTTGTCTTCTGTTTTGTTATGTTCAGAGCAAGTGTTGTTGAATCCTGGGAGATGTCATTTTCAAAGATTTTTTGAGCTTTCCACATCACCTGGATGTGACTGGAAAATGGATAGTTAATGGGTACTGTCTGTGCAGGTAGAATAAGGAGAAACTGTACATGGCACATGCAAAAATGCTATTTCTTCATACCACATCATGAAAGGAACCATACTATGATTGGGGCAATTGGACTGTATTTATTACATTTATGGGATGATTTATTATCTGATTGAAGGTTAATAATTCCCCATGAACCAATCTACTAGTGGAAACCATGCAAGTTTATCTGAATAGCCCTTTGGACAGACCACAAAGTTCTGCCCACTGAAGAGGAAGTTTCACTAAAGGTTTTTGTGGTTCTCCCTTCCTAGTTCCCATTTAAAATACAAGTGTTGGTTTAAGATAACTTATGAGCCAGCATCTACAAATGCATAGGCAAGCTATTAAGGAGGCTATCTGAATCGATGGCCTTTGGTAATTTGAAGGTCTTATTTCAGGCATTTGTTTAACTCCTTCATCTTGCACACCAAACCTAAACAGCAGCAGTGTATAGCGGAAGTGTAGAGGACAGAGTGCATGATACTGATTTGTCCAACACTACAATACACACATGTGCACACACACACACATACACACACACACACAAAGTCATGAGGCCACACTTTATATTCTGTATGTATGTATGTATGCGTCTGTCTGTCTGTCTGTCTGTCTGTCTGTCTGTCTATAGGTATGTACTATATGAACAATTTCTTTTGCTATGCTAATAGACTTATAAACCTTTTCTTTTTTAAAAATAAACAATAACTTGTGTTTTACAACTCTGCCTGAAAGTAGAATCTGGGTGTGTTTGTGTGCCAATAGCTGCACACTGCAATTGTTGCACTTTTATTGCTAGTAATGTCAATTGGAGGTTATTTAAGGTGAAGGGTGTGAACTCAAGAATCTGATTTTCTTCCCAGCTTTTAAAACTGTAAACATTTTGAAGAAATCTTACATTTTCCCTTTATATTTGTAACTGGAGGCTTCTCCTTGCTGAATTAGGCAATGGGGATTCAAAATGTGTTCTTTATTTAATCTTGAGTATTTATCTAGATTAAACGTTGCATTCTCTTCAGACTTTTAAATAAACATTGCCTTCTAGCAGTTGAATTGCTTACAGTTAGGCAAGGCATATAAATAAAAAAATGTGACACAAATTGCTAAGAAACATTGAGTGACTTCTTTCTGCATGAATTGTGGCACAAACAATCATGCCATTAGCAAAGATCATGGAGGAATGTAACTCACAATTTTTTGTTAGTAACATTTTTAATGCAAAGATCAAATTCATCAGTGGCAAAGAAAACTGCAAATAAATATGCTACACACAGAAGAGCACAAATTTTTCTAGTATGATTATCTATTCTCCTTTGCCCTGTTTTCCCAAAACTGGGCTAATCCTCTGAGTATGTTAAAGAAAATTAATATTATTGTGTAGTGGGTTCTGGAACGCAGGAAAGACGCCAGGCCGATGAGTACAGCATAGGGGTTCTTTATTGGTGGTAGAAACTGTACTGGGGAAATAGGGGTTACCTGTACCTGGCCAGGTATGCCCTCAGCCAATCAGTTTAAACCTTAATTTCCCTCCGAAAACTAACCAGCCACAGCAGTTTTGGTACATCGCCACCTGGTGGTAATCGGCTATGCTGTGGCTTACTGTATCTCTTAAACCCCCATACATAACATCCCTTCCCCCTTTAAGAACAAACAATATTGTCGGTAGAGTGAACAGCAATAACTACAATACAGTAACAACAGGCTTAACAACGACACGCCATAATACCATGCTCTTCCGCCTCCCCTCATGTCCGCACATATTCGGCGAGATAGGCAGGTGGTCTATGAGTCCTGGATGACCTTCTTAGGGGTTCCCCCCTGTCCTGGACAGCAGAGTCAGTGGCTGATTCCTGGCTGGCAATTTCTGGTTAACCCACCCCATAGTCTGACCCTGTGGCCGGGTTGTTGTGATGGCCCTGGGCTGGCTGTTGCCCAGGCTAGGCAGTGCTCTCTGCCAACAGTAGCGGGTCCGTGAGGTCCTCCTTGGGCTCGGGTCCGGTTGTTAGATGGTAGGGTTGATAGTGATGATTTGTGGACGATGGAGAGTGGTCCTCCGGTTGGTTGTTCTGTGACCTTTCAGGAACCCGTTTCCTGACTTGGTCTATGTGTCGTCTTATCTGTCGGCCCCCCTCCACCCCTACAATGTAGGATAAGGGCCCGGTTCTGTCCGTAGCTCCTGGCTCAAACCAAGTCATCGGCGTGTAGCTCCCTAGGGGGTTTGGGTTGCTCAGTCTCTGCAGCCACTCTGTTGGGGTGGAGCTTGTCCAATTTGGTGATGAGGTGCCTGCCCCAACGAAGTTCTGCTGGCTGTGCATGGTGTAATGTGTTGTGCTAACAGGAGTTGTGCCAACCTGTGAAGCCAGTCACCACTGATGATGTGCCTCAATGCATCCTTGGTCATTCGCACCATGCGCTCTGCTTGTCCATTGGTCGACAGGTGGAAGGGCACGGCTGTGACGTGCCTAATCAAGTTGGCTTTCGTGAATGCCTGGAAATCAGCAGAGGTGAATTGAGGCCCATTATCTGAGACCAACATGTCAGGGAGGCCGTGTGTGGCAAAGAGCCCCCTGAGCACTTGGATTGTTTTGGCCGTGGTCATATTAGTGACTGGCACTACCTCTAGCCATTTGGAGTGGCAGTCTACCACCACTAGGAATAGCTGTCCTTGGAAAGGACCAGCATAATCAATGTGGACCCTGGACCAGGGTGTGTGTGTTGCCTCCAATTTGTGGACAGGTGCATGGGGCAGCTCCGGCCTGGACCTTTGGCAGGCGTAGCAACTGTGTACCTATTCCTCTAGTGTCTTGTCTAGATCTGGCCACCACAGGTAACTCCTAGCTAACGCCTTCATCCTAACTATGCCTGGGTGCCCTTCGTGTAACAACTGTATGACTATGTCCCTCAGTGTCTCCGGAATGATGACCCTACTACCCCACAACAGGCATCCCTTGGGGGCATAAAATCCATGCCTGCTTGTGAAGTAAGCCTGGAATTCTGGGCCTGGACTCTTCTCTTGCCACCCCGTGACTACCCAAGACTGAACCCTGCTCAGGATTCTGTCTGATGTTGTCTCAGCAGCTATGTCCTTTGCATGTAGGGGGCATTCGGGTAGGTCCTGGATGGCCAGTATGTGGGCTGCTGGTGCCGGGTCGGGTTCTGAGTTTGCTAGGGTTAACCTACTTAACCCGTCTGCATGGCCCATTTCTTTGCCTGGTTTGTGAACCAGTTTATAGGTATATGCAGATAGGAATATGGACCACCTGAGCATCTTTGGGGATAGAATTTGGGGGGTTTGTTTGTCTGTAGTGAACAACCCTAATAGAGGCTTATGATCAGTGAAAATGGTGAACTCCCTGCCAGAGAGGTAGTCATGGAATTTTTTGACCCCAGCCACTATTGCCAGGGCTTCCTTGTCAATCTGGGCATAATTCCTTTCTGCCCCAGACAATGTTCTGGAGTAGTATGCAATGGGTAGCTGTTCCCTATTTCCTTCTAGGTGACTCAGCACTGCGCCCACTTCGTAGGGGGAGGCATCGCAAGCGATGCAGATGGGCTTTGACTCAATGAAGTGTGTGACTAGATTTGCTGGACAGTAATTCTTTTCAATTTTGAAAACTTTTTTCGTGGACCTTGGTCCAGTTCCATGCAGCCTTCTTGTCTAGGAGCCTGTGCAAGGGCTCAGCTATCGCTGCCTTGTGGGGGAGGAAAGAGTGTTAGAAGTTTAGGAGCCCAAGGAAGGCTTGCAGTTCCACCTTGTTCTTGGGGGTGGGGGCCATTTTGATTGCCCTCACCTTGGATTCAGCAGGGTAAATCCCTTTGGCATCAATTTTAAACCCTAAAAATTTTGTGGCTTTAACACCAATGCAGCACTTGTCTCTTTTTAATTTGAGACCTGCAGAGCGAAACCTACCTAAACCTGCCTGCAATCTCTCAGCCAATACCTCTTCTGTGTCCCCTGTGATGAGGACACCATCAAAGTAAGGACATACCCCTGGAATGCCCTTTAGAGTCCACTCCATTACCTCCTGGAATATTGCTGGAGCTACACTGACACCAAACTGCAAATGGTTAACTCTGAAGGCTCCTCTGTGCGTGACTATTGTTTGGGTGTCTGCCATTTCCCAGGTAACCGGCAGCTGCTGGTACGCCTGCACGAGATCCAGCTTTGCAAAGATGGCGCCGCCTTGGAGGGAAGCAAGAACGTGGCTGGCCGTTGGAACCGGGTAAGTGTGCTGATTAAGGGCCCGATTTATCGTGCACTTATAATCAGCGCAGATTCTCACTTCCCCATTGGATTTGAGGGGGGTACCTATGGGAGTCTCCCACTCTCCCCCTTCTACCGGCTGTAAAAACCCCTGTTCCACTAGCTCATCTAGTTCGCTCTCAATCTTATGTTTGAGTGCGAAGGGGACTCTCCGGGGTTTGATCCTCACTGGTAGGACATTGGGGTGCAGTTTAAAGGAGATGGGGGGGCCTGGTGTACCTGTCTAATTTGTCATCGAATACGTCTGCAAATGCTTTGCAGACGGCTTTGATGCTGTTGGCCTGGGTGGTGTGGATGCCTGAGATCCCTATGCCTAGGGCCTTAAACCAGTCCAACCCAACTAGGCTAGTCCTCCGGCTCTCGACCATAAGGATATCCAAGTGCCCTTGTAAATTCTTGGCCTCCCCCTTGATTTTTACGGGGGCATGTTGGAAATTGTTTAAGGTTATGCTGGCAGGCCTCAATTTGGCCCACCACTTGCTCCGGCCGCACACACGTTTAAAAGTCTCATGTGAAATCACTGAGACTGCAGAGCCAGAGTCAAGCTCCATTTTGCAGGGAATGCCTTGCAAATGGATGTCCAGTTTAAATTTGGGGGTGAGCAGCTGGGGGACCCCTGTGTTGCAGATGGCTCTCCGGCTTTCAAAATAGTCTATGGTAGTGCACTGATGGGCCCCAGTACCTTTCAGTGATGCGTCCTCTGTATGGAGCTCATGTAGGCCATCTCGGGAACGGTTACGGCAGGCCGCTGCGATGTGGCCTGTCTTCCCGCAGGCCCGACATGTGGTTGTCTGGAACTTGCAGGCCACCCTCACGTGGTTCCTGCTGAAACCGGCACACTTGGGGGAGGTTGTGCCGCAGCTAGCACACTTGGGGAAGGTTGCTGGCTTCCGCTGGGCCCCCTGGTTGCCGTGACATTGCTGTGGTTACTCTGGCCTCCAGTGAACCAAGTCGATTTCGGCCTCCCCGTCCGCTTTGTTGCTCCCGCCATCTGCAGCGTTCCCCAGGTGGATGGATCCTTCTGGGCTGCTAGGTCAGGGGGGTTGGACTGCGTGTACTGTGCTGCCAGCTGCCTCCTTGGCCAAGACCTTGTCCTGAGCGTCTTGGAGGGTCAAGTTGGGCCTTGCAAACAGTCGCTGTTGTAGGCGCTTGTCTCATTGGCTGCACACGAGCCGGTCGTGCAGCCTCTCGTCCAGGTTGCTGAACTTGCACAGGCATGCGGCCTCCCGCAAGGCCGTGATGAATTCCGAGGCCGACTCACCTGGCCGTTGAAACTGCATTTAGAACTGGCCCCGCCAGTCTAGCTCAGACATTCGTGGCTGGAAGTGAGCATTCAGCTTTTCAGCTAGGTCTCAGTATGTGATGGTCTCTATCGATGTTGGCGTGAACAGGCTGATGGCCAAATCGTAGGTTGCAGGGCCACTCATGCAGAGCAGGGCCACCGCTTTCTGGCTGTCTTCTGTGATCCGGTTGGCCTGGAGGAACCCGACCTGCCCCAGGTGTGAGGCCCATCGTTTAGGGTGGCAGATGTCGAATTCTCGGATCTGGCCGATCTGTGCCATTCTGCTGCATCCGGTTCAGGAGTCCTGCTTTGGAGGTGACCGCTAGCGTGGCGACTAGCCTGTCATTGATGGGGCAGGGAAAGATGCCTCTTTCCTCCAGCAAGCGATGCTGTCCCCGAGTGACTTCAGCTCTTAGGTGAAGCTGGATCCCACCTTCGTTGCCACTATTGTGTAGTGGGTTCTGGAATGTAGGAAAGATGCCAGGCTGATGAGTACAGCATAGGGGTTCTTTATTGGTGGTAGAAACTGTACTGGGGAAATAGGGGTTACCTGTACCTTTATTGGTGGTAGAAACTGTACTGGGGAAATAGGGGTTACCTGGCCAGGTACGCCCTCAGCCAATCAGTTTAAACCTTAGTTTCCCACCAAAAACTAACCAGCCACAGCAGTTTTGGTACAGTGCCACCTGGTGGTATCGGCTATGCTGCGGCTTACTGTATCTCTTAAACCCCCATAGATAACAAATATCATTTAGTCCCATGTTTTCAACCTATGAGGCAGTCCATTGAGGAAGCATACCCAGATGAATTAATTCTACTTTATTTTAAGATTACATTAACAGAATCTTGCAAGTCTGAAAGTACATTTCTCCCCTGTTGCTTTTACAGCCCAAGAAGCTAGGGAGAATTCCTTCTGAGACATTTGCCTTCCCTAATTCCTGCTTTGGGCTAAGCTGCCTCTTATCTCACCATTCCTCTGGCTGTGGCTGTTTTAACCTGTCTCCCAAAATTATTCCTATACAGTGATGCCTCAGTACTCCACTGCTTCAAAACTAGTTTCCATCAACACATTTTGACATGAAAATATCATCTCAGTACTCAGCATTTGTCTAGTAGTTGACATGCTGCAATAGGAAGAGGGTAGGGGCAGCTGTGAGGTTGCTACAAAAGGCCGGGGACAGCCTCAGAGGGTGAACAGGAAGTTGGCCATGCTGGGAAGGTTGCTGACGTAGGAAGAGGGAGAGACAGAAGTTATTTCCAGCCAAAACAAAGGCTCACATGGTAATTCACGTGGTTTGTTTGGGACTCGTCCTTTTTAATATTCATTGCACTTCCTGGAACCAATTAACGTGTACAGAAGTACCACTGTATACCATTACACATGCAGTTGCACCCTGTCATTGTAGCAATACTCTGTAAATCATGCAGACATAAAACCAACTTGTTATGGCCTGTCTGTAAATTCATGAGTTGGAAGAAATTCCAAATTAATGACAGAAGCTATCTGTAAAAATTTACCATAAGTATTTGGATATAAGAAGGAGAAATTTATTTTGGAAGAATAATCATGCTAAATGGTGCACTGTAAAACCAAGCATGTTGTTTAAATGCAGTTTTTTAAAAAAATGTTCCTCAAGTCTTGCATTGCTTCTCAGTAACTTATAAGCACTATTTTAGTTGATTGATGGCTCTGAAGATCATCAGATAGGACTGTATTCTTTTCTCCCCTTCCCCCTTTAATACAATCTGGGAAATAAGTAAGTTTTAGTTCTGCATAGTTCATATTGTAACAATAATAAAGAACAAATATATTCTTTCCCCTAAGTGAACATTAGTTCCAATGCAGGCTGGCAGAATCCCAGAATTATTCCACTGAATGCCCCAAAGGCACTGCAGTGAAAGGATCCTCAAACTAGGTGAACTAGGGCTGTGAAAAGTTTTGCTTCACTGATACTTTTAGCAGAGTACTTTTGTGAAGTTGTTTATAAAGAAAAGGAATGAGTAAATCATTGTGTTGTTGGATATGCAACCAAAGTAACACTGTGTTAAATTATATGTCTTTGTAATATTCTAAAGTTATGATGTTCTAGGAAATAGTCATATGATGTTGACTAGATGTATAGAATGTTAAGAGCTAAGGTGTTCTCCCAGTTGAATAGGCTACTCCAATGTGGAATTGTAACATAAGAGAAAGCAAAGGTAAGCTCATAGTTGGCCACACTTACACTTTTTAGAAATAACAATAAAATAAAACTCAAATTTATCTTAATCTTGCTTCACCCAAACAGGTCTGTTAGGAAAGTTTAACAAGATGAGAACTTTTACTGGTGGACTGCTCATGTCAATGTTAGAATGCCCATCACTCAGGTCCCTCCAGTTTTCTTTATATATGGAACTGATATACATCTCTATAGCTCTATATTTCTACATGTCTATAATTTATATGTCTATACTTCTATCGCACTTGCGTGTGAGACAGAGACAGAAAGAGGCTGAAACTTTGTCAAACTAGATCATCCACTGAAACTTGTCAGAACCTTAATGATAAACACATATGTCTAAAATCAGGGAGATGTAGGTTTATGTCTATTATCAACTACAGAATGTCTGTTACTTTGGGCCAGTTGTTTAGCTCAATATCTTACAGAGGTTTTGTGACCCAGAGATTTGGGACAGGTCCTGTTGGAAAGAAATGTCATGACTTTAAATTAATAGTTCAAGAGGTCATTTTTTATTATGTGGACAGAGAGCAGCATACAATGAACTTGTTATATCCAAGTTTGTTCTGGATAAAGACAGTTTATTGCTGCTGCTTGTCTTTAGATGAGGTTGTGCTATCACATACATGTTCAAATAATTAGGCTTTCTTTGTCAACAGTAATGCAACTTGAAGAATTCAATGCCAAAAATTAAAAGAACAGTAGCATATGAGATTTATTAAGAGGTTCTGAAAATAAGTAGGGGAAAAAATCCTTTATTGTTTTTCTTTTGGCAAATCTTTATTCAGTTTTTTGACTAGGGAAGATTTTGAGGCTTCCAGAAAGTCTACTTGAGAATATCTTAAGAAACTGTTGAGACAGTTCAAGATTAAAAAGAAGGGTAGCTTCTGATAAGGAATAGGATTAAATTCTTCAACATTTTTTTCTCATTATTTGCACCTTGTTCAATTTAGGCCTTAAGACAATGATATAACATTTTGGAAAAAAGATACAACCTAGCAGTCCAGCACTGGAGGCTAAGATAGAAAAGATCTCCACAGCAACTGTATATTTTCCCTTGGAACTCAGGTAGGTTGGAACAAAAGAGAGCCAAACACTACAAAAGACCAACATACTGAAGGTGATGAACTTGGCTTCATTAAAAGTATCTGGTAACTTCCTGGCAAGAAAAGCCACAGCAAAACTGACAATGGCCAGGAAACCCAGATAGCCCAACACAGAGTAAAACATAACCATAGAGCCTGCACTGCATTGCAGTACAATTTCTTCAGCCGCTGAGTGCATATCCATGTCTGGAAATGGGGGAGAAATTGTCAACCATCCAGTGAAGAGGCCTGCTTGAAAAAGGAAGCAGGAAAGAACAATGGAGCTGGCCAGTCTTTTCCCCAGCCACTTCCTCATCCTGGATCCTGGTTTGGTGGCCATGAAAGCCAGAACCACTGTGATGGTTTTGGCCAGCACACAAGAAACAGCCACTGAAAAGATGATGCCCAAGGCTGTTTGTTGGAGAAGGCAGACCACTTTTCCTGGTTTCCCAATGAATAGCAATGTGCAAAGGAAGCTGAGCAGGAGGGAGATGAGGAGAGTGTAGGTAAGGCTCTGGTTATTGGCTCTGACAATGGGAGTGTGGTGATGTGTCATAAATATGCCGAGCACCAGAGCTGTCATCGAAAAAAAGAGAAAAGCCAAGAAGGTAAAAGTGATTCCCAAAGGTTCTTTGTAAGATAAAAATGTTATAATCTTAGGGTAACAGAAATGTTGATTCTCATTTGCATAATGTTTGTCTGAACATTTCTTACACTCATTCATATCTGGGGGAAAAAATAAAAAAGAAAAAGACAGCTTTTAACTCCTGCAGTTGTCATAATTCTCTGCCTTAATTACAGGTAGTCCTCCAGTTATGACCACAATGAGCCTAACATTTATGTTTCTAAATGAAACATTTGTTAAGTGAGTTTTGCCCCATGTTAGGACCTTTCTTGCCACAGTTGTTAAGAGAATCATTGCAGTTGTTAAGTTAGTAACACTACCGGTTCTGCCGAAGTGGTGCTAACTGGCTGAATCCCACCACTCATCCCACAGGTGAATCTGGCTTCCCCACTGACTTTGCTTGTCAGAAGTTTACAAAAGGTGATCACATGACCTTGGGACACTGTAACGGTCATAAATATGAACCAGTTGCCAAGCATCTGAATTTTGATCATCTGACCATGGGGATGCTGCAAAGGTTGTAACTGTGAGAAATGGTCATAAGTCACTTTTTTCAGTGCCGTTGTAACTTTGAATGGTCACTAAATGAACTGTTGTGTCAAGGATTACCTGTATTCCTCTCAGACAGCTAAGATCAGTGCTTTTTTTGTAAAAGAAAAAGGTGCCAGAACTTACACATGTCATACAACCCGCCTTGCCTACCCTACAAGGTTCCATCCAAAAAAGGTGCCGGAACTCCGTTCTGAGCGTTCTATGAGAAAAAAAGCCCTGGCTAAGATTATTAACCCCACTAAGTCTTGATGCATTTCTTTTCATTTTGGATTAAGCACATTACCTAGCTACTTTGGTTGAATATAGCATATATACTATACCACACATATACTTCCACCATAGTTTCATCAGTCTGCTAATATATTTCTGAAAGAGGCATTTAGTTATCCTTTTGCAGAAATCTTTCTCTGCAATTTCCTTTGACGTTTGGCAGAAGTATAAATTGCACTGAATATTTCATTTGATCTACTTGAAAAAGTGACCACACTTTTTAAGAAAAAAGAAAAGTTTTCTGTTTTCTGAAGCAAGGCTGGAAGCAATTCTGTGACAGTGGCCTTTGTGTCCTTAGAAAGCTATAGCATACTTTGCAAACTTCATTCATTTGAGCTGAAAATATAAATGTTAAAGCAGTTTGGATTTTTTTTCCATAAGAGAGCAACTCTTTTTTTTATGAATCATATCCCAGATCTCTCCATGAAGTCCTGCTGTACTGCCTTGTCCTAGCAAGGGCAGGACAGGCAGATGTTTCTGGAAGGGATGAGTGCGGAAAGTTGGGAGTATGTGCCAAAAGTATATACTCCCAGAAGGCTCATCCAAGGTGTGAAGGTCATCCCAGCTGCTCAGCCAAAATACTCAGGGACCTACATTGGGCAACAGCAATAAAGAAAAATGCTGGAGGTGGCAAACAGATCGTTTCATACCGTATTGGAGAAGGAAATGGTAAACCACTCCAAGAAAGCTGCATGGACAGAAAATCATTTTGGAGAAAATGTACCTATGAGATTGCTAAGATTGCAACACAGTACAGCAGTGTTCCAATACTTGAGGGGCTACCACAAAGATGAGGGGGTCAACCTATTTTACCAAGCAAAGTTTTTAAAGGATTAGGAATAAGAAATTTTCTAATGGTGAGAACAATTAATCAGTGGAATGCCTTGCCATAAGTGCTTCATCGCTGGAAGCTTTTAAGAAGACACTGGACAGCCACTTGTCAGAAATGGTATAGAGCAGTGATGGCGAACCTTTTAGAGACCGAGTGCCCAAACTGCAACCCCAAACCCACTTATTTATCGCTAAGCGCCAGGGCTGCATCAGCATTGTGGTGCCCTCAGGGTGGGTAGGGAGGCGTGACCCACTGGGTGGGCATGGCTGCAGTGGTTACAGCAGACTGGGTGAGCATGGCTGGGGCCAGTCCCTCGCCATGTCTGGGGCATCCCTGGGGAGCCAATGCCACTTGCTCACTCACTTCCTGCCCTGTTGCTTCCAAATGCCACGTGGCTACTCTGGCGAACTCTGCTGGGGCAATGGCATGCCTGCCCACAGAGAGGGCTCTGAGTACCGCCTCTGGCACACATGCCATAAGTTCACCACCACTGGTATAGGGTCTCCTGCTTGAGCAGGGGGTTGGACTAGAAGACATCCAAGATCCCTTCCAACTCTGTTATTCTATGTTCTAAAATTAACTTGTTGGCACATAACCATGGATCCCAGATCTAGTCCTCATGTTTTTATCGTAATAAAGCCTGCCCATCATGGTCATGATGGTTGTAAAATGGATCATTCCATGACCAGATCAATTTTAATTACTTTTTTTTGCAGTGGTCATTAAGCAAACATCTCAGTTGTTAAGCAAACCAATGGTTTGCTATGGGACATTTTTGTGGAAAACCAGAAGTAAATGCCAGTTTTCAGCAAAAAAAGAAACCCATTGTAAAATGTGGTCATGTGAATGTGGGATGTCCTAAACAGCCATAAATGTTGGCCAGTTTCTGAGCATCTCAAATGTGGTCATGTGACCATGGGGTGGTGGTGGTGGGGAAAGCTGTCTATTGGAAGTTCAGAACTGAGTCATAAGTACCACAGGGAGGTCCTTCAGAATTTTGTAACTGGATTGTAAGTACCCTCAGGGGAGTCCAGCATAACCAGTTGCTAAGTGACTGGTGATATGTTGAGAACTAACTGTTAAGTTCATATAGTCCAAGGGAAGCTTGGAGCAGATGTGACCATTTCATGCAATCTAACTTGGCTCTCAAAATGAAGTCACCTTTCTCCTATCTGTAAACTACTGTTGTTGTGTTTTTACCTTCCTTGTCTGAAATCTTCCCTTCAGGACACCGGACACAGTCATAACAGCAAAATTGCTCCCCTTCCCTCACTTTTTTGCTAGAGCCAGGATGGCAGTGTTCACTACATAGTGATAAGGGTCGAGTCTAAAATAAAAGAGGAGGTTAATATAGAAAATGAGATAAAAAAGCTTAGTACTTGGGCTTTTTTGTACAGGTGAAACTTGAAAAATTAGAATATTGTGCAAAAGTTCATTTATTTCAGTAATGCAACTTAAATGGGGAAACTAATATATGAGGTAGACTCATTACATGCAAAGCAAGATAGTTCAAGCCATGATTTGTCATAATTGTGATGATTATGGCATACAGCTCATGAAAACCCCAAATCCACAATCTCAGAAAATTAGAATATTACATGCAATCAATAAAACAAGGAGTGTACATAGAACAATATCGGACCTCTGAAAAGTATAAGCATACGTATGTACTCAGTACTTGGTTTGGGCCCCTTTTGCAGCAATTACAATTGCAACAAGGAGTGTACATAGAACAATATCGGACCTCTGAAAAGTATAAGCATGCGTATGTACTCAGTACTTGGTTTGGGCCCCTTTTGCAGCAATTACTGCCTCAATGCGGCCTGGCATGGAAGCTATCAGCCTGTGGCACTGCTGAGGTGTTATGGAAGACCAGGATGCTTCAATAGTGGCCTTCAGCTCTTCTGCATTGTTCGGTCTCATGTCTCTCATCTTTCTCTTGGCAATGCCCCATAGATTCTCTATGGGGTTCAGGTCAGGCGAGTTTGCTGGCCAATCAAGCACAGTAATCCCACTGTCATTGAACCAGGTTTTGGTGCTTTTGGCAGTGTGGTCAGGTGCCAAGTCCTGCTGGAAAATGAAGTCAGCATCCCCATAAAGCTCGTCTGCGGAAGGAAGCATGAAGTGCTCCAAAATCTCCTGGTAGACGGCTGCATTGACCCTGGACTTAATGAAGCACAGTGGACCAACACCAGCAGATGACATGGCTCCCCAAATCAACACAGACTGTGGAAACTTCACACTGGACTTCAAGCATCTTGCAGTGCCTCTCCATTCTTCCTCCAGACTCTGGGTCCTTGGTTTCCAAATGAGATACAAAAGTTGCTCTCATCAGAAAAGAGGACTTTGGATCACTGAGCAACAGATCAGGTCTGTTTTTCTTTAGCCCAGGTAAGACGCTTCTGAAGTTGTTTGTTGTTCAGGAGTGGCTTGACAAGAGGAATACGACATTTGAAGCCCATGTCCAGGATCTGTCTCTGTGTGGTGGCTCTTGATGCACTGACTCCAGCCTCAGTCCACTCCTTGTGAAAGTCCCCAACATTTGGAATGGCCTTTTCCTGACAATCCTCTCCAGGCTGCGGTCATCCCTGCTGCTTGTGCACCTTTTTCTTCCACACTTTTCCCTTCCACATAACTTTCTATTAATGTGCTTTGATACAGCACTTTGGGAACATCCAACTTCTTTTGCAATAACCTTTTGAGGCTTTCCCTCCTTATGGAGGGTGTCAATGACAGTTTTCTGCACAACTGTCAGGTCAGCAGTCTTCCCCATGATTGTGATTCCTACTGAACCAGACTGAGAGACCATTTAAAGGCTCAGGAACCTTTTGCAGGTGTTATGGCTTAATTAGCTGATTAGAGTGGGACACTTTGAGCCTAGAATATTACACCTTTTCACAATATTCTAATTTACTGAGATTGTGGATTTGGGGTTTTCGTGAGCTGTATGCCATAATCATCACAATTATGACAAATCACGGCTTGAACTATCTTGCTTTGCATGTAATGAGTCTATCTCATATATTAGTTTCCCCTTTTAAGTTGCATTATTGAAATAAATGAACTTTTGCACGATATTCTAATTTTTTGAGTTTCACCTGTATGTTACTAAACAGAGAAAACATGTTTCAATAATATATGGGTTAGGTAGGTTCAGTGAAGAGATCTCCATTTGGGTACTGCTTGACAACAGAATATTGGACATAATGGAAAGTAATTTGAACTAGCTTGACCCTTACGATATTATTATTGCTAAGAAAATTCATGATTAATTTCTTTACATTTTGGAGGGGAAATTATTTTCCTAGACAAGATGTTTCAAGAACTTTAACCTGATATATAACTTTATCCACTTCCTCATTTTAAGCTTAAAATGATGTTTTGGTTCTTTGGTTTTACAGCATCTTTTTGCTGTAAAAAGATGTCTGCAGGACAGTAAGAGGGTGGGAGGCAAATGATGGCTTATACTAGCATCAGAGATCATTATATAATCATACCATTTGTGTGATGGTGTTGTGTATTGTCCTTTTGACATCCTTTTGGCTTGTTATGAACATTTCTGGTCCAAAGAATCTCTAAACAACATCAGTTCCTGCTTACTTAATTTTTTCCCTCCTGTAACCATTTCTTTCTTTCTTTCTTTCTTTCTTTCTTTCTTTCTTTCTTTCTTTCTTTCTTTCTTTCTTTCTTTCTTTCTTTCTTTCTTTCTTTCTTTCTTTCTTTCTTTCTTTCTTTTCCTTCCTTCCTTCCTTCCTTCCTTCCTTCCTTCCTTCCTTCCTTCCTTCCTTCCTTCCTTCCTTCCTTCCTTCCTTCCTTCCTTCCTTCCTTCCTTCCTTCCTTCCTTCCTTCCTTTTTGCCATTTTTCTATTTTAAATTCCCAATTATATTTTTTTACTAAAGAAATTTGCTGGCAAGATTACTAGGGTAGAAACCTCTGTGCTGTCCCATATCTCTACCTGAACTCATATCTGTACCTGTATCTGTACAGGTAGCCCTCTACTTAAAACAGTTTATTTAGTGACCATTCGAAGTTACAACAGCAGTGAAAAAAGTGATTTATGACCATTTTTCACTGTTATGTCTGTTGCAGTGTCCCCATGGTCATGCAATCAAACTTTAGATGCTTGAAAACTGATTCATATTTATGATGGTTGCAATGTCCCAGTGTCATGTGATTACCTTTTACAACCTTCTGACAAGCAAAGTCAGTGGGAAAGCCAGATTCACTTAACAACATTGTTTCTAACTTAACAACTGCAATGATTCCCTTGACAACTGTGGCAAGAAAGGGTGTAAAATGGGACAAAATTCACTTATGTCTCACTTAGCAACATAAATTTTGGGTTAATTGTGGTCGTAAGTCGATATGTATCTCGCCCTATGGACAACGTTCCTCCAGGCCTTCCTGTCCTCTACCATCTTCTGGAGTCCATTTAAGCTCATGCCTACTGCTTCAGTGACTCCATCCAGCCACCTCATTCTCTGTCGTCCCCTTCTTCTATTGCCCTCAATCTTTCCCAGCATGAGGCTCTTCTCCAGTGAGTCTTTCCTTCTCATTAGGTGGCCAAAGAATTTGAGTTTTAGCTTCAGGATCTGGCCTTCTAAAGAGCAGTCAGGGTTGATCTCCTCTAGGACTGACCGGTTTGATCGCCTTGCAGTCCAAGGGACTCGCAGGAGTCTTCTCCAGCACCATAGTTCAAAGGCCTCAATTCTTTGGCGCTCAGCCTTTCTTATGGTCCAGCTTTCACTGCCATACATTGCAGCTGGGAAGACCATCGCCTTGACTATACACACTTTTGTTGGCAGGGTGATGTCTCTGCTTTTTAGTGTGCTGTCTAGATTTGCCATGGCTTTCCTCCCGAGGAGCAAGCGTCTTTTAATTTCTTGGCTGTAGTCCCCATCTGCAGTGATCTTGGAGCCCAGGAAAATAAAATCTGTCACTACCTCCATTTCTTCCCCATCTATTTGCCAGGAATTGAGAGGGCTGAATGCCATGATCTTGGTTTTCTTAATGTTAAGTTTCAACCCAAGTTTTGCACTCTCCTTCACCCGCAAGAAGAGGCTCTTTAGTTCCTCTTCACTTTCTGCCATTAGAGTGGTATCATCTGCATATCTTAGGTTCTTGATATTTCTTCCGGCAATCTTAACTCTAACTTTTGATTCCTCTAACCCTGCCTTTCTCATGATGTGCTCTGCATATAAGTTAAATAGACAGGGCAACAGTATACAGCCTTGCCGGACTCTTTTCCCAATTTTGAACCAATCAGTGGTTCCGTGTCAGTTCTCACTGTTGCTTCTTGGCCCACATATAGGTTTCTCAAGAGACAAATAAGATGGTCTGGTACACCCATCTATTTAAGAACTTGCCACAGTTTGATATGATCCACACAATCAAAGGCTTTATCATAGTCAATGAAGCAGAAGTAGATGTTTTTCTGGAACTCCCTAGCTTTCTCCATGATCCAACATATGTTGGCAATTTCATCTCTAGTTCCTCTGCCTCTTCGAAATCCTGTCTGTACTTCTGGTAGTTCTCAGTCCACATACTGCTGGAGTCTAGCTTGTAGGATTTTAAGCATAACTTTACTAGCATGAGAAATGAGTGAAATGGTGCGGTAGTTTGAACATTCTTTGGCACTGCCTTTCTTTGGAATTGGAATGTAAACTGATCTATACACACACACACACACACACATACATACATACACACACATTCATATATAAGTATGTACTTTAAACATTTTTTTTTTAAAAATGTACAATTCTCCAGTGGAATTCATTCTAGAATTCGGTGTTAATCACTGCACTCATCTGCTGTCTTTCCTACCTGGTTAAACCAGCTGTGCCAGGTAATGGCATCATCATTAATGGTGAACATTTGATCTGGAGATGCCAGGGGATCTACATTCCCAACTTTCACTCTCTGTAAAGAGAGGTTTGAAAAAATAATCCAGTTGAAGACATCAAATCCAGTCACCAGCTCTCCTTTCTGGTTGAAGGTGATCCTGTCTTGAGCAGTATTGTTAAATGAGACACATCTTAGAAAGTGGTGGAGCTACATTAGAAAGAGAAATAGGACATTTTAGAGAAGAGTGAAATTTTACATTCTAACTGATGGTTGGAGCAAAATAATGGTATTTGATGTTCTTCAAGAAGGAGAAGCATATTGGAAGAAATTATTTAAATATAACAAGAGGGGAATCAACCCACATTACAATAATTAATTCTGTTCTTCTAGAAGTAATTTTATTAGTCAGAAACATGTTAAAGTATTCTCTTTTCCTGGGCTCATATAGCTGTGAGGCTTGGCTATATTCCTAAGACTGGGGCACTGAATGTGTCAAGGATCCCATTTCCTGGCTACATTACTAACTGGCCAAGCATCTTGTTCCTATGTATATTTAATTTGGATGTTTTTAGTGTTTTTATTGGTTTTAAAATGTTTTCAATATTTTTAATTCTATTTTTTTAAATTGTAAGTTGCTAAGAATCATGACTGAGATGGGTAATAGAAATCGATTCAATGAAAGAATAAAAAGTTGCTTCTACCATACAACAAAAGACTGTAGTATTTTTTGATGTTTGCCATAGGCACTGAGCATATGTCTGAACCCCATTTTGCCTTTCAAATCCAGATTAACTGCCCATTCCTAACAGTTACTCATTGTATAGTCCTGTGCTTTGGAAATGATCTCATGGTCAGTATAATTGGATCATAGGAATATTAGGAACATAGTGGTTTGTGTGGTTAGGACTCTGGGTTGGAGTTAGCAAGCCCATGTTTGAGACCCAAGTGCTGCTGTGGGGCAGGGAGAGCTCTTGTCCTTAGCTCCAGCTCCTGCTGGGGACATGAAAGGAGCCCTCAACTGGGTGTTCCCTGGGCAACAGTGATGTCACAGTCTAATCTGAAATTCAATGGTGAAAAAAGTAAGGCAGGAAAAATCAGATGCACAGGTATAGTATAGGTGGTACCTTGCTCAATAGTAGTAACTGTGAGAGGAATCTCGGAGTCCTAGTAGACAATCACTTCAATATGAGCCAGCAGTGTGCTGCAGCTGCCAAAAAGGCCAATACAGTGCTAGGCTGCATTAACAGAGGGATAGAATCAAGATCACATGAAGTACTAATACCACTTTACAATGCCTTGGTAAGGCCACACCTGGAATAATGCATCCAGTTTTGGTCACCACGATATAAAAAAGATGTTGAGACTCTAGAAAGGGTACAGAGAAGGGCAACAAAGATGATTGGGGGACTGGAGGCTAAAACATATAGGGAACGGTTGCTGGAATTGGGTATGTGTAATTTAACGAAGAGAAGGGTGAGGGGTGACATGATAGCAGTGTTCCAATATCTCAGGTGCTGCCACAAAGAAGAGGCAGTCAAGCTATTCTCCAAAGCACCTGAAAGCAGGACAACAAGCAACTGATGGAAACTAGTCAAGGAGAGAAGCAACCTAGAACTAAGGAGAAACTTCCTGACAGTTAGAACAATTAACCAGTGGAACAACCTGCCTCCAGAAGTGGTGAATGCTCCAACACTGGAAGTTTTTAAGAGGAGACTGGACAGCCACTTGTCTGAAATGGTATAGGGTTTCCTGCCTGAGCAGGGGGTTGGACTAGATGACCTCCAAGGTCCCTTCCAACAACAACAGCTGCTTCTTCTTCTTCTTCTTCTTCTTCTTCTTCTTCTTCTTCTTCTTCTTCTTCTTCTTCTTCTTCTTCTTCTTCTTCTTCTTCTTCTTCTTCTTCTTATTATTATTATTATTATTATTATTATTATAATTATTATTATTATTATTATTATTATTATTATTATTATTATTATTATTATTATTATTATTATTATTATTATTATTATTGCGATGCAATAGGAATATTCATGGTCACCAATAATGTAACAATAGAGCAATAGAAGCTCTGCATACTGAAACCAGTAATCTGACCTTTTTCATATTACAACATACTACTTAGAGCTGAAAACAAAAGAAACATTTTATAAATTATGACACAACAGCAGAAATCTTTAATATCCTCTGATCTTTTAAATTCCATGCTACTTTGCTTTATTCTTTTTTCCTTTCTTTTCTCTTTTTTATCGTTTGGCTTTGTGTATTTCTAGTGCTCTGTAAAAATTAATAGAGGTATAAGTGATAAAACCCCCACCATTTTGTGTAAATGATGGTCACAGATATCCAAAAGAGAGCAGGGAAACAAATGAAATACAGGCGGTTGCATTTAACTGGTAGAGAGAAGAAAGTAAACAACTGTGAGGTAATGAAAAAGTTGTAATAGTTGTATGTACATGTTTTGTAGGATATAAGTTATAGTTTACAGTTCTGTAAAGACTTTTGGAACATTACCTGCCAGTGTTCTTGACTTTGCAGCTTGTGTCCTTGAGCATCCCTCTTTGCTCTGAGTTTGATGTTAGAGAAAGTCATGTCATGGATAGCATGGGCCACAGCTTGGACAGCATTGTAGATGCTATAACTGGGGGTAGTCATGACCATTTCAAAAAATGCCCCAGGGAGGCTCTCCAACTTCTCTTTCCCAGTGCAAATGCTCCCAACATTGTCTTCCATGGAGTTTGGGAATACACAAGTGAAAACCTGTTGCCAAAAGTCACCAATGAAGCCATCTTTTGAGTCATAAGGACTTATGCTTTCAAGAAACCACCTGAATTCTGGTATGTCATTGGAGTGAGTTTTGAAAGATAGGGCCCCGTAGAACATGTCTGCTTCCCAATTCCTTTGCAAAGCAAGTGATAGAAACTCTAGCTGAGTTGTTGCTATCCATACTTTACCTTTCAGCCTTTCTGTCTGTATTTCATAAAAATATGGAAGCCAACCATAAAGTGCCATAGAATATGATTCTCCATGAGCTAGTATTACATTAGCTGTGCTGCTTATCAGTTTATAATATATTTTTGTCCCCTGTTCCAGCACGTAACTGATGTGAAGGAAATAAACAAATACCCTTTCTACGAAGGCCAAGCAGATACCATTCTTGGAAAAAATCAATGAGATGGCTTGCAAAAATCTTTCTCCATTATCATTATCAATAGCAATGACTCCAACCCAAAACCACTTGAAATGCAGAAACAAAGAGAGAATTCCTGGGTATTGGAGAGATTCTGGAGGAGTAGTTTGGTAAAAGAAAAGGCCTGGAGTTTTGTCATTTATGACTGGAGCAGAGCCATAGGTGAACTAAGGAGAGATAACATGATGATGATGAAAACAATAAGTCTATGTATCCTAATCCATCATGTCAGAAATTCTGCACTACCCTTCCTAAAATTAATGTACACCTGATGAAATGGACATTTATGTTATTAATGCATGTTTTTCCCCAGTAAATACCAGGATATTATCTTTTAACTTCCAGTGTAATTATTATATTTAGGTGGCACAAAACTGGCAAACTGAAAAATTGCTTTAATTTCTGGAAATAAAGTGGTGAACTAAACTTTTGGACTTGTGTAGAGGTTCTGGATGCACGAGAAGTCCTGGATGTAACAGATATGATAGGAATTAACCACAGTAGAAAAAAAAACACGGTACTTTCAACTCAGAAAGCAGCTTCTAACAAGGTATAGGTAAACAGTGGAGGGTCCTAGTCTCAGAAATTGTAATAAACAAAAGGAGAAATTGTAACAGAGATGTATGCAACATTTACTGGTTAGTGGAATAAATATTAATTTAGATCCAGGCTGAATCAGAATGAAGCCAGTGGGATCATTCTAGTGGATGCACTTAGAAATCAGGGATCTAATAGTTTCTGATTTTATTATTTAAAATAGAAAATAACAATGCTAATAGTAATAATTGCCTCATCAATAGAATAATGGTACAGGAAGCTTAAGCAAACTCATTTTACTGATAGAAAAGAACATTTGTAGCTCAGAATTGAAATGAGGGGTCTTTGGTGTTCTCTGAGCTTGTTTGTTTTCCTATAGTGATGCTATTACTTATTTTGGGTAATGAAAGGTCTGCAAGAAAACAGCTCAAACCAAGCTCAAAAAGCACCAAGGACCCCTCAAACTCTTTTTAAGACTCTTCATAGCAAGTTTAAAAAATATTACTGGGAAAGTTTTAATATTTTCTGCATAACACAGTGTTAGATTTCCCTACAGTTTAATATTGTTCTGTAACATTAGATTATTTCTAGCTTCCTAAATTTCTAAAGTAATTTTTAAATATTGATTTCAGATCCTTTATATTGGTTTTTTAGGGTCAGGAAAATGGTATGCCTAACCATCTAACACTAAATCAATTGGAACCTAGTCAATGTTATTTAAATTCCTAGCATATCAATCGACTGAGCCAATTTACATGCTTTTTTGCTTCTGTTCTATGGTTTGCATATTCTAAATTTTCTAATTATGTATAAATGAAATTATTTTCTCTGTAAAACAGAAATTCAGAAGCAATAACATTGGGAAATTTGAAACAAAAATAAAATTTGTGGAAGAACAGTAATTTTGAGTGCATCTGATAATTACGGCATCCTTGTTAAACTTGACCAAAAGAAGGCAATAGCTCTATTTCTTTAATTGACTAGATGACCTCCAAGGTCCCTTCCAACTTTATTATTATTATTATTATTATTATTATTATTATTATTATTATTATTATTATTATTATTATTATTATTATTATTAGCCAATCTTTTGCAATAATTATTGCTAGTTCTACCCATCTGGACTTATATGGATTAGTAACTTGAAGTCATCAGTAATTTGTTTTGTTAATGATAATTAACAGTACAGAGAACTTGTCAAGGATAACTTCTCCTGAATTAGATGTATTTAATTTCAATTGCTATAATTTTATAATTTTACAATTCTATATTTGTTATTTTTCTATTGTTTTGCTGCAAGCGCAGTTCCATTTTCCCCCCAAACAAACTGAATTGGGTTGCAACAGGAACTGAACCACAGGCTTAATTACCCGAGCCTGATGCTATGGGCTGGAGAGAGAGATACTGGCCCAAAGTCATCCAGGTGGATTTCGTGGCTAAGGCAGGACAAGAACTCATACTCTTCTGGTTTCTAGCCTGATGCTTTCACCACTAGATCAAACTGGTTCTCCATTTTGATATTTTGACATTTTTATAAAGATATACTTTTAACTTTATTATAATGACATAATTCTAAATATCCTATCAAAAACAGAATGATGGAATGTGAAAAGCAGTTTTTAAATTATGAAAGAAAACAGCACCAGGTAATATTAAGATTTTGAATATAAGCTGGATAAAGGTAAGCTTGGCTGGATGTGTAAATAGAGTATACCTGGCTGAAAATGATCAGTTTAATGAAGAAAACAACAAAATAGAAAACCTGGATTACAGTTTCCTGTTTCTGAAAAAGTAGGGTATAAATGGGCTTTACCAAATTATTTGGTAGAGAAGAAAAAAATGCTGATACAATATTCATCTAGAAATAGACACAGTTTTAAATTTAAATGCCTTAATTCTCTTGAATATTCAGTGTGGGAAAATGAGTTCTTTTCACAGACAGGGTTTTGAGGTAGATACTAAATAGAGCATATGAAGTTTATGTACAATAATAAGCCACAAAATAATCAATTGTTGCAACTGATGCAAGACTTAAATGCAGTATCCTACTAATTGTGGTTCACATGTATGATCACTAAAACTATTGATCTTGGTTCTGGAAAATTATACAGAAGGAGCACTTTCTAACAGGAACCAGAGCTATGTCAACTGGCAGCCAAGCCATGCTACATGTGGAGCCAAGCTCTTGGCTCAGCCGGTACTTTATCAAGAAATAAAATGGATTGAAAAGGATCTTTCTGAATACTGAGCGCTATTCAGAAAGTGGTTCATGGAAAGAAGTAGAGATTTATCTAGAAATATAGCATAAATCCCAGAAAAAACTATAGGTAAGAATTAACTATAGGTAAGACCACAATGAATCCTGTTGAATTTCTTAAAGCAAATTCTAGAGAACACAAAATATGTAGAATTCTTGACAACCAAAAAATGCAATGGATACAAATTCCATTGGATAAAAACTTTAAAATACTTACATATTCTGTGTTTTGCCTTGGATAGGTTAGAATTGGATGATAGGCTTTATGTACAGCAAAAAGCAGAAGGCTTAAAAAAAGCCCCTCAAATATATTCTTTGTGATTCTGTTGATGCCATGAACTCTGACATCAGTTAAGAGGTAATCATGCATTTTTGCTTAATACAAATAAACAAAAAAATGTGTAAATATATATCCCCAGCTTTCTCATGGATAATTATCCTACCTGTGCAATTTTATAGATATCCAAAACAGCTGCTATTGGACGAGAAACAATGGAGTCAAGACCCCCAATAACTGCTATCAGGTTGTGTTGGTGGTCACATATATAGTTGGGAATCAACCTCTCTTCTGATGATAGAAGGAGCAGGGTGGCTTGATAGGTCCTCTGGGCATTGTCATAGCTGTCATAGATATGGAAGCCCAAGGTGAAATTGGGTAAAATCTGTGGGTTTTCATTGATCTCCTTTACTGCAAATACCAAGGCCAGGATGTGCTGGTAATTCTTAGGTATCAGGCTATAACAGGAGTTACATTTGATATCAGAAAGATGGCTAGCATTTACAGAAAAATCTTCTATGTACCATGTATTATTCAGTTGTTTGTATTGCTTGTTTCCATGATTGTCGGTGTGATTTGGATATTACTACAACATTGTTATCTTTCCTGAGGCAGCAAGGAAAGAAACCATATTACAATTGTAGCCACCATCTCCTCATAATCAAAAGAAAGCATATTGTGCGTAAGCATGGTTAAGATAAGTGATCTTTAGGTAGAGCCTTGGGATCTGGAGAACTGCTCCCATGAGCAATAGATCTTTACAGTTTGTAGTAATTCCATATAAAAACTATAACATATTTTCATTAAAGAAAATTTCTTACAAAATTATGTGGTTTTATTTTTTTAAATGCCTATTTGGTTGCTGGGAAAAATATTGCTCTTCAAAGGGGACGAAAACTAGGAAGATTTTGCCATGGCTGTGTGAAGCTTTTATTTCTGTGTTAGATACAATGGCACGAAGGGGTATTTATGCGCAGAACATCTTTTTTCTTCTCTCCTGAGGATCTGCCTTATTCCTGACTTTCTATAATTTCATTCAATCCCAAAGGAAGATATGAAGAAACTGTTCACTTCAAGGTGTCTTTAGATAAGAAAACATGAGCAGCCCGGAAGTTCTAAATGGAAAAATAGGCAGCTAAAAAAAAGACTATTAGCAACTTTGCTGTCTGGCATCAATAAACTCAAAATTATCACCAGAGGACTTGCCTCCAGAAGTTGTGGATGCTCCAACACTGGAAGCTTTTAAGAAGAGATTTGAAAACCTTTTGCCTGAAATGGTATAGGGTTTCCTGCCTGAGCACAGGGTTGGACTAGAAGACCTCCAGGTCCCTTCCAACTCTGTTATTCTTTTAAAAAATTCTAAAATATCCAGAAAATTAAGTAGACTTAATTTTATAGATTTAACAGAGGATGTCAATAGATTATATTTCTGTATGACAGTACTTAACAGCTATGTTCATAGGGAACACTCCTATGACTTTGAAGAGAAAATAATGCTTGTGCGATACTATTTATAGTAGAAATAGCTGATATATGAATTGTTCAATGCAATAAAAAAATGAGTCACTAGAGTCACAAGGTGAGCAGAACAGACAAAATGGGAATCTGTGGTGTAACAGAATGAAGTGAGGAAAGGAGCAAACTGAAGAATATTCAGTTACAAGTTACACAAATGTCCTAAAATATGTTCCCTTTAGTGTTTCATTTTCCCCCCTCTTTAATATTACTTTAACACTAAAAACATGCTTTGCAGACTGAGTTAAAATAGTCAGATTTGATGAATAAATCTTTTAGCGACACATCTTGCATGGGATGGTACTCAGCCCCAGACTTTATTTGGAGCTCTATAGTGGATTCCTCTAAGGACATAAGAAAGCCAAATAAACACATCCAAAAATTTAAATCCTTACAGAATTTCTTCAGTCAATCGCACAGGAGGTTGTTTTCTGAAGGCTATTGACATTGGGACCAAGCCAGAAAGAGTAGGTACACCACCAAGGATAAGATCTCCTTGCTTATTATATTTATGAAGTGGAGGATGAAGATCACGGATAATGCATTTTACTGTGCGAGCTTTGCCTACCATATTTGGAAAAAAACTCACCAGCAAAATCACTAAAATTAACATCCTCAGTACAAATATAAATCCTCTTTCAATACACAGATCCATCTATTTTCATCTGCAGTGCTCTTAGTTTTGTTTGCAGGCTTATATCAGTCAAATTTGTATTTCTCAGGGGACTGAAAAATGCAATTAATCCTAGTAAGAGCAATATACAAGTACACATTCCCAATCACTCTCTTTAAGTGTAAACTGTGTGGGTTATATTTATAACATCCTTATTTTTATTTGTAATTTTGATATTGTTCACTGAAATTCAACAGAGGTTTGGAGAAGAAGGAAAATTACTTTACATAATTATAGAGCAAGATAGTCAGCAATCCATAGTAGCAATTTCTCTATAGGACAATTGAAAAATAACAGGGTTTTGTCATATATGAAATGACATTGCCTCTAATCATCAAGCAAAAGTATTGGTCAGTTTAATGTTTGAAACATTAAATCTGACTAATAGTGCCTAAATATTTACATGCAACTGCATGGTTAAATATGTACAGAAGGTTCATTTCTGGATTTTGGCAGAGGATACTAATGTATCTTCAAATGTGATAGGCTTTGATCTCAAAATTTGGAAGAAAACATTGTCCAAAGAGATGAGAATTGAGAGAATCCCATTTCAGTTACTAGTTCTCCCTTTTCTAATAGTGATTTTTTTAAATAGAATGTGTTAACTTGATGCACTGATGGAGCTCCAGCCCTAACACAAGATGAATTGGTTTTGGGTTATTCAGTATGAAAGTAAGGCCTAATCTCAGGCTGAGACAAATTATCTTCCATGCAGTGCAAATTTAGAAAAAAAGGAGGCAGCCATTTTGAGCAGGAGAATAGAATGAAAGACAAATTCGGGGTCAATCATTTTAACTCTTCCAATCTTCGAACAGCTGCTTTATTGGGCACAAGTTGTTCAAATTTCTCGACAACCTATATGCGTTACTGTGAAAAGATCTTTGGAATGGCATTCATAAGGCAGTCAGGTTTATGTCCACTCTCAAAATGTGTTGCTAGAGGACTTTTCGAAGCACTTGAATCTATAGCAGCCAGCCTGCTGGTGGATTAATGGATAAATGGAAGTCCAAGATATATGCAGGAATGAGCAGCAGAGGGAGAGGTAACTCTTGGTAGCTTGAAGATGGCCTAGCCTGTTCCTCCACAATTTACAGCTGGAGTCCTTGAGGGCACAAATTTAAATTACAGATACTTCTTACTTAATGACCACCTTGTTTAGTGACCATTTGCAGTTATAATGGGAATGAAAAAATAACTCTCAGATCAATCCTCATATTTATGATCTTCACATGTTTGTACAAGTGGTCCCCAACTTATGATTAGTTGCATACTGCAGCGGACCCCTTGAATGTTACTTATGACCTGGTTGCACAGTCATTCATCTTACGACCAACCACAGGAATACTGCATTGGGCACACCCACCTATCTCCCACTCCAATTCGCCCAGGTCCCTGGCAGATTCTGCTGTTTCAGAAGGGAAATATGAAATATCTTATAATGATGGGCTCTTATAATGATGGATCAATTTGGAATTGGTCAGTTGAAACAATTCCTTATTTTTTCTGTAAAAAGGTAAAGGTAAAGGTTCCCCCGCACATGTGTGCTAGTCATTTCCAACTCTAGGGGCCGGTGCTCATCTCCGTTTCAAAGCCGAAGAGCCGGCGTTTGTCCGAGGACATCTCTGTGGTCATGTGGCCGGCATGACTAGACGCCAAAGGCGCACGGAACACTGTTACCTTCCCACTGCAGTGGTCCCTATTTTTCTACTTGCATTTTTATGTGCTTTCGAACTGCTAGGTTGGCAGAAGCTGGGACGAGTAACAGGCGCTCACTCTGTTAGCGTCCTAACCCACTGACCCTTTAATCATGCATATTGTCTAAATACCATTAAGAATAAATTACTCAGGCCATTGATGTATTGTGGTCTTTTTCATCTGATAGAAATGGACTCTTGTGAAATATTGCTATATTGTCCATAGATTTTGAAAGGGAATAGCTGTTTGACTAATTGTATGGTACAATATCTGTACTTTGTATGTTTTAGATATAATTTGAGTAGGTTTTGCAAATTGTACAGTATACTATTTTTATTGTTTTATAGCATAAATGTACGTAAGTCCAAAATTCTTAGAATAATCAAAACTTTTAATACATTTTACAGATTCAGCCCCTTTGGTGTAGTGGTTGATATCAAGCCAAAAACCAGGAGAATGTGAGTTCTAGTTCTAGTTTCTAGAAACAAACAATCAAATAAATAAGCAAGCTTACAGGCATAATTTTATAGCTCAGTGTAAACAGATCTTAGGTTCTGTTAATTTATACATTATTAGGGTTTTATAGGACTATACACTTAGTGATTCAGCTTGCTTTTATAGATTTTAGTCATATTTTATTTATATTATCTTGACTGTTTTATTTTACTGCATTATATTCTAGTTGTTGACCAAATTGTTTCTTCTTTCTCTTCTGGTAGTTTCTTCTATTGACTTACCAATATAGATTTTAAAGCAGATTTATATAGTCAGGAAATCCCAAAATGAAAGTATTGTTAATTTATATTGATTGGGATCTAAGAGTTAGTTAATATTCACCACACCACAAAGAAATCAAGATGCACATTTGATAAAGAAAGTACAGATTGTTTTTAATCACTCTTTTCTTCTCATTAGTTGTTGCTTGTTGTTCATATCTGGCTGAAAAACAATTATATAACATTTGGGAAAAAAGATGCATCCCAGCACCTGAAACTAGGATAGAAAAGTTCTCCACAACCACTATGTATTTCCCTTTGGAACTCAGGTATGCTGGCAAAAAGGACAACCAAACACTGCAAAAGATCAACATGCTGAAGGTGATGAACTTGGCTTCATTGAAAGTGATGGTCTTTGCCAAGACAGAAGAAACAGCCATCGAAAAAACCATTCCAAACATTTTTTGTCTGAGAAGACAACTTAATTTTCTTGGTTGACCAATGAAGAGCAATGCCGAAAGGAAACAGAGCAGCAGAGTGATGAGGAGTGTATAGGTTAGGTCCCGGTTGTTGGCTATGACAATGGGAGTATTGTGGTACCTCATAAATGCTCCAAGAACAAGAACAGTGGATAAAGAAAAAGAAAGAGCAACACAAGCTAAACTGACCCCTAAAGGTTCTTCATAAGTCAAGAAACTAATAGTTTTGGGAATACAAAACTCACATTTCTTGTTTGGATAGAATTTCTCTTTGCATCTAAAACAGACATGTCAAGCTCATGATGTCACGTGATGTCACGAGATGTATCGGGACACTTTTGCCATTGCCGGCAATGGGGTGGGCACGGCTTCCGGATGATGTGTCTGGCCTGCAGGCTGGCAGTTTGACACCCCTGATCTAGAACATTCATTTCCATCTGGAAAAAAAAAGAAATGATATGATGGTATTTTCATGCAGGTTATGTAAAACTGTTCAGCATTGCCTCTTCATCATAGTATAATCATAAAGCTAATTTATGATTATAAAGTTATAAACATTAGATTTTTTATAATCTTTATAACATATTTTAATTAGCAAGATTCCTGCTAAATTTAATTGGCATGCAAAATTTATTTTATTTAACAATACTTAATTTGTTTCAATTAACAATATTAACCTGACATCTTCTGAAACCAAGCAGTAGATTCATAGGGTATGGGTAATTAGTGCTTTATATTTTCAAAATATAGAAAAAACACGTATAATCATCCACATGCACAGGAATACTTATAGTAGTTGTTTTGTCTAGATGCACAAATGAACCTTGTAGTTTGTATATTGATAAAAAGTTAAATTGTTAAATTTCTATTTCAGTTGAAGATGAAGCAAAACTGTTCAGATATTTATGCACCATTTAGATTTACAGATGTTTGTGAGGTTTATTTTATTGCAACATCTTTGGTTTCCTAAGAACAAAACGTGGGTATGATTTTTCAACTTACCCAAACATGGCTTTTTGAGCTCTTGTGTCAGGTTCTGTTAAGGTTTCTACCAGGATGACCTTTATTTCTACATACATTCATGCCTTGACACTAGAAGCAACTGAGACTTGTACTTGAATTCTATCCTTGAATTCAAGATATCAAACTGAGCCTGTTTGATGCTTTACAAAGATCCAAAGGTGTACTTGGAGAACCAGTACAGTTTTTAGCTTTTCAGTTTCTCTGAATTATTGCAGCTTTCCTTTAATACTTCTGAGAAATTCTCCTCTTCTTTTCCAAAATCTAATTGGTGTTTTCTTGGAAGATGGTTTGTTTTTCCCAGTCCATATACTTTTTTCCTCATCTTTCTTTAAAAATGTTTAATGACTTGTAGGATAAATTTACTGATCTAATTTCTTTCTTGTCTCCTATTTATTCCTTTTCCATTCTTGTCATTCAAACACTAAACCTGTTCTTCTTGTTTCTCTGTCCTTTTATAATGAATTAAGAGACATTTCATGCTATTAGATTATTACCTATTTACAGTATATCTTTCTATCATATCCCTTTATCTATGAAATGGGAATAATAGTGTAAACATTTTTTGCTATAAGAAGATTTTATTCCAAGAACTATCTGTTTTTTCTAACTAGCTGTTCTAATAAGGGCTCAGCCTAGGAAACCTGAACAGAGTGCATGATGGACTCTCAAATCTTTAGAAAATGAATTTACTTTTCAAAGAATTCTTGAAAGATTTTATATTTTAGTTGGGGAAGGACACCTTTCGCATTATAATTTCTGGGTAAATTATAAAATTGTGCTGCCCTTTCCTCTCCCCTTTCCTTACTGCTTTAAAGGGATATATCCAAAATGTATTACAGAGAAATCTTTGAAGGTATTTGATTGAAAAATTACAAGATTAATTATGCTTTCAAAGATTCACTGCTCTTTTTATCTTATTCCACCAAATAATGTAAGAGTTGTAAGGATCTTGATTTTACTGCATTATAATCAAGTCTTCCATAGAAATTAATCTTATATCTGAAATCCCAGGTGAAAAATGCTATTTTGACCTTCAATCTGTAATGAATATTGTTAGATCTGCCTTCCTCCCCTAGATCCTGTATGAAGGGAAATTTGGAAATCAGTTCCACCAAACAGTTGTTAACGTTATTCTGTAAATTTCATATGTAATTGGGGATTACATGTGCAGAAAAAATGTACTTTGTATATCTAAAAATTTTAATTACATATTAATATGTAATTAAAATTTATATATACAAAGTACATTTTTTCTGCAACAGTTTCTCATAATAGGTAAAAGGTAAAGGTAAAGGTTCCCCCGCACATGTGTGCTAGTTGTTTCCAACTCTAGGGGCTGGTGCTCATCTCCATTTCAAAGCCGAAGAGCCAGCACTTGTCCAAGGATGTCTCCGTGGTCATGTGGCCGGCATGACTAGATGCCAAAGGCGCACGGAACGCTGTTACCTTCCCACCGTAGTGGTCCCTATTTTTCTACTTGCATTTCTACGTGCTTTCGAACTGCTAGGTTGGCAGAAGCTGGGACGAGTAACAGGCACTCACTCTGCTACACGGCACTCGGGATTTGACCCACCAAGCTGCCGACCATCTGATCGACAAGCTCAGCATCCTGACCCACCGCATCCCAAAAAAATTTAGCAAAATTCTTTCTACATTCAGAGCTTTGATTCACCTAGATTAAAGGAAACAGAATATGTGGTTGAGTTCACCATGGAATTTATTACTGTGAAGGATTTAAAATCATGCTAATGTCAATGCACATTAATTTGCTGAATGGTTTCTTTGGTATCAGTGAATCATAAATTAATGAGTGTTATATCTTATACTGATTTCAGATGCATCTCATTCCTTAGCTTAAACTACACACTTAATGATAAAGTTAGGTTAACAAATCCCAGTTGTAATATTTATGAACATGTTACATCCATAAAAATGAACCATATTGTTACTGAATATGATGGTATGATTTAGGCTATTTTTTAAACTTAAAATAGAGTCAGACTTTTGAACAAATAACTGAACTAGAAACTTTAAATACCATTTTTGTCCCATCAAGATTGTTGTTTAGTGCCAGCCTACAACTTTAGATTCACTTCATGAAGATATCAGTAAAGAAACAACTAATTCCCGCCCCACCATGTTTTACATTTAATAAATGAAAGAAGTGAGATTTATAAGCCCTATTTATTATAAAAGAAATCATACAAAGGTTAAAGAGTTAATAAGAAAACTCTTATTTATCTTTAGTGATACATATTCTGCTAGGTTCAAGGGATTTAGTTTCATATAAATGGATGTAGCATTGCATGCTAAATGGATCATTTCTCAATATTTGATTCTAGGAATTTTACAAGAGCTTTTTTTACCGATGCTACTGTGAAACTATTTAAAATTGCAATATGAAATTGCTTTGTGAAAGTAGGACAGTAAAAATAGCACAGAATTTACATGGAAACAATGTCTTACTTGTGGAATATTATAGATATCTAAGATAGTTGCCACAGGAAGGGAGATTTGGGTATCCCGTCCTCCAATAACAGCAATGACAGTATTCTTGATGCTGCATAGGTAGTTGGGAACCAGTCTCTCAGTTGCTGATAGAAGTAGCATGGCGATATGGTAAGTCTTTCGAGCATTGCTATAGTTATCATAGATATGGAAGCCCAGGGTGAGATTGGGTAGGATTTGTGAGTTTTCATTGTTTTCCTTTACTGCAAATGCCAGGATGTGCTGGTAATTCTTAGGAAGACCAGTACAATGAGAGTTGCACATGAGAAGGATATTCTACCAATTCATACGTTCTAACCAGTAGTTATGCAAATAAGTAAATTCAGCAGGCTGGTTTCATTGAGTTATCTTATATCTCTGCTAGTATAAGTGATGTCCCTTCTGTATGTGAATTAATATGTACATAACACAGACATTTCAAAAGGAAACTTGTGCATGTTTTGATGTTTTGGCTTGCTGATAATAGAAATTGGATGATCAAAGAAATCAGCATGGACAAACCTGAATTTTATGTAAATAAGGGATCATTTTTTAAAAAGAATGTTTTATTGATTTTTAACATAATCACCTTAATATTTGGTAAACAGCATGTTGTCTGGGTTAGTATTTAAAAACAATCAATAACAATTAATTTCTATAATTCTATAGTCCATGCACTGACTTTGCTTGATTTTCTCTTCTTCCAATAATATTTTCTTTTGCCAACCTTAAATTAATACATTTCTTATTATTTGAATAAATGACAATTAAATATAGACATTTTCTACAAATAATAACCACATCAATATAAAGCTTCTTTTCTAATTGATCATCTTGAGTGCCTTGTTATAGATCCCGTTTACAAAATTCTTATTTAAATTTGTTTTCCCCACAATATTCAAAACATTCTTACTGGTTATAAGTTTCTCAAAATTAGTTACACTTTTTTATTTTATTTTTTATTTTAATCCCATTTATATCCCGCCCTTCTCTGAAGACACAGGGCGGCTTACAATTTAAGCACAAACCACTTGAGTTATTTAAGTCTTTTTTTCTCATATAAGCCATCCCAACACTTTTATACTTCTCATATCTTAAAAAAAACCAAAAACAAACAAACAAAGAAAACATTTCTTTTATAAAAACCATCCCAACATTTTTATATTTATCATGTCAAAAAACAAAACACAAAAGAAAAAATAAAGAAAAAATACTGTATTACTTTACTTGAGGGGTTCATCCCTCTTAAATTAATCTTCATTTATATCCAAAATCTTTCTATACCTTTAACCGTATTCGAACAGATGTTTACTTTTTAAATATTCCCTCTGGTAAATCCCATCATCTAATTTCTTAAGGGATCATTTTATTGTAGTGCAAATAGGAAGATTTTTTTTCCCTTAAACAGGAATAAAATGTATGGAGTCATAAACAATTCAGTCTAGATGACTATTTTTATTTTTTATTTTAATTCCATTTATATCCCGCCCTTCTCCGAAGACTCAGGGCGGCTTACAAGCTTAGCAGTAGCCTTCATTCTATGTATATGCCTGCTTATTAGGGCTTTCACACACACCCCAAGCGGCATTATTACAAAGTCAGCTTATTGCCCCCAACAATCTGGGTCCTCATTTTACCTACCTCGGAAGGATGGAAGGCTGAGTCGACCTTGAGCCTGGTGGGATGCGAACCTGCACTAATTGCAGGCAGCTGGTGTTACTTAAGGAGGCATCAGCCCACTGCTCCACCAAGGCTCTTGTTGATTTCTTCAAAATTAACTGCAAACACATAGAGACCCAAAGGAAGAAGATATCTGAATGTATTCAGATAGGGGTTCTTATGCTGAATGTTAAATTTTACCAGCACAAATTAATCATTTTGTTGACATAATCAGGTGTGGGAATGGCCAGAATTTGGTTTCTCAAGAATTTGGTTTTTCACCCTTCAGCCTTTCCAGGCCCCCCTAATGGGCCTCTCTGTTGGTTTCAGTAAGAGCACACTCTCCTGGCTTACGGGAAGGCTGGCATGTGGGAGGTTTGGGAAACACTATGATAAAGCCTTCACATACATCTTATGGTACCTTGTTTTTGTGTGATCTCATAGGCACCTGAGTAATCCAATTATTTCTATGTATCCTATGTTGTATGAGATTGATGTAGTTTTTGTAATGTTGGAGGTGAATAAAAGTTCAGTGGGCAGTGCTCAGGGAGTTCTTTTTCAGAGACAAGGCTGCCTGGCTGGTTCAGGACAACTCTATTGACCCGGGTCTGATTTTCTTTTCCCTTCAATCAGGGGTTTTGGGTGACCCTGCTGTAATACTACTTTATATATGAAAAGTGGGCTTCTTCTAGGACCTTTTTCAGTTGAGATACATCACTTTCTTCATAAGGAGAAAGGAAATAAATGTTAGAGACAGTTCCATAGATGTCCAAAACAGTCAGATAGCTTGACTAGATGACCTCTTGATCATAGGGCATACTACAATTCCATCAGAGGTGATAGAAATAATCCCTCAGTCAGAGTCTATGTTCTACTGCTACTTTATGGGAAGACTTCTCTTTCTTTAGAAGAAAATGAACCACCTTTAAAAATCACCTGGGTGGTATTTATACAGCTTTATAAGGGTGACAATATTTATTTTTTTGATGTTGTAGTTATCACTATTTAGACATACATACACTTGTATCAGTGAGATGAGTCTTCTTCAAGTGGCACTATAGCATGTTTTATCTTTCGAGTTCTTGAGCAAATGAAAGGGTCATAGTGGATCTGAGATAACTGTTATTCAATCCAGTTAAGCACTTTCAATGTCCCTTTATTCCACAAGAAGATTAGAATCTTGAATGAACTGCCCACCAAAGATGCAGGAAAATCCCCAAGACTCCTCTGAATACTCACAGAATCCATCACGGTCCACTATTTTAACAGATCCTCTCCCACTAGCGAGAGAGGTCATAGCTCAAAACTGTCAAGAAGGCAGAGAACGATTTGCAGATCAAGGGGCAAAATTCATGGAGCATTGGTGCTGAGGATACAGTTAAGCAGTTAACAGTTTAAAGGCTAACACAGAACTTCTAGGCTACAGTAGCCAGTGTGCCATATTGTAGTTGCCATAGCTGCAAGTGACATTTTCTCTACTACTGAGAAAGTAAGGGGGGGAGTACAGGGAGATAATTCTGACCCATCTGTAATGCTAGGTGATGCAGACTTGTAGCCAAAAGATCCATTTGCATTTACATTTCTTTTTGAAGTTGAAAGTAGAGATGTAGCTAACTGGCTGATAACGATCAATGGTTTATTTTCTGACCATACCCTAATTACATCTCACAAGGTCTTTCACTCGTACCATTACAGGTGGAACTGTAGTTACCTGACTGATTATAATGACTGTCAGTCTCTTTGAATCTGGGAGCAAGATGATAGATCCTCCATATGGAAGAAAGGCATTGCTAAGCAGTTGCCCAACTGTCAGGTTGTCACGCAGACAAGGACAAACATTATTGATAATATAGGATTGTCCATCCTGACTATATTCTAGCATGCTAGTTGTGTTTCATAGCTGATAGATACAGAATTAGTGAAAAAGATAGGTTAGAATTTAAATCTAAATCTTTTGCATTCCTTTGAGAGCCATTTAGCACTAAACCTCCTGCGGTTTATTGTTGACAAATACTTCTTCACAATTCTCCTGCTCAAGTAAGCTCACCAATCTGTGGTGTAATCATCCAGCGACTAATTGATCCCTGAAAATATTAGAACTTTTATACACTGGCTTCCTTCAAAATTTACTTATTTATGTTTCTATCCCACCAACTGAATTCTGAACAATTCCAAAAAAGTGGTACATGATTGTATATTATAGGGGTGTCAAACTGCCGGCCCACAGGCCAGATGTGTCATAATGAAACCACGCCCACCAGCAATGGGAAAAAAGTCACAATACATCACGACATGTCACATGATGTTGTGAGTTTGACACCCCTGGTATATTAGTAATGCAGCTGTTGTTATCAAGTAAATAATAATAGAACAGAAAGTGAATGTGCTTCAGAAAAGATGCTGAAAAAAACAGATAATGTCTCAAGAACAGATATAAAGAAGGAGGCTGCATACTTTCCTTTTAGTTAAACATTGATTGTTTGGAAAATGGAGAAAAGTTATATAACTGATGTGAGATGGATATTTCTATCAATATTCTATATTATTTACAAATGCAAAAATCTAGATAAAAAACTTTTGACTGAGGATGAAACAGAGATTATTAATCACTTTTTTCTTCTCATTAGTTGTTCTTTGTTGTTCAGGTCTGGCCGAAACACAATGATATAACATTTGGGGAAAAAGATGCATCCCAGAAGACTAGCACCCGAAGCAAAGATAGAAAAGATCTCCACAGCCACTATGTATTTCCCTTTGGAACTCAGGTATGCTGGCACAAAGGACAACCAAACACTACAAAAGACTAACATGCTGAAGGTGATGAACTTGGCTTCATTGAAAGTGTCAGGTAATTTCCTGGCAAGAAAAGCTGTGATGAAGCTGATAAGAGCCAGGAAACTCATATAGCCAAGGACACAATAAAACATGGTCACAGAGCCTTCATTACATTGCAGGATAATTTCTTCAGTCACTGAGATCATATCAATATCTGGAAAGGGGGGACCTATTACCAGCCAGATAGCACAAATGCCTGCTTGGATCAGGGTGCAGAAAATAACAATGGAATTAGTCAATTTTTTCCCCATCCATTTTCTCATTCTGGATCCTGGTTTGGTGGCCATAAAAGCCAGAACTACTGTGATGGTCTTTGCCAAGACAGAAGAAACAGCCATCGAAAAAACCATTCCAAACATTTTTTGTCTGAGAAGACAACTTAATTTTCTTGGTTGACCAATGAAGAGCAATGCCGAAAGGAAACAGAGCAGCAGAGCAATGAGGAGTGTATAGGTTAGGTCCCGGTTGTTGGCTATGACAATGGGAGTGTTGTGGTACCTCATAAATCCTCCAAGTACAAGAACAGTGGATAAAGAAAAAGAAAGAGCAACACAAGCTAAACTGACCCCTAAAGGTTCTTCATAAGTCAAGAAACTAATAGTTTTGGGAATACAAAAATCATGTTTTTTGTTTGGATAGTATTTATCTTTGCATCTAGTACATTCATTTTTGTCTGAAAAAAATAAGAAATGAGATTGAATTCTCATTAATATTCTGTATAACTCTACAGCATGACATTGTAATATATAGAACAATTTGAGTTTTTAAAAGTGTCTGGTAACCCGATGACCCAAATTTTGTTTTCTGCATTTAATGTTTGATATGTTATTAATTTTTTAATTTTTTAATTTTATCATTAAAATCCATATGTGGGTTTCCATCTCCAGAGATGGAAAGGACAAATAATTGTAAAGCATTAGAATAACAAATCTGTTCCTTTTATTTTTGAGTGTATTAGTACACAGTATATGTATCCAACAGGTAGTCATTGACTTACAACCATTCATTTAGCAACTGTTCAGAGTTAAATCAGCTCTGAAAAAAGTGACTTCTGATCAGTCCTCAAATGTACCAAAGTTGCAGCATTTTGAATTTATTGAAAATATAATATTTATTTAAAATATATATTTTATTTAAAATATAATATTAATTGGGTGGATTGATTCAGAAAAAGGTGGTTCTGAGCAAATACACATTTCATTCCATCCATTATATTTATTGACATTACAGAACTCTCAGCAACTGAGTTTCACCTCAAAACCCAATTCAGCTAAATATAGTGGAGTTCTCTTTACTAGTTTATTAGAACTTTGTTTATTAATTACTGTTCTACAATAGCTAAGGAAAGTGCAGGTGGCCTGGGTATTAATCTTCCTCAGACCTTGCAGATACTATTACTAAGGAATGAAACAATATTAAAAATACGTGGTTTTGCAGTTATTTCATAATTTTCCAGATCGTTAAATTCAATAGAAAAATGTTCTCTGTTTGGTTTTAAAAAATAATCAGGAAACTCTTATTTTTTAATTAACAAACTGCTTGAATACTACACTGTCTAAAGCAACAATTACCAGCTATTGGAAATGTTTTCTCAAAATATCAGAGCCTCCTATTACTTTGAATAACTCAAAATGTAGTAAAGGTTGTTTAGATGGGAGCAGAGCAATGTTTTCATACCTTTTTCAGTTGAAATCCTCCCTTTTGGGCACGGAATGCAATCATAGCAACAAAACAGCTCCCCTTCCTTCACCTGCTTGCTGAAACCAGGATAACAACTCTCACTGCAGACAGAAATCGGCTGGACCTGGGAATAAAGGAAAAATATGGAGAAGAAATCAAATGATTTTTTTGTCCAAAGAGCAAATGTTTGCTTATTTCCAAATGTGCTTAATTCCAAATTTTGTAGCCTAAGGAGAATTATATTCTGGAGTAGGTATATTCAAGCTTTTTGACTCAACGGGTACATAAATATGAAAATATGAGAATTTGTCACAGGCACCTTCTGAGTTTAGTAACAGAAATAATAACTTGAAACTCATTTTTCAACTAGAATGGTCATAATACGAGAGCAATTCAGAAATAAACCTCCATTTGGTTATCAATGACAGATACTCGCAGATACAGAACGTTTTATTATGCACATTAGAAAACTACAACATTACATTACTTTTTTACATAATCGCCATTCAAATTGAGGCACTTGTTATAACTTCCTACAAAGTTTGAAATTCCTTAGTAATGGTCGCTAAGTGCAAAATCTGGGCTATGGGGGGTGGTGATCAAAAACATTCCAATGGAACTGCTTCAAAAGTTCTTGGGTGTGTCTAGCAGTGTACAGGTGAGCATTATCGTGAACTAACACCACACTGGAAATCAGCATGCCCCAGCGCTTGTTATGGATGGCTCATCTGAGTTTTCGTAACATTTCACAGTAGACATCTGAACTGATGGTCGAACCACGCTCCATGAACTTTACTAGCAGTACTCCTTTGGCATCTTCACATTTGGTGGGATTTTCTATGGCACCACTTCCGGTGTGGTGTTGGTTCACGATAATGCCCGCCCGCACACTGCTAAATATACCCAAGAACTTTTGAAGCAGTTCTGTTAGGATGTTTTTGATCACCCCCCCAACCCAGATTTGGTGCCAACCGACTACTACTAAGGAGTTTCAAACCTTGTAAGATGTTATGACAAGTGCCTTAATTTGAATGGAGATTATGTCAAAAAGTAATGTAATGTTGTAGTTTTCTAATGTGTATAATAAAAGTTCTGTATCTGTGAGTGTTTGTCATTGATAACCAAATAGAGGTTGATTTCCGAATTACCCACATATAAAACTCAGTCAAATCTCATTGTTTTTAAATTAAATATTTTGAATTTAATAGCGCTTCCAATTAGTAGCTTTATCTATTAATAATGTCCATCTCTTAGTACTTGAAAAAAACCCTGCAAGCACTGCTTAAAAATCAGAATAACTAAGGATGGGTGTAAACTCAATTCACAGTGGCTTGGGGCTGAGCCAGATTGCATCAAGAGGACATGTCGGCTCACTATTTTCCCCCAAATACTATTAAAGGGTCATCTTTATGCCACAGTTAATTCGGCCTGATGATGGGCTCTAAAATTGCTTATGGGGGAATAACTTGATGTATGAATTTACTAATGCCCAATATAAAACAATAATATCAGACTAGAGAAACTAGTCCTAGTTCAGATTCAGGAATAGTAATTCAGGTTTACCTGGTTAAACCCACTATGCCATGTAATCATCTCATCACTAATAGTTAATATTTTATCTGGGGGAGCTGAATGATCCACACTTCCAACCTTCACATGAAGAAAAGATTTGTTTGGGAAAGCAATCAAGTTGAGAATATCAAATCCAGCTGCTAGAATCCTGTTCTGGTCAAAGAAAATCTGTTCCCCAGCACTATTGTTAAAAGCAACACTTCTCAAAAAG
The DNA here is from genome assembly GCF_964194415.1 of Vipera berus. NCBI lineage: Eukaryota > Metazoa > Chordata > Lepidosauria > Squamata > Viperidae > Vipera > Vipera berus. Next base: position 22,145,067 of record NC_138205.1, read on the forward strand.
TAGTGGAGCTAAATTTAAAAAAAAAAGCAAGATATTGGAAAGACTAAATTGCCAGTCTCCATGCTGGTAATTTTCAAAACAAAAAAATACACATTTGAATTGTCTTCTAGGCACTTTCATTTTTGTTATATCTACACTACAAAAACTCTTGTGTTTGTTCATTTATAACTTTCAACTGAGCAAAATTTGATAGTACAGGGTAACAATTATTGAACTGAGGTAGCTCAAATGGGTTAACTTACAAAATGATGGGACCCTTAACTCTTTGGGAATACTAGTGAGGTAGGATTGGCTGGGAGTCACCAAGGGTTATTAGGTGAGTCCTCTTTCTCCCTAGGGAAAGGGGCCTCTGGAGATATATTTAACTGGGAATGAAGATATAGTTTTCCACATGAGTCGTAGCTCCCTTGGCTCCCCTCTCCCCTAGCAAAATGGCAGGTAGTTCCATGGGTAAGCTGAGGAGGGGGGGAAAGGAGAAATCTGCACTGGGGATGTTTTGAAGGTTGAGGGGGGTAGGAAATGGTAGAAGGCTATATAGTATGTGGGGAAAAAATGACCCAATGGACCATAGGTTGTCCTGTGAAATTAAAGAGAACATGAGAAATGGGTCAAAGGATTAGTAGATTTATTTATTTGGATTTATATACCGCCCTTTCCCGAAGTAGATGAAACCGAAATATTGTTGGTTCAAAAAGAGATAAATAGAATGAATGTGAACCTTTTCCCTAATAGTTTGAATTATACTTCCAAAAAAATGATTGGACATTTTTTGACTTTTGGAGTCAGACAATCATACAACTATACATGGACAGATATATTTCCATGGGAGATTCAGGAGGAAAGGAAGTAAAGCTATAGATACAATATAACAGAATCATAGAGTTGGAAGGGACCTTGGAGGTCTTCTAGTCCAATCCCCTGCTCAGGCACGAAAGCCAATAATATTTCAGACAAATGGTTGACCAATCTCTTTTTAATAATTTCAGTGTTGGAGTACCTACAGCTTCTGAAGACAAGCTGTTCCACTGATTAATTGTTCTCACTGACAGGAAATTTCTCCGTAGTTCTAGGTTAGTTCCCTCCTTGATTAGCTTCTACCCATTGCTTCTTGTCCTGCCTTCAGGTGCATTGGAGAATAGGTTGATCTACTTTTTTTTGTGGCAGCCCCTTAGATATTAGAATACTGCTATCATCTTACCCCTAATCCTTCTTTTCACTAAACGATATGCAATGCACATACACATACAAAATATATGTACATTATGATATATTAAAGGAATGGAGTCAAGAAAAATGAAAAATTAGATCTATTACCTGCCAGACATCTTGATTATGAATTTTCCTTCCTGTTCTATTAATCACTGACTTGTCAGCATTTCTAGAAGAAAACAGAGCATGTAAGGCATCAGCTATGGCATAAATAGCATTGTAGACACTGTAGCTATGGCCAGTCATGTCCATTTCAAAAAAGGTCCCAGGAAGACTCTCCAAATTTTCTTTTCCATTGCAAATATTCTCATGCTCATAACTCAAAATTGTATATGGGAATATACAGTCAAAGGCTTCTTGCCAGAACTGTCTGATAAATCCATCTTCCTTTGCGCTGAAGGGGTTTTGTTTCTCAGCAAATGATTTGAACTCTGGCAGAGAAGGGGAATGAACTGTGAAGGAAAGGGCACCATCAATTATTTTGATACTCCAAGCACGTTGAAAAGGGATTAAATTGAATTCCATCTGTGCAGTCATTATCCACACAATACCTTTTGGTTTACTTCTCACCTCCTCTATATTTGGAATATATTGTAGCCATAGGAAATAGCCCATAGAAAAGGATTCTCCATTGAATATCAATACATTAGCTTTACCACCCATTACATAATCATAGATTTTTGCCCCCTGTTCAAGCATGCCATCAAGTCTATTGAAATCAGTTAATTTGTGAACTCGTTGAACGAAAGAAACACAAACCCCTTTTTTGGAAAAAAGAGGAATCACTGTTTCTACAAATTTTTCTCCCAGCTCATTATCCATAATGAGGATTCCAATCCATGTCCAATTAAAATGTAGGAGCAGAGAGACAATCCCGTTATGCTGAAGAGGTTCTGGGGGAACCATCTGATAAAATGAAAGGCCTGGGGTTTTATCATTCATTATTGGAGCAGAGCCACAAATAAGCTAGAGAGGAACAGGAAAAGAAGATAAGAGCAGCATCTAGAGAACACTTTCAAGTCTTCATAGTGATCATCATGTACTAATTCATCATTTTATCCCAACCTTTAAGACAGCTTTACCTGCCTTGCTGAGATGGGAATTCCCTGAATTTCTATTCCTGGATTTTGTAGTTCTAAAAGGCATAACAACAAGAAAGGTATTAGAGGTCTGTTGAATTAAATTTCAGTGTTGCTATGGATGAGGAGTAATTTCTAATAGAATATTATGGAACCTGACCTCATCTAAAACCAAGCAGTAGATTCATAAGGTATGGGTAATTGGTGCTTCATATTTTCAAAACAAAAGCATTTTATTTTCCAGACAAAAGTAAATTTGCCCTCATGTACAGGTATAGCTAGTGATATCTAGATGGATAGATGAACATCCTGGATTTTTAAATTGTTCAGTTTATGCTTCTGTTGAAGGTGAAACGAAAGTTAGTTCAGAGATACTTATGAACCATTTAGATTTGCAGTGGTCAATGAAGTTTTATTTTTGCAACATCTTTTGTTTCATAAGAACAAAGTGGAGATATGATTTTTTTTCTAATTCCCAGAGATGGCTTTTTGAAGTCTTGTATCGGGTTGTACTAAGTTTATTTCTAGATAAACTCTTGAGACTGCATTAGCATTGGAAGCAACTGGATACTTGGATTATATTCTGGAATTCACCATGTCAAATGAAACCTTTTTAATGCTGAAAGAGATTCAAAGCTGACTTGGAGAGCTAGTGTGCCTTTTAGTTTTTTCAGTTTCTCTGAATTATTGCAGTTTTCCTTCAACACTTCTGAGCAGTGCTCCTTGTCTTCTCTAAAGCCTGATTGGTGTTTTCTTGTACTATGATGGTTTGTTTTTCCAGTCTATATCCTTTCCCCCCTCATCTCTCTTTGTTGACTTGTAGCATAGGTCTACTGAATCAATTAGCTTCTTGTCTCCTTTTTATTCCTCTTCCATTCTCTGTACTCAAACAATAATGCTGTTTACCTTCTGCCACTTCTCTCTTCCTTTATAATGAGTTTGAGATACTATTCTTTCTATTAATGCCCATGACTTATTAGCATACCCTACCATCTATGTAATTGGAATAAATCTTGTAAAATCAAAATAACTAGGTTTTATTCGCAGAATTGTCTGTTCTTCCAGCTAGCTTTTTAATAGGTGAGTTAAAACATTAAAATTCTTAAAAATAAGAGCTTACTTTTTAAAGAATTCCTCAGAGGGTTTTGCAAGCTCAGTGGATGATTTCTGACTATTCAACTCTAGAAATTTCAGGGGGATATTTTTTTCACCCATTCTGCCCCAATATATTTAACATTTCAATATGACGTTGCCTTGTGAAACTGAAAGTAGCATGAAATTTACATTGAAATGATGTCTTACCTGTGGAATCTTATAGATATCCAAGATAGTTGCCACAGGAAAAGAGATTTGGGCATCCAGTCCTCCAATAACAGCTATGACAGTATTCTTGATGCTGCATAGGTAGTTGGGGATCAGTCTCTCAGTTGCTGATAGAAGTAGCATGGTGGCCTGATAGGTGCTTCTAGCATTGTTGTAGCTATCATAAATATGGAAGCCCAAGGTGAGATTGGGTAGGATTTGTGGGTTTTCATTGATTTCCTTTACTGCAAATGCCAAAGCCAGGATGTGCTGGTAATTCTTAGGAATGCCACTACAACGAGATTTGGACATCAGAAAGATATTCTACCATTCTTACATTCTCATCAATAGTTATATATATATATATATATATAAGGGGAATTCAGCAAGCTAGTTTCACCAACTTGTCCCATATATCTACTGCTATAAGTGATCTCCCTTCTGTATATGAATTAATAAGAACATATTTACAATTGAATACGCTTCAGTAATATTCATTATCAGACAACTTTGAAGGACAATTGTGCAAGAAAAAAGTAAAAGAGCTTTAAATCAGCCCTCCTCAAGCTGTGGGTATGTCACCAAGGAGTCCTTCCCAATCACCACAGCAATAGTGGAGAATTGGAAACTTGGAAGCCCATTCAGGTGGCAATGCTCTGATTTGGTAAGCGTGCTTTAAACATAGAATATCACCACATAGATGGGCTTCCCCATTCCCTATAAGTCCATGCATAATGTTCTCTGAGAAAATAATGCTTTTCTTAGCATCTACTTATATTGACCGCAGTCAATCATCTATTATTCTTTGATGGATTATTTCAGCAATCAGAAATATCTGAAAATATAAACCAATAATAATAATAATTCCATTCCTTACACATGTTGTTCAGGTAATGTTGGAGGGGGGTGTTCTTCGAAAGTGACTTCATCCGAGACCGGAGCAATTTGAGATGGAATGCCTCCCACCATAAGGTCTCCTGGCTGATGATACTTGTGATATGGAGGATATGGGTGAAGGATGCTGCACCTGTGAGTTTTGCATGCCACATGAGGGAGCAGCACTAGCAGCCAGACCAGTAGAGCTGCCATCCCTATTACAAGGGCAGATTTCAAAGATGCTCTGTTTGTTCTTACATCATGACCATTAGCAATTTTGTGATTAACATTTTATAATATGAGTGGTAGTTTGTCTACGATTGGACTTGGGGATCCTTACTCATCCCTAAGCCTACCATCTTTCTCTCTAGCTCTAAACTGTACTGATATTTTAAGAGAAAGAGAAGTAACATCTTACATTAACCCTTTTTTATTAATCTTTCTAATGAACACTGAAATTCAGTGAGATGTTGAGAAAAAGAAGAATTAAAAATAGTAATTTACATGCACAAACAAGAAGATGATTATTAAATCAGAGTTCAGTTTCCCTTAGGGAAGTCCTGCAGAAATCATTTGGTTTTTTTTCTCTCTCTCCTATTCTCATAGGAACTAGGATTTTTTTTTTGTAAGAATCATGAATGGGGAATATGAGAGTGATTGAAAGCTATGTTCAGGTTCTGGGAACAATTTGATGGTGATAGTGGGCAAAGAAATGATGCCCAGAGATGAGGTGTTCATGGGTTTGTTTGAGACGATATTCTGCAACTGACTGGCTGATAAGAAGTTAGCATGGCCAGACCAAACTTTACTTAAATTAGGAACAGCAAATGATTTATTGTAGTATAAATAGGAAATTACTTCTTAAAAAGGAATAAATGGGATGGGGCTTTAAACTATTTAGTCAAAATCAGTGCTTAATTTCTTCTAAAGTGAGAAGAATATAAAAATGGGATAGCTATTTTATAACTTTGCATTTTAGATATTCAAAATGAAAAAAAAAACAAAAAACAAAACCCCACTTACTTCAATTGAACAGAACAAATTAATAATATCTTTTTATCTAGTTCTCTGACAGTTGAAGTACCATCACTTTCTCCCTAACTTTTCAAAGCAAAGAAATGTTGGTGATAGATCTGTAGTTGTCCAAAACAGTCAGATCAGATGAAGGCCTCTTGATCATAGGACATACTACACCTCATTTTGAGGTAATAGAAATATTCTGTCAGTCAGAGATTGATAACGTTCAGATTCAATCTCCTACTACTTCATTTGAAGCTTTAATCAAGCATAAGCATAATCCAACTGAAAAGCACTACAGCTAATTTTGGTCATGGTCCTCACCCTCTAGAATTCCAACCCTATTGAGATTGGTACCAATCCTGCCAGCCTTTAATAAACATGGGCAATCTACATGTGTTCCAAGGCATAGTAGTCAGGAGTCTAGATGGTCCATGAGATGTCATTGTTTTGTTGTGTGTTTTTTGAGTTTGTTTCAGGGAACTATCATAGCTTTCAATGCTTTGTTGATATTGCTCTATTTATTTAATGTGTTGTTGGCTGCCTAGAGTTGCATCTATGAGCTGGTGGAGAAATGAATCAATTCAATTAAACAGTATATAAATAATTTTTTTCAAGAGGTTGCTATCCATTTCCTTGGAACTTGAAGATTTAAAATATTCTAAATTCATTTTATTAGATGAGATCCCAATCTTATCCATTGATGCTGTCCATCTGAAGTTCAGATTTTCACAAATCTGAATCGTTTTTGTCCACCAAATGCACAGTGGTGGAATTCAGCCAGTTCGCACTGGTTCAGTACAACTGGTAGCTATTTTTTTGTTGACTTTCCTCCATGCCATCACTCTGCTAAACAACTAATTCCCACAACACCGTCAAACTACCTAGTAGGGCTGTATTACTATTATTTTTCTCATCTTCCCTATTACCTATCTTCTTATCTTCTTATGACTATAACTTTGTTGCTTGTATCTTATGATTTATATTAGTTGTTTTATTTAGTATCTTATTATGATTTATGTTGATTGCTTATTTAGTATCCTATGACTATCACAAAGTGTTGTATCTTATGATTTATGATGAATGTATTTTTATGATAATTATGATCATTATTTTTGCTTGTATGTATACCGAGAGATTATGCACTGGATACAAATCCCTTGTGTGTCCAATCACATTTGGGTAATAAAGAATAATACCTTGCTATTATTTTATCAACTAACATGAATACCTTAAGTTGTTGCCAGTCTATAGGCTAGTGACTAGTCTAATGGCTAATACTGAGCTCCTAGGATATAATAGCCAATGTCTCACATTGCATTCCCATAGATGCAAGTGCAGCTTGATTTCCTTCTGAGAGGTGGAGTGGAGCATAAATTGTACAGATGGATGATTCTGATCTATCTGTAGAGCTAGACAAAGCTGAATTGTAAAGAAGATATCTGTTTGAAATTGTAGCAATGGTGGAGCTATAACTAACTGACTGATAACGATTGGCAGCCTTTTTGAATTGAGAGCAAGATGCCTAGTCCTCTTAACTACTGTATAAGGAATGGAGATATAGTGTTGCTGCTGAAAAATTGTACAGCTATCTAGCTGTCACTGAGACAAAGAGAAGCACTACAATATGATATTGCCTATGTTGATTATATTTTAGGAATGCTAGCCATACTTTATAGTTGATGATTACAGCATTAGTAGAAATGATAGAATAGACTTTAAATCTAAATCTTAAACCTTTTGAGCTCTTTTGAAGGCCACTTCTCACTAAAAATCCTGGAGTCTATTGAAGGCAGTTACTTCTTCACAATACTCCTCATCAAATTCAGACTCCTGAAAATATTAGAACATTTATTCACTAGCCTTCTTTGGCATTTACTTATTCTTTTTTCTATCTCACTAACTGATTTTCGGCCAATTCCAGAAAGGTGGTAGATGATTGTACACTAGTAATTTAGTTACTGAGATTCCTTTTAATCAGCACGTAATAATGGAACAAAGTGAGAATGTTTTTTCAGAAAACATGCTGAAAAAAACAGGACAATATCTCAAGAACTGATATGAAGAAGTAGGATGCATACTTTCCCCTTAATTAAATCTTAGACCAGGGGTAGGCAAACGTGGCTCTTTAATGACTTTTGGACTTCAACTCCCAGAATTCCTGAGCTAGCCATGGTGGCTCAGAAATTCTGGGAGTTAAAGTCCATGAGTCATAAAAGAGCCAAGGTTGCCTACTCCTGTCTTAGATGTTAAGAAAATGAAGAAAAAATATATAAATCAAGATCTGAGGTGGATATTTCTATGAATATTATATATTATTTAGAAATGCAAAAATCTAGACAAAAACTTTTGACTGAGGATGAAACAAAGTGATTATTAATCACTCTTTTCTTCTCATTAGTTGTTCTTTGTTGTTCAGATTTGGCCGAAACACAATGATATAACATTTGGGGAAAAAGATGCATCCCAGAAGCCCAGCACCCGAAGCAAAGATAGAAAAGATCTCCACAGCCACTGTGTATTTCCCTTTGGAACTCAGGTATGCTGGCACAAAGGACAACCAAACACTACAAAAGACTAACATGCTGAAGGTGATGAACTTGGCTTCATTGAAAGTGTCAGGTAATTTCCTGGCAAGAAAAGCTGTGATGAAGCTGATAAGAGCCAGGAAACCCATGTAGCCAAGGACACAATAAAACATGGTCACAGAGCCTTCATTACATTGCAGGATAATTTCTTCAGTCACTGAGATCATATCAACATCTGGGAATGGAGGGTTCATTGATAGCCAAAGAGTACAAATGCCTGCTTGGATCAGGGAGCAGGAAACAACAATAAAATTAGTTAATTTTTTCCCCACCCATTTTCTCATCTGGGATCCAGGTCTGGTAGCCATAAAAGCCAGAACCACTGTGATGGTTTTTGCCAAGATAGAAGAAACAGCCACTGAGAAGACCATGCCAAAGGTTGTTTGTCGGAGAAGACAGGTAAATCTTCCTGGTTGACCAATGAAGAGCAGTGCCGAAAGGAAGCAGAGGAAGAGGGATATGAGGAGAGTATAGGTCAGGTCCCGGTTGTTGGCTACCACAATGGGAGTGTTGTGGTGCCTCATAAATGCTCCAAGCACAAGTACAGTAGACAAAGAAAAAGAATGTGCAAGACAGGCTAAACTGATCCCTAATGGTTCTTTATAAGTCAAGAAACTAACAGTTTTGGGGATACAAAAATCATGTTTCTTATTTGGATAGAATGTTTTGTTGCATCTAGAACATTTGTTTCTGTCTGAAAAAAGAAGAAATGATGAAATATTATTTTCATACAGCTTGTATATTTGTTCAGAATGACATCAATTATCATATAACAATCATAAAGTTAATTTATTATTATAAATGTATAATTATTAATTTTATAGTTTTATAAAATATTTTGTTTACCAAGATTCCTGCTAAATTTAATTGGCACATGACTGTCTTCATTTACTGGGGAGAAATAGGGAATCATTTTTCCTCAGTGTATTTCATAGTGGAGAGGGAAAGTGAGTCTAATGAGAGAGGAAGTCTTGGCCTCACAGGATAAACTAGGTAGGAACCACAACCAGATGAGCTATTTCCACTTTATTGTAAATCTACATTTGCAAAATCTTGCAAGTATGGAAGTAAAATTCTTTCCTGCTCCCTCAACTCCCTTACACTCTGAGAGACTAGGGAGGGTCTCTTTCGAGCTTCTTGCCCTGCCTACTATTTGGCTCCAGGCTATGCTGTCTCTTACTTTACCATTTCCTTTGCAGTATCTCTTTGCCCAGTATGGCAAGATCTTTTTTTACATACCATTATAGGTAGCATGGTGGAATATCTAATAGACCTTGAAACAAGGAGGGAAGGAAAAAGTCCATTATAGAAGAGATTCTGTGGTCCAAATAAGAAAAAGAGCTTAGAGTAACTTTGCTTTAATTTTTGTAGGTACAGTATATGCTGATATGGAGAATTATGTTGACAGGCTTTCAAAATTCTATTCCTTTAAGTAGTAGTGGTAAATATCATTCCGGAAGTTCAAGTGGTTTTCAATTGGCCTCTCACATTCTCAATTGACAGAATGTGAACAAGAGAGATTATCTTAAGTTTGTTCATTTATAGGAAGTATATGATAAAAGGTTGAAGAATTACACAAATTTGGAGTTGAGGGTTGGTTGCTAAATGTGATAATAGCATTGTATGATTGAAGTGATGTTTGTATGAGAATAAACAGAATGCTCAGCAAAACATTTAGCATAACTGAGGGAGTAAGATGTATGTGGCTGATATAATTTGGATGTTTAGTATGAATAAATATATGAACTGTTTGTAGCAATGTTAGAGGAATATTAGTTTAGGACCATAATTTTATTTACTTAAGGACAACTATAAATATTTTAAAAAGTGGTCATATTACAACAAATCACATTGGAAACAAAAATTATAGCTTACACAAAAAAGCAATTAGTATTGCTGAAGCAATTAGTATTGCAAAGAAAACATCAGAAGATTTCTACAAGCTATGGTTATTGCTAAAATTTAAAAAGATTATTAGAAAGATGAAGCACTTTAATTCTTATTTTAACTATAAACATTTTATTTTTATGTTTAAAATTAATATAAGAATTAAAGTCTATCTGCTGAAGCTTGATTATCAAGAAGAAAAATGAGAACCTCCTACTCAGAGAAGCAATTAGGAAATCTAAAAATTGGTGTTTTGAAGTCTGTTTTCCATTTGTTTTCTAGAGGGCATTCTAGTAGTACATTTATTTAATAGATTTTTATCCTGTCTCTATTACTTCACAAGGATCTCAAGAAGGTAAACATACCTAATATTCCTTCCTCCTCCTATTTTCTCAACAACAATGACAACCCTGTGAGATGCATTGGACTGAGAGAGTGTGTCTAGCTTAAAGTCACTTTGCTGGCTTTCAAACCTAAGGCAGTACTTGGATTCACTATATCCTGGTTTCTAGGCCACTAACTTAACCAGTATACCAAACTGAAACATATTTTCATGTGAAACAGAAACAGAAACAAAGTATAAGAAGTGGAAAGAGGGGCACATAGCTAAGGCAGAATATCAGCAAATAGCCCGTGCCTGCAAAGATGAAGTGAGGGAAGCTAAGGCTCAAAATGAACTAAGGCTTGCGACCAAAGTCAAAAATAACAAAAAAAGCTTCTTTCAACATATAAGAAACAAGAAAAAAGTTAAGGAAATGATTGGTCCATTAGTGGGGGAAAGTGGCAAGAAGGTGACAAGCAACAGGGAGAAAGCAGAACTATTTAACTCGTTTTTTGCATCTGTCTTTACACAAAGGGAAAAAACAGTCCAACCTACCAAAACCAGTGCCATAAAAAACAGAATAGAAACGCAAGTTAAGATAGGCAAGAAAATGGTAAGTGAGCACCTGTCCAGCCTAGACGAGTTCAAATCACCAGGACCAGATGGATTACACCCCAAGGTTCTCAAGGAACTGGCAGACGTGATCTCAGAACCACTGAACTATATTTTTCAAAGATCCTGGAGCACTGGGGAACTACCAGAGGACTGGAAGAGAGCTGATGTAGTTCCCATCTTCAAAAAAGGGAAAAAATAGATCCAGGAAACTACAGACCTATCAGCCGGACCTCAATACCTGGGAAGATTCTGGAAAAGATAATCAAACAACAAATCAGCGAACACCTTGATGCGAACAAAGTTATCACTGAAAGCCAACATGGGTTTGTCAAAAACAGATCATGACAGACAAACCTTATTGAATTCTTTGACCAAGTGACAAAACTAGTGGACCAGAGGAATGCTGTAGATATAATTTACTTGGACTTCAGTAAGGCATTTTATAAAGTAGATCACAACCTACTACTTGATAAGATAGAAAAATGTGGGTTAGATAGCATCATCACCAGATGGATTCGTAGCTGGCTGACAGGCCGTACTCAGCGTGTGGTCCTCAATGGAACTGCATCTACATGGAAGGAAGTGTGTACTGGAGTGCCCCAGGGCTCTGTTCTGAGCCCAGTGCTCTTCAACATCTTCATCAACGATTTGGATGAGGGGATAGATGGGGAACTCATCAAATTTGCAGTTGCAATGTATGGCAGTGAAAGCTGGACCATAAGAAAGGCTGAGCGCCAAAGAATTGAGGCCTTTGAACTATGTTGCTGGAGAAGACTCCTGCGAGTCCCTTGGACTGCAAGGCGATCAAACCGGTCAGTCCTAGAGGAGATCAACCCTGACTGCTCTTTAGAAGGCCAGATCCTGAAGCTAAAACTCAAATACTTTGGCCACCTAATGAGAAGGAAGGACTCACTGGAGAAGAGCCTAATGCTGGGAAAGATTGAGGGCAATAGAAGAAAGGGACAACAGAGAATGAGGTGGCTGGATGGAGTCACTGAAGCAGTAGGAGTGAGCTTAAATGGACTCCAGCAGATGGTAGAAGACAGGAAGGCCTGGAGGAACGTTGTCCATAGGGTCGCGATGGGTCGGACACGACTTTGCAGCTAACAACAACAAAAAGTTGTTTGATGATGCTGAGTTTTGAATTTTAAAGTCAGAAAATTCCATTTGTAAATTTGTCAACACAGGAGGGGACTCTTTTTAGAAGAAGTGGCATATAAAAAGTAGTGGATCCAACCTCTATGCTTCTGTTGATGCTTCAAAATACACAAGCCTAACATATCTCTTCCTCTAAATGTATCGCTACCAGGGAGCTCAACATATAACATAGGTAAAGAGCTTACAAAAATATGTTTGTGGTAAACAAAAGTGACATTTAATTTAATTTAATTTAATTTAATAATATTTCTATACCGCCCTTCTCCCTGAGGACTCAGGGCGGTTCACAGGGCAAAAGTCAAATACAAAATACAAACATTAAAAAGAGATTAAATGATTGCCCAAGTTAAAACAATTAATATGCAATTATAAAACCCCAAGATAAAATTAAGAATACAGAAAATAAAAAACCCCACCAATCCCCATCAGGCTAGGCCGGCTTGTTCAAACAAAAACGTCTTGAGATCGCGACGAAAGGAGCGAAGATTGGGCGCCATCCGGAGCTCTACCGGCAACTGATTCCACAGCTCCGGAGCGCCCACAGAGAAGGATCTCCCCCTGGGCGCCACCAATCGACATTCTCTGATCGGTGGCACCCTGAGGAGGCCCTCTCTGTGGGAACGCACAGGGCGTAGGGAGCTTGATGCCGGCAGCAGATGTTCCCTAAGGTACTCCGGCCCCATGCCATGGAGGGCTTTGAACACCATTACCAGTACCTTGAATCTCACCCGGAAGGCAACTGGCAACCAATGCAGCTCACGGAGCAAAGGTGTAACGTGGGAGTATCGGGAGACTCCCAACACAACTCTCGCGGCTGCATTCTGTACCAGTTGGAGCTTCCGGGTGGTCCTCAAGGGCAGCCCCATGTAGAGAGCGTTGCAGTAGTCCAGACGAGAGGCCACGAGCGCATGAGTGACCGTGCATAAATCATCCCGGCTAAGATAGGGCCGCAACTGGCGCACCAGGCGAACCTGGGTGAAAGCCCCCCTAGTCACAGCTCCTATATGGTCTTCCAAGGTGAGCCGTGAATCTAGGAGGACTCCCAAGTTGCGAGCCCTATCTACGGGGGGTAATAGTTCACCCCCCATAGCAAGAGGTGGAATGTCCGAATAGACCCGGGATGAAGATATGCAAAGCCACTCAGTCTTGTCGGGGTTGAGTTGAAGTCTGTTCCTCCCCATCCAGACCCGAACCGCCTCCAGGCAACGGGACATCACGTTGAGGGCATCACTGGGGTGGTTTGGGGTCGAAAGGAAAAGTTGGGTATCATCCGCGTACTGATGATACCCAACTCCAAAACCACGAATGATCTCACCCAGCGGTTTCATGTAGATGTTGAACAGGAGAGGCGAGAGGACCGACCCCTGAGGAACTCCACAAACGAGAGACCTCGCGGTCGACCTCTGCCCTCCTGCCAACACCGACTGCGAACGTCCCTGGAGATAGGAGGAGAACCACTGTAAAACTGTGCCTCCCACTCCCAGTCCCCTGAGACGCCGCAGCAGGATACCATGGTCGATGGTATCGAAAGCCGCCGAGAGGTCTAATAGGACTAGAACAGAGGAATATCCCCTGTCCCGAGCCCTCCAGAGATCATTCACCAGCGCGACCAATGCCGTCTCCGTGCTGTGCCCGGGCCTGAAACCCGATTGGTACGGGTCTAGATAATCCGCTTCATCCAGGACCAGAGGGAGCTGGTGCGCCACCACACTCTCAACAACCTTCGCAAGAAAGCGAAGGTTGGAGACAGGACGAAAGTTGTTCAATACAGCTGGGTCCAAGGCAGGCTTCTTGAGGAGAGGCCTCACCACCGCCTCTTTCAAGACGGCAGGGAAGCTACCCTCACCCAGAGAAGCCGATATAACTGCCTGGAACCAGCTGCGTGTCCTCTCCCGGGCTGCATAGACCAGCCAGGAAGGGCACGGGTCCAATAAACATGTGGTGGTGCTCAGCCTCCCCATGATCCTGTCCACTTCCTCCGGAGTCACAGAATCAAACTCATCCCAGGTGGTATCGACAAGACCGCCCGTGTTCACCAATACCTATATAGAGTAATTACAATGAAACTTCATAAATGATTGGATGATAGCCCTTAGTATGTAAATGAAGATCAGATAACTTAATTTCATCATCATTACTATCATCACTGAAAATTAAGGATCAAGTTATGCTAGAATATTCCTGAGAGTAGAAATGATTCATCTCATGGTTTAGAAAACATCTTGTCCATATTCGAGATCCCACACTATGTTGAATTTAATGAAAATACATTAATTAATAGATGCATATCTCTTACCATTCTCAGTTGAAACCCTCCCTTCTGGGCATGGGATGCAGTCATAGCAGCAAAATGGCTCTCCCTCCTTCACTTTTTTGCTGAAACCAGGATAACAGCTCTCACTGCAGACAGAGATGGGTATAACCTGGAAATTAAAGAAGAAAATTATACATATGGAAGCTTTTTAGTTTCTCATTTGAAATGATGACAGTATGTCATGGGCATCTTCCCAGTCTAGGGCTAGAAATAATAGTTTGGAAAAGATGTTTACATTGTAAAAGCATAAAGCTAGTATACAGCTCAGTTAAATATACTTCTTTTTAGATTAAACAAGTGCTATCATGAGTTCTTGAGAGAGAGAGAGAAAATAGGACTTCTAAGGATAAATGTGGCATGGACCCATAATGGGCTGGGAATGAGACAAATTTGATTACAAGGAAATAACACCCCACTTAGTTTCACCTAAAAACTGTTAGCATGTCATATTTATGCTACAGATAATCAGATATATTGTTGATTTCTATAAGTTGCTCATCTGTACATCACCTTATGTAAGAATTTACAATTGTCCAACATGATGAATTTACATATGACATTATTTGTTGTTGTTGTTGTTGTTGATAGCAATAACAATAACAATAACAATAACAATAACAATAACAATAACAATAACAATAACAATAACAATAACAATAACAATAACAATAATAATAATAATAATAATAATAATAATAATAATAATAATAATAATAATTGCACAGTCAGCCAGATGTTCAGACTGGATTTGGCATTTTTGTCTACCTATTGAGTCCTTACCAAGGACCTGGGATAAGCAGATGTGGATGTTTGATGGTATTATAGAAGCAGTTCCTAGTAAGGCCACCTTTTGCAATTGACTAATGGTGAATTTGTCAATGCCAATGGTGTTCAAGTGGTGTTCCAGTTGTTTTGGGATTGCACCCAAGGCGCCTATGACTATTGGTACTACCCTTGCTTGCCTTTGCCACAGTCTTTCTATTTCTACTTGTAGCTCTTTGTATTTTATTATCTTCTCCAGTTCTTTCTCGTCTATTCTGCTGTCTACAGGCACTGCCACGTCCACTATCCAGACTTTTTTGACTTTCTTATCGACAATTGTTAAGTCCGGGGTGTTATGTTGCAGGTGCTTGTCTGTTTGAATTCTGAAGTCCCAGAGCAGTTGAACGTTAGCATTTTCTATGACTTTCTCTATTTTATGATCCCACCAGTTCTTGCTTACAGGCAAATGATATTTCTTGCAGATCTTCCAATGCACCATTGTTGCTACTTTGTCATGCTGCTGCTTGTAGTCAGTCTGTGCAATCTTCTTGCAGCAACTTACCAGATCGTCCACTGTTTCTTCAGCTTCTTTGCATAGGCGGCACTTACTGTCTGTTGCTGTCTTCTCAATTTTGACTTTGTATGCATTTGTCCTTAAGGCTTGGTCTTGTGCAGCCAGAATTAGTCCCTCGGTCTCTTTCTTCAACTTTTCTGCTCTTAGCCATTGCCAGGTCTTGTTATTATCTGCTTTCCCAGCTATTTTTTTAATGTACTGGCCATGCAGTGCTTTGTCTTCCCATGTCTCTATTCTGTTTTTCATTTGGTCTTTCTTGTAGTCCAGTTTGGTCTCTCCAGTAGGTCAGTAAGCCTTCCTGATATACTAACTTCAGTGCATCTTCATCATTGTCCTTCAGATATTCTTCTAAAGCCATGTTTTCTTCTTCAACCATCTGATGTACTTGCAGCATTCCACACCCACCTATTTGCCTTGGGAGATAGAATCTGTCAATGTCACTGTGTGGATGAAGGGCATGATTCATTGTCATTATTTTTATGGTCTTCCTATCCCTTGCTTTTAGTTCTGCTTGAGTCCAGTCCACTATTCCAGCTGTGTATCTAATGACTGGAATTGCCCAGGTGTTGATTGCCTTGATGCACTGAGGAGTTGATCTTTTGTTCCTCTGCTATTGGGGTGGTTTCCTTTCTGCTCAGGTGGAAAGAGATTGTTTTTAACTACATGCTGTTGGACTGCATCAGCTACCACACCAGTTAGCAATTTGAAAGTTGTTGGTAAGCAGGTAATTGGCCGATAGTTGCCTGGTGCGGCCACTTTTGCTGTATCTTTCATTATCAGGTAGATTTTCCCAGTTGTTAGCCACTTTTCAATTTCTCCTCCTTGTAGTATATTGTTGAACTGTTTGACAATGAGTGGGTATAGAACAGTTACATGTTTCAACCAAAAACCATGCAGTTCATCTTTACCTGGTACTGACCAATTGTTGAACTTCCTTGCTCTTTTCTCTACCATTTCTGCTATTGTTACTAATTCTTTCATTTCAACTTCTGTTTTATTTGCACCCACCTCTTTTAACCAAGTTGTATTTCTTTGGGTTATCCCATATCTGCATCCAGAACTGCACTGTTTCTTCCTTGTCAGGTACTGACTGATTCATTGTAGTTTCTCCATTGATGGATTGGTAGAAATGTTTCAGATTGGATTGAAATGGGAGATTCTGCCTATAATTTGCAATTTGAGCTTAGTGTTTGCTGATTTTCCTGACTATAGCTGTTATTTGCTGCTTTATTATTTCCAGTGCTTCTTTGCTCTTTCTTGTTTCTAAGTAGAATTTCTTGATTAGTATTCTTTGGTCTTGTTATTCAGCTTCTTTTCATTCATCTTTTCTAGCTTGCTTGTATCTGATCTTAACTTGCTGATCTTATTTTCTAGTCTAGCCTTCCATTTTTGTGGTGTACTTTTTGGTTTTCTTTCTTCTTTGTTGACTTTGCATCCCAGGTATTTAGTTATACAGTTATACAGCTGTGCTGTACATTAGTTGGTTTGTTTCTTGCAATGAATTGATACTTATACTTGATATTGCAGTATTTGCATCTTTTAATGCTTCTGCTAGCTGTTTCTTTGGAAAAAGCTTCAATGCAGGCAGCCTTATTCTGTTGGTTTTGTGCTGTTCTAGATACTCAGTTATTCTTTGTTTCAATTCTTTTATTTCTTTAGTTAGAGGGTTTTGTTCTTCCTGAGGAAGAGATGCCTGGTTTCCAATTGAAAATAATTGTATATCTCTGCTGGATTCCTTCACTGCCAACTCCCCCTGGTTTGCCTCTACATTCTGAGTTACTTCTGGCAAGGCTTTGATTTCTTTGCCCTGGGTAAACCTTTGCAGTTTGTCCAATTCTGTTTCTGTGAATACTTTATTTCATATTATAAATTGATATTGATCCGCTAGTCTCTGTTCTGTTATTTCTGATTCTAGATGTTGTTCTTTCCAGAACTGGTGCATTCATTTCAGATATCCTCTTCTTGTTGGACTTGATCTGTAATAACAGATCATTATTTCTTTGTTTTCAATCACTGTGTATTTACGACAGGTAAACACCTTTTCTTCCCGTAGTTGTGCAGCTGCTGGCCCTAGTTGTTCAGCCAACAGTTCTGAGTCCTGTAGCCCATTTTTTACCAGATATCCGGGAACTACCATATCTAGCATGAATCTTGTTAACCTGAGCGACATCTGAGCTGGTATGGCTTTCTGAAATTTATGTCTTATCATATTTTCTAGGGAGAGACATTCTTTGTCTGACTCCTCCGATGAGACCTGTTCAGTATAGTTGAACATCTGGCATAACTCTCATCTTCCTCAGAATACACAAGCCCCACAACCACATCAAAGTAGTACCTCACTGGGGTACTATTACTATTACTATTACTACTACTGCTATAAAGGTAAAGGTAAAGGTTCCCCCGCACATGTGTGCTAGTCGTTTCCAACTCTAGGGGCCGGTGCTCATCTCCGTTTCAAAGCCAAAGAGCCAGCGCTTGTCCGAGGACGTCTCCGTGGTCATGTGGCCGGCATGACTAGACGCCAAAGGCGCACGGAACGCTGTTACCTTCCCACCGTAGTGGTCCCTATTTTTCTACTTGCATTTTTACGTGCTTTCGAACTGCTAGGTGGGCAGAAGCTGGGACGAGTAACAGGCGCTCACTCTGTTACGCGGCACTCGGGATTCGACCCGCCAAACTGCCGACCTTCCGATCGACAAGCTCAGCGTCCTAACTCACTGAGCCACCGCGTCCCTACTACTACTGCTACTATATTATTATTATTATTATTATTATTATTATTATTATTATTATTATTATTATTATTATTATTATTATAAAACTTTTATTCATAAAACATGAAACTCAGTCATCTGAACACTCAAATTGACTGGCACTAATGGTTGACACGGGTTGCTGCCAGCATCCTAGGTATCAACCAGGTATCTCCTTAAAACGTAAGATGTTCTGAGTAGCACAGTTTTTTGTAGCTTTGCTGTAGTTATTGCAGGAAGCTGCAATTTCTTGATGTGTTTTGCAAAGCTTTTGGACATAGTTCCCAGTGCCCCGATGACAATGGGTATCACTGTTACATGTTTCATCCATAATCGCACAGTTTCGATGGCCAGGTTGCGGTATTTCATAATTTTTTCCAGTTCTTTTTCTTCGACTCTGGCATCTCCTGGTACAGCGATATCAATCAACTGTACACTTCGGTTCTCTACAACTGTGATATCTGGCATATTGTGTTCCAAATGGCGATCTGTCTGTATTCAGAAGTCCCACAAGATCTTCACCCTCTCATTCTCGACAACTATTTCCACCCTATGTTCCCACGACTTTTCGGACACAGGCAAGTCATATTTTTTACACAATGCGCAGTGGATTAGTTTAGCAACTCGGTCATGTCTTTGTAATCAGTTTGCGCAATTTTGCTGCACTCACATATTAAATGTGAAATAGTTTCAACTTTGTTGTTGCAAATTCGGCAATTTGGATTGTCAGTAGATTTTTGTATCTTCGCTTTCATGGCATTAGTTTGTAGTGCTTGTTTTGAGCAGCCAGTATTAAGCCTTCCATTTCTTTCTTGATGGTTCCCATCTTAAGCCATGCCCATGTCAGGTTGTTATCACATTTTCCTTCAATGTTTTTCAAATGTTGTCCATGCAAAGCTTTGGTTTTCCATCTATTTAATCTATCATCCAGCCATTTTTCCTTATATTCTGCCTTTGTTTCTGTTATTTTGATAATGCTCTCTGTTTTCACAGCCTGCAGCAATTTTTCTGTACTTTGATTCACATAGTCATTCAAACTTTGTTTTTCTTCTTCTACAGTTTGGTGGATTTGCAGTAGCCCTCTGCCCCCTATTCTTCTTGGCAAGTACAATCTGTCGATGTCACTTCGTGGATGTAGAGCATGGTGCATGTTCAAAGGTTTATGCATTTTCTGGTCTAGGTGTTCCAATTTGGCCAATGTCCAGTTGATAATTCCAGCTGAGTAGCGTATCACTGGGACTGCCCATGTATTAATGGCTTTAATTATATTTCCACCCTTCAGCTTTGATTTTAGTATTTTGCGGACTCTCCTGATGTATTCCTTTTGCGTTGACTCTTTGACTTTTCCATTCAAGATGTTATCTGCTTCCAATATGCCTAGGTATTTGTAACCATCATCCTTTACTAGTACTTTCACAATACTTCCATTACCCAGTTCTGTTCCTTCTATTTTTGCAGTTTTTCCTCATTGCATGTATAGTACAGCACATTTTCCAAGTCCAAAGTCCATTCTGGTGTCGCTACTAAACAGTTGAACTGCGTTGAGTATTGATTCAAGTTCAGTGTGGCTTTTCACATACAGTTTTAAGTCATCCATGTATAGCAGATGGTTTATCTTGCCATGCTGGCTTGAGATGTGGTATCCCAGTTTTGTGTTTCGTAATATTATTGTCAATGGAATTAATGCAATGTTGAACAGTAGTGGTGAAATTGAGTCCCCTTGGAAGATTCCTTGTCTGATGTTGATTTCACCAATGTTCTCCCCGTTTGCTGTTAGAACTGTTTTCCATTTCTGCATATTTGCTTTCAAAAATGTACAGATGTTTTTGCTGATTCCAAAGTTTTCCAAACACGCATTAATCCAACTGTGGGGTAATGAGTCAAATGCTTTCTTGGTAATTAATCCACGCCATATTTAAATTTGTTTTTCATCGTTTTGCATTTTTAAGTACCATTTTGTCAATGAGCAGCTGATCTTTTGTTCCTCTTGATTTTTTATAATTTCCTTTTTGTTCTGCTGTATACAAATTGTTTTCCCTCAGATGATTGAATACTGAATTTGCCAGTATTCTTGTAAAAAGTTTGAACATTGTTGGCAGACAAGTAATTGGGCGGTAGTTGCTTGGTTCTGTGTTCTTTTCAGGGTCTTTCATTATCAAGTATGTTCGACCAGCTGTTAACCATTCTTCACTTGTGGCATTTTGAAGCATTTCATCAAACTGAGTGGCCATGCGGTGATGGAGGCTGATGAGGTATTTCAACCAGTATCCATGTAGCTCGTCCAGGCCAGGTGCACTCCAGTTCTTGACTTTCTTTACTTGTTTTGCAACCATATCAGTGATTATTACAGTATTCTCCATTTTGTTTTGTGTTGCTTTTTTTTTGGATATCTTTGATCCAGGAGGCAGTTTTATTATGTTCCACTGGGTTTTCCCACAGTTCTTTCCAAAAGTTTAAGGTTTTTTCTTTACATGGTAGAACAGTAGTTTGGACTTTATTTTCATCAAGTGACTGATAGAAGAGGTGTTGGTTTCTTCTGAACTGGACGTTTTCATGATATTGTTTTATTCGTCCTTCATATCTTTCAATTTTCTTTGCTGTTGCTATTACATACTGTTTTAGGTTTTCCGTGACTTCTGTTATTGTTTTTTCCTCCAAGTTATATTTTTGTATAAACTATTTTTCAGCTTTTCGTTCTTTAGTTTTCCTTCTTTCAGGTATTTCAATTTGCTGACATCTCCTCATAGTTTTTTTGTTTTATTTTCAAGCCAAATTTTCCACTTTGGTGTTCTGGTGGGTTTCTTTTTTGGCATTTTATAACCCAATTCTGCAGTTATAACAGCGGCTGTACTGTACATTGGTTGATTTGTTTCATACAGTGTGCTGGATGGGATGGAAGTTAAAATGTTGTTCACAACATTTAGTAAATCTTTCACTCGCTTGCTATGCACTTCACGGATGGCAGGCAGTCTTTTTCTTTCTGTGTTTTCTTTGATGTGGTTTTCAATCTTTTCTTTCAGCATTTTCACTAGATTACTTAGCTCTACACTTTCGAGTTGTTGCACAGGGGAGTCTTCATCCTGTGTGGCAGCTTCTGCTGCTGGTTGGTCCGTTTATTGGTCAGTTTGTTCAGGTATTGGAACAATTTCTTCAGCCTGTTCATCATCATTGCTTGTTATTTTCTTTTTAGCCAATGTTCCTAGATGTTGAATTTCCACATCTGTAAAAACTTTATTATGGATGATGAAACGTCTTTGATCCATTAATCGTTGTTCAGTTACATCACTTTCTGGGTGCTTTTCCTTCCACAGTTGCATCATTCTTTTTTGAAATCCCCTGGCTGTTGGTTCTGCCTGGTAGTAGCATTGGATGATTTCTCAATTTTCTTCGGTTGTCCAGGTTTTGCGCTTTTGTTCCAGTTGCTTTACAGTTGTATGCTCTGGTTCCCCAGCAGTAGCAACTGAGCCCTGTGGCCCATTTTTTTGACAGATGTCCAGGAGCCATAGCATCTGACATGGTCCTTGTTGACTCAGACAATGACCGATCCGGTATGGATTTTTTTTTATTTCTTCTCATCATTAGTGATGGGAGGTGCCTGGGTTGGTTTATGGTGGATAAGCCACTACCAATCCGAAGACCGGTAATCCCATAACCATAGGGACCACACCCGATAGCCATCCAGGCCCAGCCATGGGAATAATAATAATAATAATAATAATAATAATAATAATAATAATAATAATAATAATAATAATAATAATTATTTTATATTGTGATGCCCTATTTCAGGGCTTTTCAACCTTTTCACCCATTGTACCACTTTTAGGATATGGCAGCATCTGAGTACCACCAGTCACATAGCAAGGTGTTAAAAACCTGCTGAAAAAAAAGGAAAAAAGTGATGTAGTCCTCAGCTTACAACAGTTCACTTAATGACTGTTCGAAGTTACAATGGTACTGAAAAAAGTGCCTCCCAAGCCACAGCCAAGCAAGACACCTGCCTGCCTGCTCGGCAGCGCTCTTTCTCCTGTCCGAGGTTTTCATT
The DNA here is from genome assembly GCF_964194415.1 of Vipera berus. Lineage (NCBI taxonomy): Eukaryota > Metazoa > Chordata > Lepidosauria > Squamata > Viperidae > Vipera > Vipera berus. The sequence goes on from NC_138205.1 coordinate 22,167,568, forward strand.
GTTGTGAGCATTTCTGTTGAGGATTGGCAGCAGGGGTGGGGTGAGGGGTGTTTGGTTTTTATTCCCCCCATTTGCTGGGTGGTTGCAGCAGGTTTTGGTCACTTCACATGACCATGGGACACTGTGACCATCATAAATATGAATCAGTTGTCAAGCATCTGAAGGCAAATCACAAGACCCTGGAGATGCTGCAACATTCCAGCTGATCGGCATTTCTTCTGGGCTCAGAAGCGCCAGGAACAGTGCTAAGCTCCATCTGGAGCCTGGTGCTGATCCTGGCGCTTCCGCTGAGCCCTGACAGCCCTGCAGCTCCAGCCATCTCTCGCTCAGGCTTGTTTGATGCTGCCACCGGTTCAGCTCATTCCCTTCCCCCACTACCACTTTTCTAGGATGGTCACATACCACCTGCCAGATGCCAATGTACCACAGGTGGTACCCATACCACTGGTTGAAAAGCCCTGCCCTATGTTGATCCAGAATCAAGGACAATAATTAAATCCTACCTGGTTAAACCAGCTGTGCCATGTAATCATCTCATCATTGATGGTTAATATTTTATCTGGGGGAGCTGAATGGTCCACATTTCCAACTTTCACACGAAAAAATGAATTGTTTGGGAAAGCAATCAAGTTGAGTATATCAAATCCAGCTGCTAGAATCCTATTCTGATCAAAGGAGACCTGTTCCCCAGCACCATTGTTAAAAGCAACATTTCTCAGAAAGTAGTGGAGCTAAATTGAAAAGAAAAATGCAACTGGTTGAAAGACTAAACTTCCAATCTCCTTGCTGATAATTTTCAGAATAGAAAAGTAGATATTTTGTCGCATTCTAGGCATATTTTTCTCACTGTGTTGTAATTAAAGGGAAGATGGAGTCAAAGGTAGAAATTAAAAAGACCAATAGGAGAACCCTGGTTATTTTTGGGGACAAATGGTATAGAACTAAGGGAATTAATATTTCCCTATTTTACCCCCAATAGCTTGCTTTATAGAAAAACTTGTTTACCAACTTAGAGATATTCTAACTTCTAGAGCCAGGCAATCATAAAGACATAGAGAAACAGATAAATTCCCATGTGAGGAACAGACCCAGCAAAAAACAATGGATAATAATAATAACATAATAATAAGACTTACGGTAGGTTATCAATAATTAAAGAACCACAGCTTTCTGACTCAAGCATGATTTTTTTCCAGTCTAAGACATGGGAAGATAGTCAAAATACAAATTCATGGTTCCTATCAAACTTTCATAGTGTTTTTACTAACAAGGATGTTACCTGCCAGAAATCTTCTCTATGAAGCTTCCTTCCTATTCTATCCAAAATTGATATTGCAGTATTTCTTGAGGAGGAGAGAGCATGTAAAGCATGAGCTATGGCATGAATAGCATTGTAGATACTGTAGCTGTGGCCAGTCATGTCTATTTCAAAAAAGGGTCCAGGAAGATCCCCCAGTTTCTCTTTACTATTGCAAATTTTCTCAACCACATCACTCATAACAACATTTGGGAATACACAGTCAAAGGCTTCTTGCCAGAACTGTTTGATAAATCCATCTTTCTTTTCACTGAAGGGATTTTGTTTCTCAGCAAATAATCTGAACTTTGGTAAAGCAGTAGAATGCACTGTGAAGGAAAGGGCACCATCTATTATTTTGATAGCCCAAATTCGTTGAAAAGGGATTAAACTGAACTCCATCTGTGCTGTCATTATCCAAACAATGCCTTTTGGTTTACTTCTCACCTCTTCTATGTTTGGAATATACTGCAGCCATAACAAATAACCCATAGCAAAGGATTCTCCATTGAACACCAGTGCATTAACTTTACTACCCATGACATGATTATAGATTTTTGCCCCCTGTTGAAGCATGCCATCAAGTTTAGTGAAATCAGTTAGTTTGCGAAACCGTTGAATGAAAGAAACACAAACCCCTTTTTTGGAAAAAAGAGGAATCACTGTTTCTACAAATTTTTCTCCCTGATCATTGTCCATAATAAGGATGCCAGTCCATGTCCAGTTAAAATGCAGGAGCAGAGAGACAATCCCGTTATGCTGAAGTTCTTCGGTGGGAACCATCTGATAAAAGGAAAGACCTGGGGTTTTGTCATTCATTACTGGAGCACAGCCATAAATGAGCTAGAGAAAAATACAAAAAAAAAACATAAAGAGAAACATCTAGATAACATTTGCATGGCAGTAAATGTATGTTTTAAAAATAATCTTATAGGTAGCCTCAATTTGCAACCATAATTAAGACCGGAATTTCCACTGTAAATCATTTTAACCATAGGTTTTGTTGGTCTTGATTTTACAATATTTTTTGCTTGTTGTTAAGCAAATCTTCACAGTTATTAGGTGACTTCAGCTTCCCAATAGGTTTTTTAAAACTGTTTTTTTAAAAATAGAAATTGGCAATAAAAGGTTGCAAATTGTGAGCATGTGACCACAGGATGCTGTAAACAATTGTAAATGTGAGCCAGTTGCCAAGCGCCTAAATTGAAATCACTTGTTAGGGTACCGGTTGCAAGTCATTTTTTAAGCCATTGTAATTTGAACAATTATTAAATGAATGGGTATTAAATGAACAGCTTTTTAAAACGTCCTTGCCTGCCTCACTGAGATGAGAATTCTTTGAATTTTTATTCCTGGAATTTCTAGTTCTGGAAGGCATAACAGTCTGGAAGGTGTTGGAAGTTTGTTGAATTACATTTCATTGATGCTCCATCTCTGGAGGAATTACTTACATGAATTAATCTAAAATCAAGCAGCAGATTCATAGGTGATGAGTAATTGCTGTTTCCAGGGCTTTTTTTCTAAAAATAAGGTGCCGCAACTATCATCTTGGCGGGCGCAGGAGGTGGGGGGCAGCGCTGCTGCGGTCATGGGTGTGAGGGGTGTTGGTGGTGGGCTGCCCCCCGGGGCTGGAGCCGGCGTGGCTGGTGCTGTGGGAGCAGCAGGGCCCACTCTATATGGCAGGGGCTGCGCGGTGCGGGCGGTGGAGGCAGTGCGGGCCAGGCGATGCAGGGAGGCCACTTAGGTGCGCAGGGCGAGGCGACGGTGGCGCAGGTCCAGCACTGGGAAGGCCACCAGCCTGGCTGACACGGGTGAGCACAAGGAAGGAGTGCACATGGACTCTGCAGAACCCACCTCCCACTCCTTGTCCTCTCTTACTTACCTAGTTGAGATGGTGTAGTTGGGCAGCAGGGAGGGATGCAAAGTTCCTGCCAACTCACCTTTGCTGCAGACAACTTGCCGGTGCAACGTTTGCCGGCCGGGTCTTTTGGCGTCCTCAGCAGCAATTCCTATTGGCTTTTGAAAGCCAATAGAGGGAGTAGCATAGCTTGTGCAAAAGGTTTTTTTTTGTGCAAAAAAGGTGATGGAACGCCATTCTGAGCATTCTATGAGAAAAAAAGCCCTGCTTTTATGTTTTAATCTTATGATTTTAAAAATATATTTTTTTCTATTGTAAGTTGCCCCAAACCTCGCCATGTGGATTGCATAGAAATATTATATAATCGGTAAATAAAGGTAGAACATATGTTAAATATACATTAAATGATAATATGCTTCCGTACAAAGTCAATTCTTGCACAATGACAGACCAAGGAGTTAACTCGGAAAGGCAAGAGGAAAATCTAGAAGAGGTCTGTGCAACTTGTAGAAGGGAAAGGCCCACACTGATAAATTAAAAATCTTTGTGGTCTGCAAAGGAATGCTGGTGGGCTAATCAATGATTTGGTGACTAGAGGAGCATCTACAGTGTTGGAGCTCGTGGTCATGGTAAGCCATGGAGGCACTAGGCAACATGACTTTCAGGGCAGTGGTGGTGATTTTATTACTTTTTTTTAAAAAAAAGTCTGTGCTCTGTCCAAGGGTGCTTGGTAGGCTGCATGGACAGACCTGGTCTAGAATTTATTTACTCAACTATCTAGAGCAGGCATGTCAAACTTGCGATGTCCTGTGACATCGCACGATGTATCACACATTTTCCCCATTGCCGGCAATGGGGTGGGTGTGGTTTCGTTGTGACGCATCTGGCCCACGGGCCAACAGTTTGACATGCCTGATCTAGAGACATCCATTTTTTGCATTGCAAAGGGCCTTTCATCTGTTGTATATATGGTTTTACTTTTGTGTGCAAAAAGGATTCTAAATTAATTGAGTCATGTCCTGGTGTGAAGTCTGATAGCTTGAGTTAAAGAGCCTATAAAATCTCAAATGACTCCAGTTGTTTTGTTCAAGTATGCTAATGTTCTAAGGTAAATATTATTCATACTATATAATATCCAGATGAGCAGCTCAGTAGCATATTGTAGTTCTTTGAGGTGTGGTGGGCTTCATAATTTGTTGACTGAAGAAACCACCATGCCATATGTATATATGCAACTGCCATTATTTTTCAAGCTACATTACTTGAACACATGGCACACATCACAAATCAGATTCCTCTGTAATGCACTATTCCAGGGGTGTCAAACTCAATTTCATTGAGGGCCGCATCAGCATTGCGGTTGCCCTCAGGGGGCCAGTTGGGTGTGGCCTGGGTGGGTGTGGCCTACTGGGTGGGTGTGGCTAGAGTGCTTATGGCCTACTGGGTGGGCGTGGTATCAAGGGTGCCTATGAGGGCCTGGGCAGGAGTGGGACAGATCTGAGGGTCTCTGGCAGGAGGAGGGTCTCTGGGCCAGGGCCAAGGCAGTGGGGGCCGTTCCCTCACTGTTTCCAGGATGGCTTTGCGGGCCACATGAAACCACTTCGCGGGCCAGATCCGGCCCCCGGGCCTTGTGTTTGACATGTCTGCACTATTCCTTTGCATGACCATAGGACATTTAGAAAAGCAATTACGTTCTTATGCTTCCAAAGCATTCTTCCTTATCTTCCTGTTACATTGATAACCATAAAAATACTCAAGGTCTCTTGGGATAAGATAGAATAAGTATGGTATTTAAGGAATGCAATAGAAAGCATTCACAATGCACAATGTATTTATATTTCATTTTGTTTGAGGCAACTTCTTATAAAAGAATTGCCATTAATTTGTTTTAATAAAATAATTTAAATCAATTTTTACTTGATTTCAAATTAAATTAATTGTATTGGTTGACAATGAGATTTTTTTAGTACAATTGCCAAATGCAATAAACTGGTTTTAGCTATATATGTGCACTAATTATTTCAACACCAATACATTTTAACAACATATTTTATTTGTAAATGAATGCAAATGCAAATTATACAATTTTTGTGCAAAAATAAAACAAAATAGCAGATTTAAGAGCTGTTATCATTAGTTATCCTTAGATAAAAAATAATTCCATCATCCAAAACTTTGTTATACTGTATTTAACGAACAGATGCTTTGGGATTAAAAAAAAAGACTGACTACATTTGATTGTGCATCACCATGGCATTAAAACAAAAGTTGAACAGTGTATGAAAAATAAAGGTTCCCTAAACGTCTGCAGGCTATATCTAAACATTTTCCTCTATTGCCTTCTTTTTAGCATTTTTTTCATCTTCCCAGCTTAAAAAAGGCAAGGCGTCCCGCACCAGGAGCTGAAAGTTTGTTTAAGCAGGTTGCTAGGCAACCTGTTCACACTCGGCCCTTCTTACCCTCCCACTTTTGAATTAGCCTGTACGGATTGCATTTCCTTCAATTTGAGCCATCTGAAGGTCCGTCACTGTGATGCATTCTGATGCTCTGCAACCTGGCTGCCTGAGGAGAATTTGGTTCTCCGGAACAGTTTCCTTCAGTTTTTTTTTTGTGTGTGTGTGTGTGTGCAAAAAAAGGTGCCAGAAAGCTGTTCTGAGCATTCTATGGAAAAAAAGACCTGGCTGTTTCATATTTTCAAAATATTGAATGAGTAGATATAATCCTTGGTTGTCTACATGCATGGTTATATCTAGTAGTTTTGCCTATATACACAAATGGACAATACGATTTGCACATTAATCTAAAATTTAAGTTTTTACAGTTGTAGGTTAAACAAAAGAGTTACTTCAGGGAGAGTCAGAGTATTATCAGCAGACTTCAATAAATTTTGTTTTTTTGAAACATCTTTTGCTATATAAGAATGCAAAATGTTACTTTATGAAGAAATGTTTAGCCACATAACCAATCACAATGCATTTGAAAGGATGAAAATTTGTCACGGGTCGGGCACCTTCCCAATTTAGGTATGGCAATAATAATTTAGAAAATTGTTTTATGCTGTAAGAGCAGCAGTGTAAAGGCTTAGTTAAATATAATTGTTTGAAGGTTAAACACATGCAGTCATGAATTGGGAAAAGAGAAAGTAATCTTGGCAGCTCTGTCACTCTCCCTTAGTTGTTAAATGAAAGAAAATTTGGGAGTCAAGTCCACCAATACTTTGACAGTATTCTGGATATTTTGTATCTAGTTGGAGATAATTATTTATTATTGTGCAATTAAATTTTACAGATATTGAAAATGATTTTTATCAAAGTAGTTATTCTCTTACAATATCAATATGCCCTACAAAAAATGACAAAAACCTTTCTATATGCAGAACTAGATTCACCTAGGTTAAAGGAAACAAGATGTATGCATGGATGAATTTCTGTTGGAATTTAACATTGAAAAACATTGCAGATTACACTAATCACTTGTAGATTGGTTCCTTTAGCAACAGTGCGTCTTAATTTATCAAGGATTAAGTTTTGAGATTGATTTAAATTGGATCACGTTCCAATCCATTGGCTATTTGTACAACATGCTTAACACTAAGCCCAGGTTAACAAATTCCAGGTATCCTTTTTGAATAATGATGCATCCAAATAAATGAACCAACTAATAATGTAATATGATGGTATGATTCATGCAATTACTAAGAAAATGATTATGTTTTTTTTTTAAAAGAAATCACTGAACAATAAAAAATTGCATGTCATTTTGCTCTAATCCATAAGGATTAATCACTGAGCTACTATACATAACACTAAAAAACAAAGCTCCATTGTAAAAAAGGGACACTAAAAGCAGAATGATCTTTGCATGCAACCTACCTGTGGAATCTTATAGATATCCAAGAGAGTTGCCACATGAAGGGAGATTTCAGCATCCAGTCCTCCAATAACAGCTACGACTTTATTCTGGATGTTACATAGGTAGTTGGGGACCAGTCTCTCAGTTGCTGATAGAAGCAGAATTGTGGCCTGATAAGTCCTTGGAGCATTATCATAGCTATCGTAAATATGGAAGCCCAAGGTGAGATTGGGTAAGATTTGTGGGTTTTCATTTATTTCCTTTACTGCAAATGCCAAAGCCAGGATGTGTTGGTAATTCTTGGGAACTCCACTACAATGAGAGTTGCATTACACATCAGAATGATATTCTATCAGCTTTTACATTCTAATTAATAGTTATAGCATAATAGCCCAGCCCCATCAATTAATTCGATTTTTCCAGTACAGAAAACTAACAGCTATTGGGTTGCAGAATTAATATGTAAATACGTATCAGGGGTATATGATAAAGAATTCAATATTCATTGTCAGAACACGTTCATTTCTGTAGGAAAACTGCAAATAATTTCAGACCTAAAACACAGGGAATGTCTGGAATCCACATACATAATGTGCCTTTCAAAAAGAAAGACACTCAATCATCTGGCACAGAACCAGGTTTGCAGAGATTCTTGAATTGTTCATTGGAAAAGAAGATTCTTCAGTGTGTTTGAAGGAGTTGTGTTTTGATATAATACAAAGCAAGGTAATGTATCTATGTAGAACAGGCATGTCAAACTCGTGATGTTATATGACATCGTGCGAAGTATCGTGACCTTTCCCCCATTGCTTGCAATGGGTTGGGCGTGGTTTTGGCGTGATGCATCCGGCCTGCGGGCTGGCAGTTTGACATGCCTGATGTAGAACAATGCAAAAGAGCTTTAAACCAGCATTCCCCAAGCTTCCTGCCCCACAGTATTGCCCAGGCTGTGTAGCAATAGCTAGAATTATAGGTGTGGAAGCCACACCTTTAATTTTGAGAACTTTGAGAACTTTGCTTTAAATAGTTAATTCTGTTCCACACTATATGTTGCCTGAGAAAAAGAATTCTGTACTTAGCATCTCCTTAATTTCACCTAGTCAATCATCTATTATTTTCTGCTGGAAATGTCATCATTAATTATTTTAGCAATTGAAAAGACAGGAAAATATAAACAAATAATAATTACATTCCTTACACAAACTGTCCAGGCAATACTGGTGGGGGATGAACTTCAAAGGTGACTTTTTCAAAGACTTGACCAACTTGAGATGAAATTCCACCAACCATAAGGTCTCCTGGATGATGGTACTTGTGATATGGAAGATATGGATGAAAGATGCTGCACCTGTGAGTCATGCACACCACATGGGGACTTATCACTAGCATTAAGACCAATAAAATTGCCCTCTCCATTACAAGGACAAATGTCAAAGAACCCCCTTATTACATTTCTAAATCTCAAAGAACCTTCTTATTCCTAGAATAAAGCTGTAAAGTGTTTCTGCAATTATCACATCCTGACTCTAAGTCTTATTCCTGGTGTATCCTAGCTCAGACTTGGTACTCCTTACCCATCCACAAGCCTGTTGATTTTCTTTGCAGCCCTAAATGGTATTAATAGTTTAAGAGAAAGAGAGAAGGAACATCCTACATTTGTCTTTTTATTATTCTTTCTAATGAGCACTGAAATTCAGTGGGATTTTGAGAAGCAGCAGAATTAATAATAGTAATTTAGTGCACAGATCAGAAGGTAACTATTAAGTCTGAGTTCAGTTCTCTAGGGAAGACCTGAAGAAATCATGTTTTCAGAGTTGAATTATTGTTTGATGGTTATTGTAGACAAAGTGATGATACCAAGGTTTGTGGTTAAGATATTTATGAGTTTTTTTGATGTGGCGTTTGAAGCTGGCTTGCTGATAATATGAGTAAACCTTGGAATACCAAAGAGGTTAGCATGGCTAGACTTAAACTTTACATAAATGAGGGGGGTACCAAATTATTGATTTAATATAAATATGAATAATGTCTGCTTAAAAACAAATGAAAGGCACAGATTCATAAACTGTTCAGTCCAAATGACTGCTTATTTTTTTAAAATGTGACCTCCAAACATTCATGGAGATACAGATGGACCCAAGGAAAGTAGATATTTTTATTTGAGATGTGTTTGAATACTAGTAGCTCAGGTTGGTAGTTGGGTTGTTAGCTTGATCTCCAAATCTGGCAATTTGGCTGCAAATGTTTCATTCCATTTGGGGGACTTCTTCAGTGTGCTTTGAGTTGTGCTCGTCTGTCAGAGCACTGGCCTTTAAATACCTTTTTGTGTGATGTAAATTGGTGTGGCTGTTATTTGTCTGGATGTTTATGAGTCATGGTCTGCTTTCAAGTTGTTTGATTGGCTGGTTGTTTCTGCTGGGCAATAGTCTTTGCTGTTTAAGTATTGTCCGTGTGATGCAAATGGTGTTTGTTTGTTGGGTTGCCTCCAAGTCATGATCTGGTTTCAGGTTCTTTGGTTGGCTGGTTGTTGTTGAGATGTGGTCTGATTTCTTGTGAGTGGTTGTGATTTTTGTTGCTGTGTGGTGGGGTGCCTGTTTGTTCATTTTAAATGACTTCAACCAGGATTGTGGTTGAAGTAGTTCTTTTGTTCTCAGTGGTTGGTAGATTGGGTTGATGTCAATGTGTCTGTTTATTGACTTATTGGTGGAGAACCAGGCTTCAAGGAATTTTCTTTCTCTCCTTGATTTCACTTGGGTTACAACTGGGGTCCTGGTTAGATCAAACTTGTGTCCTTCTGAGTCTTCATGGACAGACATGAGGGATAGTGGGTCATGTCTTTTGATAGCCAGGAAGCATTCATGCAGTCTGGTGAACGCTTCCTGGCTATCAAAAGACATGACTCACTATCCCTCATGTCTGTCCATGAAGACTCAGAAGGACATAAGTTTGATTTAACCGGGATCACAGTTGTAACCCAAGTGAAATCAAGGGGAGAAAGAGAAGGGGGACTAATGGATAAACAGCTGTAAAAAGTAATAGAACTTTGTTTTTATATAAGACAAAAATAGGAAGCTCAAGAAACAAACTAACAGAAAGGCACAAGTCTCTTAATCTCTAAATCCTTTGACTATACATATAATCCCCATTTAGTGATTCAATTAGGACAGGAAACTTTGTCACTAAGTGGAAAATCATATGATTGGAGCAGACATATGATCTTACTTCCCATTCAATTGTTAAACAAAGTGACACAGATGCTAAGGAAAAAAAGGAGAAAAAAATACTGCTGGGTTCTCCATTAACTTTGTTTGTTGCAAGCTAGTTGCAAAATGCCTAACTGGCACGCCTGTGCCAGTTCTCCGACATCAAAGAGAGACTACGGGACCGGCTTGTCTGCGGCCTTCGCAACCGAGAGCTACAGCAGAAGCTTTTCACCTGAGAGGTCCTATCGTTTTCGGATGCAGAGAAGGAAGTCATGGCAGACAAAGCCGCTGGTGGGGCTGTACGAGCTATTCGGCCCACCAAAACTACACAACGTGAAGAAGCCGTCCACCATGAGGATGCCGAACACACAGAAGACCCTGAAGAAGACACAGAAGTCAACAAATTACACAGACAACCCAACCATCAGCGCTGCAGCAACAAGCAGCAAGAGACTACTTACAAGGCAGATCCCTTACCTAGATGTCCAGGTTGTGGTGGCCACCACCAGTGTTTGGACTGTAGGTTCCAGACAGCCACATGCCAGGCCTGCAGGAAGACCAGCCACATTGCGTCCGTCTGCAGAGGTTGCCAGAGGGACCGGCCAGTGAATCACCAGTCGGATGATCTGACCAGGAGAAGTACCGGGGCCCCGGGACCATACAGGATGGGGTTTTGCTCCAGCCACAGAAGTGTTCGCCGTACCGGGGCCCTCTGCCCAATTAAGCCCAAGTATAGACTTCAGGTGGAGCTGCAAGGGGTCCCCTGTAAGATGGAGCTGGACACAGGCTCCGCCATTTCTATTATTTCCCTTGAAACATTTAATTTTGTTTGTAGTCACAGTAAGAGATGGGCTAAGCTCAGGCCCTCTGACATCATTCTAACTGATTTTCAGAATGCCAGAGTCACAGTTCCACTATCACTCATTTCAAGGAGTCTAAACCAGTTTGCTTAGCATGTGACGCATCCCCATACGGGGTGTGTGCAGTCTTGAGTCACTTAGAGAAAGATGGAACTCAAGCCCCAATTGCTTTTTATTCAAGGACACTGTCCTCAGCTGAGCGTAATTACACTCAAATTGACAAAGAGGCATTGGCCATTGTAGCTGGAATTAAAAAAATCCCATGACTACTTATATGGCAGGGATTTCACGGTCTTCACAGACCACAAACTGCTATTGAGGTTATTCACTACAGACAGACCAACACTCCACATATTATCCCCTAGAATGCTGAGATGGTCTATTTTTTATCAGCTTATACGTTTAAGCTGATTCACAAACCCAGCAAAGAAATGGGCCATGCAGATGGCCTGAGCAGGCTTCCACTGCCACAAGTTGAACCGTATCTGGCCCCAGTGGCCCACGTTTTGTCCATTCAGGACTTGCCAGAGTTTCCCCTCCATGCAGGGGACATAGCTACAGAAACGGCAGCAGACAAGACACCAATGGGAATCCAGCTTTCTCTGTTTGGGGTGGCCTTTTGCCTCTGGCCATGGGCATGTTCTATCACCTCTATGTGGGGCTTCCTAGCTGACCACTTCATCTCCTTCATGCTGGGCAGGCCTGTAGCTCTGGGTGGTAGCCTAATGGACCTGCATGAGCAGCTGGCAGCCATGGTAGGTAGGGGAGGGGAATGAGCTCCACCTGCAGTCCAAGGGCAAGAACCTTGAGTGGCCGTGTGTGCCAACAGATAGGGCTCTGAGTGTTACCTCTGGCACGTGTGCCATAGGTTTGCCACCACTGAACTAGGACATTTGACAAGGATCTTGAATAGAGAATATTTGAATGATTGAAAGTCACAATCATATTTTGTGAAAAAGGTTGATGGTGACATTGGGCACAATGATGAAGCCAAGAGATGTACTTGAGATTTTAATCAGTTTATTTGTGGTAGTATCCTGAAATTAGTTTGCTGATAATATGAATCTACCTTGGAATAGCAAGACTCAAAATTTACATAAATGGGGGAACCACCACACAATTTATTATAGGATAAATAGGAAGCATTTCTGTTAAAACAGTAATAAAAGGTACAAAGTCATAAAACACAGTAAGGTCTAAACATACTATACACAGAGACACAGAGAAGGACCCAAAAGAAATAGATTTCTGAAGGTATTCTAATAGGCCTTTTTTTACTGAAGTTTTGTCATAAATTCTACCAGCAGCAAATTAATTTCTTGATATAGCCACTGAAATGTCAGTCAGTTTCTCTCCTCTCAGGAACTGCTTCAGTAGTTTAACACATCCCTTTGTAAATCCAAGATAAAACATTTTTCTAAATCACTCTTCCTATTTTTTTGAGTGTCTCTTTTAATTAAAACATCAATTGGTTTCATTTGTAAATCTGTTGTGGAAACATATTACTTGTGTAGTCTGGCATTTTAAAATCCATTTTCAAACCTACCTCAGCCCCAGTCTCTATTTTGTCTGGGTTTTTTTTTCTTGCATGACATGAGTGGGGAACCATGGCATTTTTATGACTTGTGAACTTCAACTCCCTGAATTCCTGAGTCAGCCAATTCCTGAGACAGATAATATTAAAAGTAATTTGTGAGTACATTGTTCCTAAATAGCCTTAATATCTTCTATTGTCAAAGAACATAGTTCCACTGTATTAATGGGTCTCTTCTCCTTTAATTGTAATCTTTGTTTCTTTCTGATTTCCTTCAGTCAATCAGCTATATTTTTCAATTTACAAAAGTTACCCATGGGAGTATTTCTTAAAATTCAAAATCTTCATATATGCTTTTAACAAAATTTTAAACAACCCAAACCATAGGAAGTAATGTTTCAAATCCATTTGGCCCTTTAATTTTCCAAAATGAATGTTCATTTCCCCTTTTTGTTGTTTTGCAAAAATTAAAATTTGACCAAGTAATCCCTAAAATTACATGAAACGTCTTTGATCCTGGAAACAAGGACACCCCTAGTTTTATTAAAGTTGTCCTTCATAACACTCTTAAAAGATAATAAGCATTTCCCCAAGTTTATTATAAAAGGAAATAAGCAAAGGCACTGTCCAAATATAGGCATCGAACTCAGACCCCTCCCAGCTCTGAGAGCTCTAAACTCCACTAGAGATTGCTATTTTATGATCTCTTTCCAGGGACCTGTGTATGAAGCAATCTTGTGAGGGATCCTAGTTCTCTACTTCATATGGAAAAGAGTTCAAAAGCTGACCATTTTCCCCAGCTTCTCTTTCTGCTGTAACCATCATTCTCATGGGGTCTTCTTCAGCCCACCTTTGCTTCTCCCATATTTCCTTCAAACATATCCTTAATTTCAGCATACCTTTTGTTTTTTGTATTTACAAATTCTTCCAATGAAAGTTAGACAAAGTGCAGCTGGCTCTCCTAATAGGGGTGGGGGGTAGGAACTGTACAGCTAGGTGATAAACATTTATAGGCAAGAGATCCATTTGTATTTCTTTCTGAAATGGTAGGAAGTAACCAAGTAAATGATAATGATTGGCAGCCTCCTTGAATGATAGAACCACATGCCAGGTGTTCCCGATTACTGCAAATGTAAGGAGGATATTCTATTGGTACTGAGCAATTGTCAAACTGCTAAGCTTCCACAGAGAAAAGGACTAACATGATGAGATCATCTATGTTGATTATATTCTAGGCATTCTATCTGTATTTCATAGTTGACCATTACAGAACTAGTAAAATTACTAATTTAGAATTTAAATCTAGATATTAAATCTTTTGCACTCCTTCAAGGCCCACTTCTCACTAAGAATCTATTGATGACAGATATTTCTTCATATTCTTAGATATTTACATTCCTGTTCAAATAATGATCTTCCAGTCACAAACTGAAAATATTAGAGTATTTATCCATTACTCTCATTCAAGATTTGCTTACTTGTGTTTGTTTCTCATCAGTTAGTTTCTGACAATCTCCAGAAAGGTGGTACACAATCCTTGGTTAATACATTTCAGATAGGTGGCTGTCAAGTCTTGTTTAAAAAAAGCTCCAGCACTTACAACATCTGAAGGCAAGCTGTTCCACTGGTTAATTGTTTTCACTGTTAGGAAGTTTCTCCTTAATTAATCCTTAATTAATTTCCATCCATTGTTTCTTATCTTGCCTTCTGGTGCTTTGGAAAATAAGTTGACCCCCTCTTCTTTGTGGCAGCTCCTCAAATATTGGAATACTACTATCATGTCACTCGTATTCCTTCTTTTATGTAGACTGGCCATACCCAATTTCTGCAACTGTTCTTTATATGTTTTAGTCTCCAGGCCCTTAGTTGCTCTTCTCTGCAGTTTTTCCAAAGTCTCAACATCTTTTTTGTAATGTGATGACCAAAACTGGATGCAGTATTCCAGGTGTGGTCTTACTAAGGCTTTATGAAGGGTATTCTTCATGTGATTTTGATTCTATTCTTCTGTTTATACAACCCAGGATTGTATTAGCTTTTTTGGCTGCTGCGGCACAGTGCTGGCTCATGTTTAAGTGATCGTCCAGTAGGATTCTCTCACAGTTACTGTTTTTCAGCCAGGTTTTGCCTAATCTGTACTTGTACCTCTGGTTTTTCCTGCTTAAGTGAAAAACCTTGCTTTTTTCCACATTAAATTTCATGTTGTTGGATAGGGCCCATTGTTCAAGTCTGTTAAGATCTTTTTGGATCCTGAGGTTGTCTTCTGAGCTGTTGGCAATTCCTGCCAGCTTAGTGTCATCTGCAAATTTGACTAGTTCCCCTTCTATTCCCTTATCCAAGTCATTTATGAAGATATTGAAGAGTATGAGGCCTAATATATAGAAAACATCACATCACATCACTACATCACATCACATCACAACATCATGATGTAAATCATCACAGAACAGCATACAGATCACCCAGAAGAAAAAGGTGGGGGGGGGAGAAGGAAAACTACCCCTTCTCACCCAACAACCAATCATAACACAGATTGCCTCATGCAGGAGCCAACACTCTCCAACTAATAAACTATAACTGTGTGTTCTGGCCCATTATACACTACTGTTCCAGCTATTAAATTAAATATTTAATATAGATAGATATAGATATGTAGATATTTAATAGCTGGAATAGTAGAGTGTATAATGGGCCAGAACACACAGTTATAATTTATTAGTTGGAAAGTGTGGACTCATAAATGAGGTAATCTGTGTTATGATTGGTTGCTGGATGAGAAGGGGAGTTTTCCTTTTTCCCCATCTTCTTCTTCTAGGTGCTTTGCATGTTGTTCTGTGATGATTTACCTCATGATATAGTGATGTGCCTGACTATCTTGCTTGCTATAAATATAGATATTAAATATATTTATTTATATAAAACTAAAAGTTAATGTCAACATCTTTGACTTCATTGGGACACCTGCACAATTTGCTAACTAAATATAAATATAAAAAAGGCTCTGAGAGAGATATTTTCACAAATATTCTACATTGCATAGAAATAAAAATGTAAATGTACCGGTATTTATTTATTGAATTTATTTACCACCCATATCATAATGAAATGACTCTGGTTGACTTTCAGCATTAAAAAATTAAAATCCTAATAAATAAATATCTCAAAAACAATAAAAAATAGAAATTCCAATCAGGATAAAATTATAGTTAAAAGATGGGGACATAAGGAATAGAATATGTGAGGCACTGGGATTGAATTTTAATTCAATAACTACCTCGAGCGTGATGCTGCCCTGTTAGAGCCCAAAGCTATCTGGCAGAGCCAGGTCTTCAAACACCTATGGAAGGTCAAAAGAATGGAAGCCAATCTCTCCTCAGGGGGTACGATGTTACAAAGAGCAGGAGCCATGGCAAAGAAAGCCACTCTCCTGGACCCCAAGAGCCAGAATTAGTTGAGCAATGGGAATTGCAGCATGCCTTCTCTGCTGATGTGAATAGGCTGGGCCAGTCTCAGTGGGGTGAGACAGTTCCTCAAGTAACCTGGACCATGCTATGCAGAGCTTTAAAGGTAATAACCAACACTTTGAAGTTAAAAATTTTGACAGAGGAAGAATGAAATAGATAATTAATCAACCCTTTTTCTCATTAGTTGTTCCCTTTTGTTCAACTCAGGCCGAAAAATAATGATATAACATTTGGGGAAAAAGATACAACCCAAAAGCCCAGCGCCGGAAGCTAAAATGGAGAAAATCTCCACAGCCACCATATATTTTCCCCTGGAACTCAGGTATGCTGGGACAAAGGTTAACCAAACACTACAAAAGACCAACATGCTGAAGGTGATGAACTTGGCTTCATTGAAAGTGTCAGGTAATTTCCTGGCAAGAAAAGCTGTGATGAAGCTGATAAGAGCCAGGAAACCCATGTAGCCAAGGACACAATAAAACATGATCACAGAGCCTTCATTACATTGCAGAATAATTTCTTCAGTCACTGAGATCATATCAACATCTGGGAATGGAGGGTTCATTGACAGCCAGAGAGTACAAATGCCTGCTTGGATCAGGGAGCAGGAAATAACAATAGAATTAGTTAATTTTTTCCCCACCCATTTTCTCATCCTGGATCCTGGTTTGGTGGCCATAAAAGCCAGAACCACTGTGATGGTTTTTGCCAAGACTGAAGAAACAGCCACTGAGAAGACCATGCCAAAGGTTGTTTGTCGGAGTAAACAGGTAATTTTTCCTGGTTGACCAATAAATAGCAAGGCTGAAAGGAAGCAGAGTAGGAGGGCAATGAGGAGAGTATAGGTCAGGTCCCGGTTGTTGGCTACCACAATGGGTGTCTTGCTGTGCCTCAGAAATGCTCCAAACACAAGAACAGTAGTCATAGAAAAAGAAAGTGTAGTACAGGCTAAACTGATCCCTAAAGGTTGTTGATAAGTCAAGACACTAATACTTTTGGGAATACATAAATCATGTTTCTTGTTTGGATAGTATTTTTCTTTGCATTTAGAACATTCATTTCTATCTGAAAAAGAAGAAATGATGCATTGCTATGATGTCATAAATATTCTTTATATCTCTCCTTCATAGAACAATCATTTTAGACATAAAGCTAATTTATGATTATAGATATCTAATTTTTTTTAATAAAATACTATGATTATTAAAATTCCTGCTAAATTTAATTGGTACACAATTTTCATTTGTTTTCATCAACATTCTCTCTTTCTCCAGTTCTCATCTCTCAGCTGCCAAAAGAAATTAAAGAACTATAGTCCTGGTAAATCATGGGATGAATGATTGAGAAAATTAGTACAGATAGAAGAGAATATTTGTATCTCAGAGTTGAACTGTGGGTTCCTTAGTGCTCTTTGAGCTTGGTTGTTTTCTTGCTGATATTTGATTTCTAAACTAGGTAACATCATCAGTGCTATAGGGATTCAAGTTTGTTTCAAAATTAGTGAAAGGTATTGAATGTAGGATTATGTTTTGGGAATATGAGGTAGATGTTAGAGAAAAATGGATCTTGTTGAAAAAGAGAAAAAAGAAAAGTAAAATTAGAATAATTACAGAATGGTTTATACAATTACTATATGCAAAACTGTTACAAGAGAGATTGTTCACCAAGAGAATTAATGGAAAGTGAAAGAAAGTTATTTCACAGAGTGCCACAGAAATGTGTGGACTTTCCCTTGGAAAATAGGACAAAGGATATTTGAGATAATAATACGTGAAATAAATGTTAGATAGAAGAGAGTGCTGAAAAAAATAATTGAGATGAAGTTACTTTTTATGGTGTAGGTAAGGAATATAGTTGCAAAGAATGTAATGAAGGGAGGAAAAAAAGCAGATCCACTCTGATGGAAGTAAAACATGCTGTGGATAGTGGGAAAGAGATCAAAACAAGGAATTTCTAGCAGCGTAAATGGAATTAAAAATCAGTGTGAAATGATTTCAGATAAATCTGAGTTGGGGGAATGTTTGGAAGAGTATTTCCTAGATTTTTATGGGAATAAGTGTGATATTTTGAAGTCTCAGAGGTGCTTTTTCAAAAGGCAAACTCTGCTTTTCCTTGAAGATGTTTCACTTCTCATCCAAGAAGCTTCTTCAGTTCTGACTGAATGGTGGAAAATGGAAGGATTTATATTCCTTGCAGTAATCTGGTCAATAACATCTTTCCATCATTCACCATTCAGTTAGAACTGAAGAAGCTTCTTGGATGAGAAACAAAGTCCAATTGCCTTTTGAAAAAGCACCTTTGGGACAACCAGGACATGAATGACTAAAAATTTCCATAATCGATATGTTGAAGAATAGACTTGAAATGAATCTAATAAAATGGAAGTAAAATAAATTTTGTGGGAATTTTAAAAAAGGCAAGGATGTAAATGTTAATGTTAACATTGCTACTAAATGTTAAAATACAGATGCAGATTGCATGTGGAATGGTTACACAGCTTGTTTCTCTTTGTGTAAGGTTGTATATATGAATAATAATGGGAAGAACACCATTATTGTTCAGCTACATGGGGAAAAAATAAAAGTGAAAGAAAAATTACAGGATGTAATGGTATGTGGGAATGACTTTGGGAGATTGAACCCAGAGTCTGTACCTAGGGTCAGATAAAAGTCAGCACAGTCCACAGCTGTATAGTTGGCAGGACAGTAGGGTCAGAAGGGAATTTCCCTAATTCCTTGGTCTATAAAGGTAAAGGAGGAAGAACTCTACTTTCAGAGTTATGAGATTCTGTTAATTAAGCCTTACAATAAAAAACTGTCAAATAAAGCTCTGGATTATTTGTGTTTGTCCTGAGCAGGATACTTCTCTAAAAACTCAATAAAATGAGAATCATTTTAGTTTGGAAAGAGAAGTTATGAAAAAGAAGAAGGGACTGGATTAGGCTGGGGGATACAGAGAGAGGTGTTTGTCCAAATTCATCCATTGCATCCCTAAGGGAGACACATAGGGGCAACAAGTCATAATGTGAGTGAATCCTCCATTATAAGTCCCTCCCTTCTTGTGAACTATTTTAAAGGATTAGAAAGAATTATGGCAGCCATGCTCTGTACACTTTCAGTATTCTGTTTTATTGAATAATAGACCTCAAAATTATGAAAACAAAATGAATAATATTCTGCTGAAGTTCCTATTGAAAGTTCCAAGACTCCAAATCCATTGGACTGCAGAAATTTTCATTATATTAGTTGTGTCCATTAGATGAGGATAGTAGAAGATACGAAAAGATTATCTAAACAGTGTTCAAAGATAGATACACAATTATAATGATGGTTCATAGATGGCAGGATGAGTGGTCTAGAGTGTAAATGAAGATCTAGTGACTTAATTTAGTCCTCATTATCATTCATCATCATCATCATCATCTTCACCATCATCATCATCATCATCATCATCATCATCATCATCATCATCATCATCCTCGAATGACTAATTTATATTTGACTCTTCCAGACAGCAGAAATAATTAATCCTCAGGTTTGGAAAACATATTATTCGTATTCTAGAGCCCATATCATGTTGAATTTAGTAAAAATATATGAACTGTTATATGTACTTATTTGTAATTGGTAAGGAGGTGATGAACATCTCTTACCATTCTTGGTTGAAACCCTTCCTTCTGGGCATGGGATGCAGTCATAGCAGCAAAATGGCTCTCCCTCCTTCACTTTTTTGCTGAAACCAGGATAGCAACTGTCAGTACAGACAGAAACAGGTATCACCTGGAAATTAAAGAGGAAACTTATACATCTGGAAGCTTTTTAGTACTCATTTGAAATGATGAGAATATGTCATGGACATCTTCCTAGTTTAGGTATAGAAATAATAGTTTGAAAAATTTTGTAAAAACAGTATAAATCTCAATTAATTATACTTGTTAAACAATTAAACAATTGCTATCATGACTTCAGAGAAGAAAGAAATTCTGGACTGCTATGCTTAAGTGTAGCATAGGCCCACAGTGGACTGAAACCAATTATTGTTTCTTTATTATATTATATAATTATATTGTATCATGAGGTCATTATGCTCCACTTTAACCTAAAAACTGTTAATGGTTAGTGGATAATGGATAATCAATATGATAATTGTCCTCTACAAGTTGGTTTTAACGAGATAACTTTACATTAGAATTTCCTTTTGTCCAATAATATGAATTTATTTATTTATTTATTTATTTATTTAGATTTATATACCACCCTTTCCCGAAGGACTCAGGGTGGTTTACAGGATATTTAAAAGAAAATCAATACAAAAGTTAAAACAAATTTAAAAAGATTAAATGAAACCCTGAGAAAAAATAAAAACCCCAGTTAAAATTAAAAATTAAAATTAAAAATTCTCAGCCTGGGCCAGAGAGCTCGAAGAGCTAGGTCTTCAGGTCCCGGCGGAATGAACGGAGGTCAGGGGCAGTCCTAAGCTCTGCGGGCAGCTGGTTCCAAAGGGCAGGCGTGCCCACTGAGAAGGCCCTACCCCTGGGTGTTACCCACCGGCAATCTTTAACCGGCGGCACCCTGAGAAGGCCCTCCCTGTGGGAGCACACTGGACGAAGGGAGCTTGATGCTGGCAGAAGGTGTTCCCTCAGATATCCTGGACCCTCGCCATTTAGGGCTTTATAGGTCATCACCAGCACCTTGAATCTTCCCCGAAGGGCAACCAGAAGCCAATGCAGCTCGCGGAGTAGAGGTGTTACATGGGAGTATCAGGAGACCCCCATCACGACTCGCGCGGCCGCATTCTGCACCAGCTGAAGCCTCCGGGTGGTCCTCAAGTGCAGCCCCATTTAGAGAGCGTTGCAGTACTCTAAACGGGAGGTCACGAGCGCATGATGTGTCAAATTAAAAAAGGATGTTTGTTCAGAATCAAGGACAATAATTAACCTACCTCATTAAACCAGCTGTGCCATGTAATCATTTCATCATTGATGGTTAATAGTTTATGTGGAGGAGCTGAATGGTCCACATTTCCAACCTTTGCATGAAGAAATGAATTGTTTGGGAAAGCAATCAAATTGATAATGTCAAATCCAGCTGTTACAATCCCATTCTGATCAAAGGAGACCAGTTCTCCTGCAGTGTTGTTAAAAGCAACTTTTCTCAGGAAATAGTGGAACTAAATTGAAAAGAAAAATGAAAGAATTTGGGATTACCAGACTCCATGCCGATAGAGAACTGAGACGCAGATATTTAGTTGCATTCCATGCACTTTTTTCTCATTGTATTGAAATTATATAGAAGATAGAATAAAGGATATAAATTAAAAGAATTTTTTATTGATATAAAACATTTCTGTAGCCACCCATCTCATAATCAACTTTGGGCAGCTTCCAATGTAAATTAAAACAGCATGTAAAATAATATTAAAAGTATAAAAAACACATTAAAACATTTAAAATAACAAAAACCTAGTGCCAAGTCAAACCTCTCATGTACAGTCATCTAATTTTGTCCTAATGTTTGTGGGGGAAGCTTTATTGAAGCTAGGATGGCAGTGGTGGGATTCAAATACCTGAACATCTGGTTCTCTGTGTGGATGCAGGCCTGGGACTCCGAGGCCGAGGACAGACTTCCGTAAGTGACATCAATGCACTTCCTGTGGGCTGTTCTAGGCCTGGGAGGTCTTCTCCAGGCCTCTGAGGCCTAGAACAGACTTCTGGAAGTGACATCAATGCAATTCCAGCAGGCTGTTCTATGCCTGGGAGGCATCCTCCAGGCCTTTGAGGCCTAGAATAGACTTCCAGAAGTGAAATCAATGCACTTCCAGTGGGCCATTCTAGGCCTAGGAGACCTCCCCCATACCTCTGAGGCCTAGAATGGTTGTCCAGAAGCAGCATGGGTTCAGCCAGTTCTCCAAACTCAACAAAATTTAGCTACCAGTTCTACTGAATTGGTGCAAACCAGCTGAATCCCACCACTGTTCTATAGGCCAGGTGCTGGCATGGAAAAGGCATGCTTTCTAGCTTTCATCTGAAGGCAATATTTAGGGGAAGGAACTAGGAGTGTTTCCACCCTATGTGACCTGGTAGAATGGATAGAGGTCCTTAAGGAAAGGCAGTCCTGTAGAGAACTTTGCCCTGTGTCACATCATGCTTCAAAGTGATGACCAGCATTTGAATTGCAACCGGAAGGAAACTGGAAGCTAGTACTGGTCGTGCAATAAAGATGTTACATGACCAAAGTTATGGGTCACCGTTATGGAGGGTTCTGCTGAATTCTGGACTAATTGAAATCTGGGCATACCCATGTAGTGTATATTGCAGTAAATTAAAAGGGAATGAGTGTCCATGAGCAAGGTCTTTCAGGCTAGGAAAGTTCATAACTGATGAACTTCACAAATGTTTGCAATGGTCCCCTTAGCCATGGTGCCATCTGCTCCTCAAACCGGTGCTGTGAATTCAGGAAGACCCCAAATTGTGTACCAACTAAGTCCAAGGAAGTGCTACCTTGTCCAGAGTCAAAGATGAAGTGTTATCTGGGCAGAGGGTGAGGGAAAACCAATAGCCATTTCATACAGCGAGGGTTAAGTTAAAATTGCTTCTCCCCATCCATATTGTTACAGTTTCCAAGCACTCATCAGGCACTGCTACAACATCAGTTTTCTGATTACAAGTGGAGATATCAATAGTAGAGCCAAGATTATTTTTTGTCACGTGACCTCCCGTTTAGACTACTGCATTGGCTTCTGGTTGCCCTCTGGGTGAGATTTAAGGTGCTGGTGATGACCTATAAAGCCCTTAATGGCTTGGGTCCAGGATATCTGAGGGAACACCTGCTGCTGGCATCAAGTTCCCTTCATCCAGTGTGCTCCCACAGGGAGGGCCTTCTCAGGGTGCTGCCGGTTAAGGATTGCCAGCAGGTAACACCCAGGGGGAGGGCCTTCTCTGTGGGTGTGCCTGCCCTCTGGAACCAGCTGCCCGTGGAGCTTAGGACCACCCCTGACCCTCGTTCATTTCGCTGTGACCTGAAGACCTGGATCTTTGAGCTCTCCGGCCCAGGCTGAGAGTTTTTAATTGGGGTTTTTATATTTTTCAGGGATTAAATTTAATTCTTTTTAATTCTTTTTAATTTTTGTATCAATGTTTTAAGTAACCTGTAAACCTCCCTGAGTCCTTCGGGAAAGGGCGGTATATAAATCCAATAAAATTAAATAAATAAATAAATAAATAAATAAATAAATAAATAAACAAATAAATAAATAAATAAATGGTGATAGAACTAAGAGAATTAATAATTGGTCCCCTAACTTTTCCCCCAACATTCCATTTAGTAGAATAAAATAGAAACATTCAAACTAGAGTGATTCTGACTTCTAAAGTCAAACAATCATAAAATCTAGAAAAACAGATATATTTTCAAATGAAATTCATGCAGGCTGTTAAATAAGCTTTCTGAAGTTATAATTATGAATTAAGTAACATTAGAAAGGTCCCAAGAGAAATCCATGGGCAATAATATAGTAATCAATATGGGTGGAAATTCCAAATATGAGAGCACAGATTAGTTTTGGTGAAAAATTAGATAGAGTTAAGGGAATTGTTTTGTAACTTTTCCACAATCTCTTGCTTCATATAAAGAAAAAAAAAACAAAACAAAAACAAACTAGAGCAATTATGACTTCTAGAGCCAGACAATCATAAAGATATAGAAAAACAGATATATTTCCATGTGAGATTCATGTGGGATGGAAAATAAGCTTTCTAAAGTTATGGGTTGGTTAATATAGGAACAATAGACATGTAGTAATGAATAACTAGGGGACGCGGTGGCTCAGTGGGTTAGGACGCTGAGCTTGTCGATCAGAAGGTCGGCAGTTTGGCGGGTCGAATCCTGAGTGCCGCGTAACAGAGTGAGCGCCTGTTACTCATCCCAGCTTCTACCAACCTAGCAGTTCGAAAGCACGTAAAAATGCAAGTAGAAAAATAGGGACCACTACGGTGGGAAGGTAACAGTGTTCCGTGCGCCTTTGGCGTCTAGTCATGCCAGCCACATGACCACGGAGACGTCCTCGGACAAGCGCTGGCTCTTCGGCTTTGAAACGGAGATGAGCACCGGCTCCTAGAGTCGGAAACGACTAGCATGCATGTGCGGGGGAACCTTTACCTTTACCTTTAATGAATAACTAAGATAGAGGGGAAAAATGAAGAAGCACAGCATTCTGACTGGGGCATGATATTTTTTTTTCAATTCTAGGACATCAGAAGTCAGTCAAAATAGAGATTCAGGGTTCCCTTTAAGCTCACGCTCAAAGTATTTTGCCTAATGAGGATATTACCTTGCAGAAGACTTGACTATGAATCTTCCTTCCTACTCTACCCATTACTGATCTCTTAGTATCTCTAGAAGAGGACAAAGCATGTAAAACATGAGCTATGGCATGAACAGCATTGTAAACACTGTAACTGTGGCCAGTCATGTCCATTTGAAAAAGAGTCTCAGGAAGGCTTTCCAGATCCTCTGTACCACTGCAAATATTCTCAGGGACATCACTCATAAGAACATTTGGGAATACACAGTCAAAGGCTTCTTGCCAGAACTGTCTGATAAATCCATCTCCTTTTGTGGTGAAGGGGTTTTGTTTTTCAGCAAATGATCTGAACTCTGGTAGAGCAGTAGAATGCATTGTGAAGGAAAGGGCACCATTGATTACTTTTACATCCCAAGTACGTTGAAAAGGCATTAAACTGAATGCCACTTGTGCTGTTATTATCCACACTATGCCTTTTGGTTTACTTCTCACTTCTTCTATGTTTGGAATATACTGCAGCCATAATAAATAGCTTATAGCAAGAAATTCTCCATTGTACACCACTGCATTAACCTTACTACCCATGACATGATCATAGATTTTTGCTCCCTGCTGAAGCATGCCATCAAATCTAGTGAAAACAGTAAATTTGGGTAATCGGAGAATGAAAGAAACACAAACCCCATTTTTGGAAAAAAGAGAAATTACTGTTTCTACAAATTGTTCTCCCTGGTCATTGTCCATGATAAGAATCCCAGTCCATGTCCAATTAAAATACAGGAGCAGTGAGAGAATCCCTTTATGCTGAAGAGGTTGTGGGGGAACCATCTGATAAAATGAAAGCCCTGGGGTTTTATCATTCATTATTGGTGCAGAGCCATAAATGAGCTAGAGAGAAACAGGAAAAGGAGATAAGAGCAGCATCTAGAGAATATTTTCAAGTGTTCAAAATAATCAACCTACTGTATGTTGAATTAATAATCCTTACACCAACCCTTCAAAACTGTGTTGGCTGGCTCAGTGAGATGGGAATTCCAGAAAGGAATTTGTTGCCTTGTCGATATGGGAATTCCATTGAGAGAGTAGTTCTGGAAAAAATAACTGCAAGAAGTTGGAAGTCTGTTGTTTGTCATTTTGTGATGCTCCAGATCTGGAGGAAATACTGATATAAATTTATCTAAAACCAAGCAGTAGATGTGTAGGTGATGGATAACTGCTCTTTCATATCTTCTAAATATCAAAAGAGTATATATCATCTATCCTTGTCTTCATGCATGGCTACAACTGGTGGTTTTGATTACACACACAGGTAGACAAAAGAATTTGTATGTTGAATATCAAATTTTAAATCATTACATTTCTACAGTTGAAGGTGAAATGAAACAGTTACTTCAGCAATAGTCACAGACCAATTTGCAGATTTTACCTAAATTAATTTTCTTGCAACACCTTTTGCTATATAAAAAGACAAAATTTTATAAAGAAATGTCTAGCCACACAACTAATCATAATCTCTGTAATCACAACCATGGGGGAAACATCTCTGCCATATATCAAAACTCTAGCACTGAGGATGTTACCTAATTTGGATAATGAAACATCTGCAAAAAAAACCAAGCAAGCTCAGAGAGCACCAAGGACATCACATATCAAAAATGTTTAGGAAACAACTTGAAGCTTAGTATAACTGCCAGCTCAATAATGTATAAGGCAACAAACTGAACACATTCAAAGGTTCATAAAGATATGCTCTAAGTTCAAAAGACAAGGCTTTCATGTACAACACATTGCTTAAGGACTGATCTATGACAGTAATAAAGTTTTGATTTGACTTGATGTAGGACAAAGAGATGTAAGATTTATAGAAAATATCCAGTGTCAATTGGTAGTCAAAAGACATCATGAAATTTCCTTAATTTTGCAACAGAGATGATTTCACCAGGGAAGTGGTACACATTTTACATTATGCCAGGTTTAATAAACTAAGAGAATTTCTAGAAGACTGACACTGACAAATTAGCCATGCTGAAGACATATACAATACAGTTCAAAGCATTTGTGAAATATTTAAGATTTAAGATTTAAGATTTATTGAGATTTTTATACCGCCCTTCTCCCAAAGGGACTCAGGGCGGTTCACAGGGCATAAATATAAACAACAGTACAAACATTAAAAGATAATTAAATTAATGCCCAAGTTAAAACCAGAATAATAAAACAAACCTATAAAACCCAAGTACCCCCATCAGGCCAGACCCGCTAGTTCGAATAAATGGGTCTTCAACCCGCGACGGAAGGATCGGAGGTCTGATGCCATCCGGAGCTCAACCGGCAGTTGGTTCCATAACGCCGGAGCACCCACAGAGAAGGCCCTCCCCCTGGGGGCCACCAGTCGACATTCCCTGACAGGAGGCACCCTGAGGAGGCCCTCTCTGTGGGCGCGCACAGGGCGGAGGGGAGTCGACGCCGGCAGCAGGTGGTCCTCGAGGTATCGCGGACCCATGCCATGTAGGGACTTAAAGATCATAACCAAAACCTTGAACCTTACCCGGAAGACAACTGGTAACCAATGCAGCTCACGGAGCAAAGGTGTAACATGGGAGTACCGGGAAACTCCCAAGACAACTCTCGCGGCCGCATTCTGTACCAGTTGGAGCCTCCGAGTAGTCTTCAAGGGAAGTCCCATGTAGAGAGCGTTACAGTAGTCTAGGCGAGAGGTCACGAGCGCATGAGTGACCGTACACAAGGCCTCCCGGTCCAGATAGGGCCGCAACTGGCGCACCAGGCGAACCTGGGCAAAAGCCCCCCTAGTCACGGCCACTATGTGATCCTCCAAAGTGAGTCGTGAATCTAGGAGGACTCCCAAGTTGCGAGCCCTATCCACAGGGGGTAAAAGCTCACCCCCCATAGAAAGAGGTGGAACATCCCAGGTGTCTCGGGAAGCCGGAATGTACAGCCACTCAGTCTTGTCAGGGTTGAGTTGAAGTCTGTTCCTCCCCATCCAGACCCGAACCGCCTCCAGGCAACGGGACATCACAGCGAGGGCATCACTGGGGTGGTTTGGGGTCGAAATAAAAAGTTGGGTATCATCAGCATATTGATGATACCCAACTCCAAAACCACGAATGATCTCACCCAGCGGTTTCATATAGATGTTGAACAGGAGAGGCGAGAGGACCGACCCCTGAGGAACTCCACAAGCGAGAGTCCTAGGGGTCGACCTCTGCCCCCCTGCCAACACCGACTGCGAGCGTCCCAGGAGATAGGAGGAGAACCACTGAAAAACCGTGCCTCCCACTCCCAATCCCCTGAGACGCTGCAGCAGGATACCATGGTCGATGGTATCGAAAGCCGCCGAGAGGTCTAATAGGACTAGGACAGAGGAATACCCCCTATCCCGAGCCCTCCAGAGATCATTCACCAGAGCGACCAATGCCGTCTCCGTGCTGTGCCCGGGCCTGAAACCCGATTGGTAAGGGTCCAGATAATCCGCTTCATCCAGGACCAGAGGGACTAATATGATGCATTCAGATTAATGGACCACCTAATTATGGCATGGTTCATGCAATATTTATTAATATGGAAAAAATAGGACCCAGAAAGGAGGAAACCCAGCTCCTTTCAATAATTGGCAATAAATTTAATAGTTGGGCATAGTAAGCTCAAGGCACAGCACAACAAAACTGCATTGCAAAAAATAGAACTCTCCAGGTAGCATAACATTTGAATGCAAGGATGTCCAACCTACCTGTGGAATCTTGTAGATATCCAAGAGAGTTGCCACATGGAGGGAGATTTCAGCGTCCAGTCCTCCAATAACAGCTACGACTTTATTCTGGATGTTACATAGGTAGTTGGGGACCAGTTTCTCCGTTGCTGATAGAAGCAGAATTGTGGCCTGATAAGTCCTTGGAGCATTATCATAGCTATCGTAAATATGGAAGCCCAGGGTGAGATTGGGTAAGATTTGTGGGTTTTCATTGATCTCCTTTACTGCAAATGCCAAAGCCAAGATGTGCTGGTAATTCTTAGGAACGCCACTACAATGAGAATTGCATTGCACATCAGAAGTATATTCTATTAGTTCTTACATTATAAGGTAAAAGTAAAGGTAAAGTTTTCCCCCGCAGATGCGTGCTAGTCATTTCCAACTCTAGGGGCCAGTGCTCATCTCCATTTCAAAGGCGAAGAGCCAGCGCTTGTCTGAGGACATCTCCGTGGTCATGTGGCCAGCATGACTAGATGCCAAAGGTGCATGGAACGCTGTTACCTTCCCACCGTAGTGGTCCCTATTTTTCTACTTGCATTTTTATGTGCTTTCGAAGTGCTAGGTTGGCAGAAGCTGGGACAAGTAACAGGCGCTCACTCTGTTACATTGCATTCGGGATTAGACCTGCCAAACTGCCGGCCATTTGATCGACAAGCTCAGCATCCTAACCCACTGAGCCACCGTATCCCTTCTCTTACATTATTGTCAGTAGTTATAATATGATATGCCATCTCCATCAAGTAATCCTACCTTTCTGATATGATAAATTAACAGTCATCAGGATGCATAAGTATATGTGAACCAAGAATTCAATGTAAAACAGGGGATGCCTGGAATCCATGTATATAATATGACTTCCAAAAAAGAAAAAGAAAAGAAAAATTAAAAAAGGAAGACAGTCCTCTGGCACAGAGCCAGGAATCAGACACTCTTGTATTGTTAATTGAAGTGGAAGATGTTGTAGTTTTTTTGAAGGGATAATTTTATTAGATACAAAGCGAGTTAATTTATCTTATGTAGGAGGACTATGTAGAAAAATTGAAGAGAGCACTAAATCAGACTTCCCAAAGCTACCTGCCCATTGTAGTGCCCAGGCAGAGTAGCAATAGGTGAGACTTATAAGCATGGAAACAAGCTATTTGGAGGTGCTCAGTTTTGGAAGTTTGCTTTAAACATTTCATTATACCCCACACTATATTTTGCCTGGCTGAGAAAAGAATGCTGTTCTTAAAATCTAATTTCAACCCATTCAGTTAACCATTGTTTTGTGATGGAAACACTATAATTAATTATTTTGGCAATCATAAATGCAGGAAAGTACAAGCAAATATAAGTACATTCCTTACAAGAACTGTCCAGGCAATACTGGTGGAGGATGAACTTGAAAGGTGACTTTTTCAGAGACTGGACCAACTTGAGATGAAATTCCACCAACCATAAAGTCTCCTGAATGATGGTACTTGTGATATGGAGGATATGGATGAAAGATGCTGCACCTGTGAGTTATGCACACCACATGCGGACTAAGCACTAGCATTAAGATTAGTAAAAATGCTCTCCCCATTACAAGGACAAGTTGCAAAGAACCCCCTTTATCCCTAGGATAAAGCCATTAGCAGTTCTGCAGTTAACACTCCTGATGTGTTGTAGCTGAATCTTGGTCTATCTAGAATCAGGCTTGGGGATGTTTATCCATCAATAGACTTGCCCTGTTTCTCTTGAGCTCTAAGAGGAGTTGATATTTTAGGAGAAAGAAGGAGAAGCAACATCCTACGTCAGTACATTTTTTAGTCTTTCTAACAGACACTGAAATTCAGTAGGATTTGAGGAAACAACAAAATTAATAATAGTAATTTAGATGTAGAAAGAAGGTAATTATTAAGTCTGAGTTTAATTCCCTAGGAAAGACCTGAAGAAACTGTTTTTCAGAACTGAACTATTGTTTTCTCTCCTATTGTTATATGGACTAGGATATTGGGCAAGATTAGGAATAGGAATATCTGAGTGACTGAAAGCCACATACATATTTTGGGAAATAATGATGATAATGGGCAATTGATGAAACCAAGAGCATGCTTGAGATTTTCATCAATTTGTTTGAGGTGTTATTTTGAAGCTCGCTTGCTAATAATATGAGTTAATCTTGGATGATCAAAAAATTAGCATGGCCACATTTTATGTAAATAGGGGTCACCAAATAATTTTTTGAAATGTAAATGGGAAGTATTTCTATTTAAACTTAAATGTACAGTTTGAGAATACTCTTCTTGCTCTTAACAAATAGCCAAAATACCTAGGGGTTATTCTCTACAGAATATTGGCCTTCAAAGAACATTCCGTCCAGTATGAACTGCAGAGTCACAGAGTCCTCTGAAAAACTCAGGATCCATCAAGATGAACTTTTTAAATAGATGCTTTGCCACTAGGCAGAGAAGTCATGTCTCTAAATTCCTCAGAAGTCAGAAAAGATCTGCATGCCAATAAGTTCCTAAAATATAGGCCCAATAAAAACCAGGGTATTGTATGTGCATTCTCATATGTGTTGTTGTTAGTTGCAAAGTCATGTCCGACCCATCGTGACCCCATGGACAATGTTCCTCCAGGCCTTCCTGTCCTCTACCATCTTCTGGAGTCCATTTAAGCTTACACCTAGTGCTTCAGTGACTCCATCCAGCCACCACATTCTCTGTCGTCCTCTTCTTCTCTTGCCCTCAATCTTTCCCAGCATTAGGCTCTTCTCCAGTGAGTCCTTCCTTCTCATTAGGTGGCCAAAATATTTGAGTTTCAACTTCAGCATCTGGCCTTCTAAAGAGCAGTCAGGGTTGATCTCCTCTAGGACTGACCGGTTTGATTGCCTTGCTGTCCAAGGGACTCTCAGGAGTCTTCTTCAGCACCATAGTTCAAAGGGCTCAATTCTTTGGCGCTCAGCCTTTTTTATGGTCCAACTTTTACTGCCATACATTGCAACTGGGAAGACCATAGCCTTGACTATACGCACTTTTGTTGACAGGGTGATGTCTCTGTTTTTTAGTGTGCTGTCTAGATTTGCCATAGCTTTCCTCCCCAGGAGCAAGCATCTTTTAATTTCTTGGCTGCAATCCCCATCTGCAGTGATCTTGGAGCCCAGGAAAATAAAATCTGTCACTACCTCCATTTCTTCTCCTTCTATTTGCCAGGAATTGAGAGGGCCGGATGCCATGATCTTCACTTTCTTAATGTTGTATGTAGGGCCCTTAATAAGTTCCATCTATCCATGGTTGCATGGGGGCCATAGAATCCTGGACCAATCCAAACCACTTACCAAGGGAATGTAAGTTGAAGTCTTCCAACTTAACAAAATGGTAGAATATCACCAGCAGCCAGCAAATGGGTATGGTAAAAGTAGGGTAATGACAGAAGCAGCAAAAAATGGCCCTTTTGACTTGGCTGTACAATGAAGGTCTGTATCTATTTGCCTGTGGACTAGCAACACAGCTGATGCTAGCAGATTGAACATCTAATACAGGGGTGTCAAACTGATGGCCCACAGGCCAGATGCATCATCCAGAAGCCACACCCATCCCATTGCCGGTAATAGCAAAACCGTCCCGATATGTTGCGTGATGTCACGTGATATTGCGAGTTTGACATGTCTGATCTAATAGACCCTGGGAATATGGATAAGAGAGAAAGAATTACTGAAGAAATTCCTTAGTCCAGGGAGTAGGGAAGATGAGAAGGAGGTTCAGCCTACTTTGTGGCTCTTGCTTTTAAATGATTACCTCAATAAAAACTTGGATATTGTATGTGCATTCTTATATGTGTAGGGCCCTTAATAAGCTTCATCAATCCATGGTTCCATGGGGACTTTAGAATCCTGGACCAATCCAAACCACTTACCAGGGGAATGTAAGATGAAGTCTTCCAACTTAACAAAATGGCGGAATATTACCAGCAGCCAACAAATGGGTATGGTAAAAGGAGGGTAATGATACAGCAGCAGCAAAACTGATGGCCCTTTTGACTCGGCTGTACAATGAAGGTCTGTATCTATTTGCTTGTGGACTAGCAGCACAGCCCATGCTAGCAGATTGAATGTCTAATAGACCCTGGGAATATATATAAGAGAGAAAGAATTACTGAAGAAATTCCTTAGTCCAGGGAGTAGGGAAGATGAGAAAGAGGTTAAGCCTACTTTTTGGCTCTTGCTTGTAAACAATTACCTCAATTTTATGAGTGTTCACAGCAAAAGAAAGTATGGAATTCCCTAGAGCAGCTTGCAGAACCTAAGTGCATGACATAAGATGGGTCTTGCTTCAGCTGCAATACTGGAGAGTGTCCTCCTCTGAATTTGCCAAGTTTTTGGCAAGTAGTTTTAGGCAAGAAATACATTGAATTTGTGTTTATTTCTGAAGTTGCAACAAGAGTGAGGTCAGCTTTACCAGTAGGTCAGAGAGGAAAACACAGCTAGATAAACTAATTCTATTTTATTATAAGACTGCATTAACAGAACTTTGCAAGTCTGAAAATACCATTCTTTCACCATCATTTAGGGAAGGTCCCTTCCTAGCCTCTTGCTCTGCCCACTGTGCAGCTTATCTGACCATTCCCTAGGCAGCATTTCTTTGCCATATCTTTCAAGATCTTTTTATATTCCAAATACAGCTGTAACTAAGTAACTAATAATGATTGCCAATCTCTTTGAATCTGAGAGCAAGATGCCAGGTCCTTCCAACTACTCCATATAGAGAGAAGATACTCTGTTGTTGCTGAGAAATTATCCAGCTGTCAAGATGTCACTGATACAAGGACAATTTTGTATCATATTATATTGATTATACTCTAGGCATGCTTGCTGTGCTTCATAGTTGATAGTTATAGAATTACTAAAAATGATAGGTTAGACTTTAGATCCAGAACTTAAACCATTTGTAACTCCTTCGCACTTCTCACTAAACCTCCTGGCATCTATTGTCAGATACTTTTGCCCAGCTTCGTCTGGTGCACCAGTTACGGCCCTATCTGGACCGAGATGCCCTACGCACAGTCACCCATGCGCTCGTGACCTCCCGGCTAGACTACTGCAACACTCTCTACATGGGGCTGCCCTTGAGGACCACGCGGAGGCTTCAACTGGTGCAGAATGCAGCCACGCGAGTTGTTATGGGAGTTTCCCAATACTCCCGTGTAACACCTCTTCTCCGTGAGCCGCATTGGCTTCCAGTTGCCCTCCGGGTGAGATTCAAGGTGCTGGTAATGACCTATAAAGCTCTAAATGGCTTGGGTCCGGATTATCTAAGGGAACACCTGCTGCCGGCATCAACTTCCCATCGTCCTGTGCGCTCCCACAGGGAAGACCTTGTCAGGGTGCCGGCGGTTAAGGAGTGCCGGTGGGTGATCCCCAGGTGGAGGGCATTCTCTGTGGGCGCGCCTGCCCTTTGGAATGATTTACCGGTGGAACTTCGGACCGCCCCCGATCTGCGTTCATTTCGCCGGGATCTGAAAACCTGGTTTTTTGATCTATCAGGCCTGGACTGAAGGGGTTTTAGCTTTTAATATTGTTTTAATTGTTGGGCTTATGTAATTTAATCTATTTTAATTTATACTATTTTTATATTATATTTTATGCTGCCCTGTAAAACGCCCTGAGTCCTTCGGGAATAGGGCGGTATAAAAATTTAATTAAATAAATAAATAAATAAATAAATACTTCTTCTCAGTTCTCCTGTTCAAATAGCCCCACCAAATTGAGGTATGATCGTCCAGTTACCGACTGACCCCTGAATATATTAGACCATTTACCCACCAGTCTCATTCAAGGTTTACTAAGTCATGTATCCATCTCAGAAATTGGTTTCTGGCAAATTCCAGAAAGGTGATACATGATCCCACACTAACAACACCATCATTGAATTTCCTTCTTATCAGTAAATAATGGAACAAAAAAAATGTTTGTTGTTCAAAAAAGATGCTGAAAAACAAGAACTGATAAAAGGTTAGATGCATCATTCTCCTTTAATTAAATGTTAAAATATTTGGAAAATGCAGACAAATTATATAAATCATTATCTGAAAGGTACAGTTCATGAATATTCTACAGTATATTGTATAGGAATGAAACATCTATATTAAAATTTGAAAGAGAATAAAAGTGATTGTATTAGCAGTCCTTTTTTCTCATTAGTTGTTCTCTGTTGTTCAGGTCTGGCCGAAACACAATGATATAACATTTTGGGGAAAATATGCAACCCAAAAGCCCAGCACTAGAGGCTAAGATGGAAAAGATCTCCACAGCTACCATGTATTTTCCCTTAGAGCTCAGGTATGCTGGGACAAAGGACAACCAAACACTGCAAAAAACTAACATGCTAAAGGTGATGAACTTGGCTTCATTGAAAGTGTCAGGTAATTTCCTGGCAAGAAAAGCTGTGATGAAGCTGATAAGAGCCAGGAAACCCATGTAACCAAGGACACAATAAAATATGGTCACAGAGCCTTCATTACATTGCAGGATAATTTCTTCAGTTACTGAGAACATATCAACCTCTGGGAATGGGGGAGCAAAAATCAGCCACAGAGTACAAATGCCTGCTTGGATCAGGGAGCAGGAAACAATAATGCAATTAGTTATTTTTTTCCCCATCCATTTCCTCAACCTGGATCCTGGTTTGGTGGCCATAAAAGCCAGAACCACTGTGATGGTTTTTGCCAGAATAGAAGAAACAGCCACTGAGAAGACCATGCTAAAAGTTGTTTGTCTTAGAAGACAGGTAAATTTTCCTGGTTTACCAATGAATAGCAGGGCTGAAAGGAAGCAGAGCAGGAGGGCAATGAGGAGAGTATAGGTCAGGTCTCGGTTGTTGGCTACCACAATGGGAGTGTTGTGGTGCCTTATAAATGCTCCAAGCACAAGAACGGTAGTCAAAGAAAAAGAATGTGATAGACAGGCTAAACTGATTCCTAATGGTTCTTTGTAGGTCAAGAAACTAATACTTTTGGGAATACAAAAACTGTGTTTCTTGTTTGGATAGTATTTGTCTTCACATCTGGAACATTCTTTTCTATCTGAAAAAGAACAAATGATGTGATGCTTTTCTCATACATAGTCTGTATATCTATCCACAATGGCATAATAATTAAATCAATTTATGATTTTAAACATATAATCTTTATATCTGGTAATCTGTATAATATTATCAAGATACCTGTTTGATGTAATTGGCATACTAATTTCATTGATTTTATTTAAAAGTATTTGATATTTATCATTGTTTTTATCTACCTATCATTTGCCAAATAAAATAATTGCAGAATGAGAAATACAAATTCGGTATACAAAAGTGATAGAAGAGAGTTTAATGGAAAATAGAAGAAAATTAATGGAAAATGAAGGAAAATGCTGGAAAGAGCAGTAATATAGTTATGTCACAAATTGCCACAGAAATGTGTTGCCTCACTATTGGAAAATTTGAAAAAGGAATGTTAAGTGAAAAAGTATAGTTGGGAACAAACACATCCAAGAGATGGCTGAACAAATGAGCTTGACAGAAAGTTAATGTATATCATAGAATGCAGTATGAAAAATGTGTTGAAAAAGGGTAAGGAATAATTAAGATTAATGTTGCGGGTCCTGTATCACTAAGGAGATACATCTGGTGGGATGAAGAAAAAGGGCCTTCTCTTTTATGGCTCCCTCTCTTTGGAATATCCTTCCTTCAGAAATTAGACTGGCCCCTATTTTTATACTCTTTCATAAGGCCCTGAAGACTTTTGCCAGCCATCCAGGGGAAGCCAGAGTGAAATGGCTCATTTGACTGTGTGTTGTTGCTGGGGGTGGGGCTTATTGTTTTTTTTATGTTTTATTATTATTTTTTTTATTTATTTTATGTGTTGTGATTTTATTGCTTGTAAGCTGCCTAAAGTCACTGTGAGTAGTGTTTATTTTAACTAACTAACTAACTAACTAACTAACTAACTAACTAACTAAGAATAAATAAATAAATGAAAGTGCAAACTAATTCTGTAATAAAACAGAAGTAAAATACATTTTGTGAAAAAGTTAAAAAGTGATAAGGATGCAGATGTTGATATTCATGCTAACATTATTATTAAATTAAGTTATAGGTGTGGGTTGCTTGTTTCTGAACTGTGTAATGTTCCATCTGTTACTGGCAATTTGAAAAACACCATTATTATTTAGCTATAAAAGGGAAAAATAATAAAAGTGAAAGGAAAAATACAGGGAGATGTGAGATGTGCCTGGGAAGGTATTTTGCAGAATTGGGTTACATTCCCTTGGTAAATTGGGGACTCTACTCATTCTGGTCCAAAATTGGAGATAAGCCAGATCTTTAAGGCCTGCACTGTCCTGTGCCACTCATATGGTGAGGAAAGATTGTTCCAAACTTCCATCTGTAATTTCCACCCAAGACTCATTCTCCTTAAGTGCCTGTTGCCTTGCCAGATTTTGATCACCAGGGAGAAGTGGTTACTTTACTCCCTGCCCTGTACATCTTATAAATTGCTGTTTCAGATCAGATTATAATAGCATCTTTCCTTTCAGTCTTGTCTGCTGTCATTCAGGACATATACTGTATGTACCTCTCCCTGTGCTATGGAGAACAGGGAATCATAAAATTCTTAGTGGAAATTGAGTAATGAGAGAGGAAGTATGGTAGAACGTTTAACAGACACTGAGTACAAGGGAGAGGGAACAGTCCGTTACAGAAGAGACTCCATAGTCCAAGGGGGCAGGGAGAAACACGACCAAGAAGCATAGAGTAATTACAGTAGGTATAAACTGATGTGGAGAATCATGTTGGTAGGCTTTCAAGATTTTATTTCTTTAACCTATTAATGATAAACATCAATTCAGAAATTCAAGTGGTTTTAGTCTTCCGATTCACATGGCCTCTAAGGGCTTGACAGTATGTGAACAAGAGGGTTTATCATAAGTTTGTTGATTGAAAAGAAGTATATCGTGAAAAGGGTGAAGAATGAAACACAATTGGAATTAAATTTTGGTCACTAAATGTGGCAACAGCAGTGTGTGATTGAAGTGAAAATAAAGGGTGAAAATAAATGGCTGTTTAGTGAAAGGTTTAGCATAATCCAGGGATTAAAACTGGTGTGGTTTATGTCTGTTTGGCTGTTTAAAAAAATAGTCTATTAGGAATGTTTGCACTGTTGGTTTTTTCAGGATACAAATTTATTTATTTAGGGTCCAAAATGAATATCTTTTAACATGGCTATTCTACTGTAATTTTGTTTCAAAGTTATACTTTTTTTTATTTTTTATTTTTATTTTAATCCCGTTTATATCCCACCCTTCTCTGAAGACTCAGGGCGGCTTACAATCTAAGCACAAATCAATGTGCTTAGCAATAGCCTTCATTCTATGTATATGCCTGCTTATTAGGGCTTTCCCTCCCCCCCACATGGCATTATTACAAAGTCAGCTTATTGCCCCCAACAATCTGGGTCCTCATTTTACCTACCTCGGAAGGATGGAAGGCTGAGTCAACCTTGAGTCTGGTGGGATGCGAACCTGCACTAATTGCAGGCAGCTGGTGTTACTTAAGGAGGCATTAGCCCACTGCTCCACCAAGGCTCTTACTTCAGATCTACTGGATTTCAGTTATTTTCATAATATTAATTGGGTATGATTTGAATTACAGTCCAACAGATCAGGACCCTAGACGATGGGAAAAATGAGGAGGGGTCAGGTATCAATACACAATTGCGGTGATGCTTCATAGATGGCTGGATGATAGCTCAGTGTATAAATGAAGAGCTGGCAACTTAATTTAGTCATGATTATGATCATCACTGAAAATTAATGATCAATGTATAATTGAATATTCCTAAGAGGAGAAATGATTAATCTCCAGTTTCAGAAATATATTCTGCATATTACAGAGCTCATGCCATGTTGAATTTAATCAGAATTTATTCCTTTTTTTAGAAAAAAAAATCAGGAGGTGATGAAAATCTCTTACCATTCTCAGTTGAAACCCTCCCTTCTGGGCATAGGACGCAGTCATAGCAGCAAAATGGCTCTCCCTCCTTCACTTTTTTGCTGAAACCAGGATAACAGCTCTCACTGCAGATAGAGATGGGTATCACCTGGAAATTAAAGAGTAAAAGTGTATATCTGTAAGTTTTTTATTCCACTGATCACATTTGAAATGATGAGAACTTGCTGTGGACATCATACCAGATTAGGGATAGGAGTAAGCATTTGAAAAACATTTTTACAATGCATAAATTCAGTGGAATATACTTGTTTTTAAATTAAACAACTACAATCATGAGTTGGGAAAAGTGAAAAAACCTGGATTCCTAAGAATAAGTTTAGCATGGGCACAAGTGGGCTGGGAATGAGACATGATTGTCTTATTATTATATCGTGAAAAATGATGCCCCACAAACTAACACCTAATTAATCTTTATGTCACATATAATCATATCTCATAATGAGACTTTGAAGTTGCTTATATGAAAATAACTTTATATAAGAATTTACTATTGCCCAATAATATGAATTTACATATAAAAGTGGAAAAACATGTTAATTCAGAACTAGGAACAATAAATAAATCCTACCTTTTTAAACCAGCTGTGCCATGTAATCATCTCATCATTAATGGTTAATATTTTATCTGGAGGAGCTGAATAATCCACACTTCCAACTTTCATATGAAGAAATGAATTGTTTGGGAAAGCAATCAAGTTGAGAATATCAAGTCCAGCTGCTATAATTCCATTCTGATCAAAGGAGACTGGTTCCCCAGCACCATTATTAAAAGCAACATTTCTCAGAAAATAGTGGAACTAAATTGAAAGGAAAAATGCAAGTATTTGGAAAGACTAAATTGCCAGTCTCCATGCTGATATATTTTACAACAGAAAAGATTTAATAGATTCGAGATCCTTTTCCACCTCATTGTATTGCAACTGAAGAGAAAATAGAATCAAATAGAATTAAAAGGATCAATTACTTTTGTTCAAAAATGAGGTGGAGCTAAGGGTTATGATTAACACTCCCCTAACTTTCCCCTAAAATTTGGCTTAACAGGAAAAAAACCACAGAGCGATTCTGACTTCTGGAGTTGGAGAATCATAAAGACATAGAAAAACAGATATATTTCTAAGCAAGAATAATGGGAGTTGAAAAATAAACTTTCTAAAGTTATAATTATGAGTTAACTAACATAGGAAGAGTCCTAAAATAAATCAGTAGGCAATAATCATATAGTAATCAATACTTAAAATAGAGAAAATATATAAAGAAGTTCAGCATTTTGATGGAAGCATAATTTTATTTTTCAATTCTAAAGCAGGGGACATCAGTCCAAATAGAATACGACGCCCATCACTCATAATATTATGCCTAATGTGGATGTTACCTGCCAAAAATCTTGATTATGAATCTTCCTTCCTACTCTACCTATCATTGATCTCGCGGTATTTCTAGAGGACGACAGAGCATGTAAAGCATGAGCTATGGCATGAATAGCATTGTAGATGCTGTAGCTGTGGCCAGTCATATCCATTTCAAAAAGAGTTCCAGGAAGGCTTTCCAAATTCTCTTTACCATTGCAAATATTCTCTTCTACATCACTGACAGTGATATCTGGGAACACGCAGTCAAAGGCTTCTTGCCAGAACTGTCTGATAAACGTATCTTTATTTGTGCTGAAGGGATTTTGTTTCTCAGCAAATGATCTAAAGTCGGAAAGAGCAGTGGAATGAATTGTGAAGGAAAGGGCACCATCGATTATTTTAAGATCCCAAGCACGTTGAACAGGAATTAGACTGAACTCCATCTGTGCTGTCATTATCCAAACAATACCTTTTGGTTTACTTTTCACCTCTTCTACATTTGGAATATATTGAAGCCATAATAAATTTCCCATTGCAAAAGATTCTCCATTATACACCACTGCATTTGCCTTATTCTCCATGATAATATCATAGATTTTTGCTGCCTTCTGAAGCATGCCATCAATTCTACTGAAATCAGTTACTTTGGGGAATTGACGAACGAAAGAAACACAAACCCCATTTTGGGAAAAAAGAGGAATTATCGTTTCTACAAATTTTTCTCCCTGGTCATTGTCCATGATAAGCATCCCAATCCATGTCCAATTAAAATGCAGGAGCAGTGAGAGAATCCCTTTATGCTGAAGAGGTTCTGGTGGAACCATCTGATAAAATGAAAGCCCTGGGGTTTTATCATCCATTATTGGAGCAGAGCCATAAATGAGCTAGAGAAAAGAAAAGGAGGTAAGAGCAACATCTAGAGAACATATTCAAGTGTTCAAAACTATCAACATACAGTATATTGAATTAATAATCCATAAAGCCAACCCTTTTAAAGAGCCTTGCCTGCCTTGTTGAGATGAAAATTCCCTGAATTCCTATTCCTGGAATTTGTAGTGGTGGAAGGCATGACTGCATGGAAGGTGTTGGAAGGCTGTTGCTTGCCACTCAGTGATGCTCCAGATCTGGAGGAATTATTGATAAGAATATATCTAAAACCAAGCAGTAGATTCATAGTTGATGGGTAATTCCTGTTTCATATTTTCAAAATATAAGAGGATATATAATTTTATTTGTACACATGCACAGGTATACCTGGGAGGTTTGTCTACATGCAGAGATGGACAAAGGGATTTGTATGTTGATGTAAATTTTTAAAAGGGTATATTTCTATAGTTGAAGGTGAATCAAAACAGTTACTTCAGATTAGAGAGGTTCTGTTTCTTGTGATATCTTTTGCTATACAAGAACAAAAATTTTAATTTCATAAGGAATTGTGAAATTAAACCCATAAAAAAATCTCTGCCATACATTAAAACCATTTAAGAATTAATAAAAAGTTTACTAAAATTTTCTGGCATCTCTGTAGTGCACAAAATAACAACATATTTTCAAAACCTTCTATGCATTCCCAAAGATTCTTTAGCTGAGTAAACAAAGTGTTTATTTACAACATATAATTTAAGGATTGGCTTATGAAGGTAATAAAGATTTGATCTGATTGATTTGACTTGACCATGCATGACAAATATGATAAAGTATAAGATTTCTAGAAGTATAAAGATTTCAGCTGGTAGTCAAAAGATGTGAAA
Organism: Vipera berus; assembly: GCF_964194415.1. NCBI lineage: Eukaryota > Metazoa > Chordata > Lepidosauria > Squamata > Viperidae > Vipera > Vipera berus. Next base: position 22,208,818 of record NC_138205.1, read on the forward strand.
TTCTTTTAATTTCACAACAGAGATAGTTTCATTTGGGAAGTGGTACACCTTTTATATTATGCTAAGTGTAAGAAAGCAAGAAAACTTCTAGAAGAAATTAGTGATAAATAGACATAGAAACAAATTCTACTTAAGGTAAGGTAAAGGTAAAGGTTCCCCCGCACATGCGTGCTAGTCGTTTCCGACTCTAGGGGCCGGTGCTCATCTCCGTTTCATAGCCGAAGAGCCAGCGCTTGTCCGAGGACGTCTCCGTGGTCATGTGGCCGGCATGACTAGACGCCAAAGGCGCACGGAACGCTGTTACCTTCCCACCGTAGTGGTCCCTATTTTTCTACTTGCATTTTTACGTGCTTTTGAACTGCTAGGTGGGCAGAAGCTGGGACGAGTAACAGGCGCTCACTCTGTTACGCGGCACTCGGGATTCGACCCGCCAAACTGCCGACCTTCTGATCGACAAGCTCAGCGTCCTAACCCACTGAGCCACCGAAATTCTACTTATATACCATTAAAAGCAACAATTGAAAATTAAAAAAAAAGAAAATCAGCCTTAAGAATATATTTTCTTCTCTTGTTCCTGTTAAGTAACATTCAGATAAGTAACAACTAGCAAAGATGAGCAAGGTCAATCTACTAAAAATTGATAGGACAAACTGCTATATATAAAAATCCACTAACTCTCCCTTCATAACCATACCTTCATTGCTGTCACTGTATGTTCATGTATGTGTGTGCTTGAATTACTGAAATGAGGATGATAGCTCTTGCTACACCTAGAAACAGGTATCATCTGGAAATTAAAGAGGAAAATGCTTTTTCAAAAATGTTTCGAAAAATGTGATTCCTTAAAAAAAGGCTTTTTGATCTAAGAATCACATTTAAAAGGATGAGAGCATGTCATGGGGATTTTCCAAATTTAGGAAGAAGAATAATAGTTTAGAAAATGCTTTCATATTCTAACAATTTAGCTAAATATGTTTATAGATTAAACAATGCAATCATCAGTTGGGAAAAGAGGAAAAAAAACCCTGAATTGAATCATGGCAGATCTGTTATTTGGGAATCATGTCCACCAACAAAAACGTTGACATTATACTGGATATTTTGTATTTAACTGGAGATAATAATTATTTATTAATGTGCAATTAAATTTTACAGATATTGAAAAAACTGATAGTTTTCCAAAATACTTGTCTTTAACCATATTAATAACAAAAATATTAATGAACATTGCATAAATCTTTCTATATGCAGAGCTTGATTCATCTTGTTTAAAGGGAATAAGATGAATTTCTCTTTAAATTATCACTGGAAAACATTACGGATTATACTAATCACTTGAATGTTGGTCCCTTTGGTAACAATAGATACTAATTCATTAAAGATTAATTTCTTTAATGATACTAATTCATTAAAGATTAATTAATTGATTTTGATGAAATATTATTGAAACTCAAAACCTTAACACAAAGACCAGGCTAAAAAGATTGTTGTACTGTTTGTGAAATATGGTGCATCAAACTAAATCAATCAACTATTTATGGTATGGTTCATGCACTTTGCTAAGAACATAGCAAATACTGAACCACAAAAATTTGCATATTATTGTAGTCTAAGCCATGAGGTTGTTTAGAGACAGAAAACCAACCTTTCCCCAATAATTTCAAATAAATAAAATAGTCCAATCTCTGTAACATACTGAAGAAACACCTAACAGCTAAACCTGCTACAAAAAGAGCCCGAGTAGGTAGACCTCACTGGTTTGATCCTGATTGCCAGCGACTGAAAAAGAAATTGAAGGCAGCCATGAGGCTTGCCCAGAGGAATCCTACTGCCCATATACAAGCTAACATGCTGCACACAAGAAGGGAATGTAAAAAAACTATAACATTAAAGAAAAAAAGTTTTGCCATTTCAATCTGGTCAGAACTCGAGTTGGCTGCCAGAAGCCATAAATCAGTATTATTTTGGCACTCTGTAGCAGGTATCCTGAAGGAACAGAGATTTGCATTCGACATACCAATCTCTGCTGAGGACTGGGAGAGTTATTATCAGTGCTTGTTTGCTCCCACCAAACTGGTAAAGAGACTATTTTTAAACAGTGATTTAGTAAACCCTAGAACTCCTCCCCCCCCTTGGCCACCAGTCTCAGAAAAGGAGATACAGTTCATCATTAAAAGCCTACAGAGCAATAAAGCCCCAGGTGAGCATTTTTTACCAGCAGAATTATTTAAGAAATTTCCCAATTGGTGGGGCCCTGTATTAGCGGGTCTTTTTACACACATGAATAACACCTGCCATATACCAGATGGGTGGAAGATGGCAATAGTTGTCCCCATATATATAAAAAAGGGAATAAAAAGGATCCTAGTAATTACAGGTCCATCAGCCTGATTGACATTGTAGCAAAAATATATGCTAGGTACCTTTTGAACAGAATTGAAATCTGGGTAGAGGAAAACAACATCCTCAGAGAAGAACAAGCAGGTTTTAGACAAAACAGATCTACCATTGATAACTGCTTTGTCTTGAACCGTCTAATTGCCAAATACGCCTATAAGAGGAGACCCCTATTTGCTGCTTTCATAGACCTTACAGCAGCATTTTATATGGTAAATAGAGACGTACTATGGAGTAAATTGACATCTCTTAAAATAGAACCCAGACTCCTGGCTTTGATTAAAGCCCTTTACACAAGTACCTTTTTTGAGGGTGCGGTATGGGGTTAATGGGGCCCTGACTAACAGGATTCACACAAATAAAGGGATAAGGCAAGGGTGTATCCTGGCCCCATTATTATTTAATTTATACATTAATGACTTCATTAACCCTGGCAAGTCATTGGTACATACGCCGAAGATCCTAAATACTTACTGTAACAGCTTGTTTTATGCTGATGATATGATTTTGTTATCGTACTCACAGGTAGGATTACGTAGGCTATTAAGAAGATTCAGCTCTTATTGCCAGGATAACTCCCTAATCATTAGCAAATCTAAATAAAAAATAATGGTGTTTGGAAGAAACCATCAGAGACATAAGTGGCATTTAAATGGTGAACCAATTGAGCAGGTTAACACCTTTGTATATAGAACCATAGTTACCCAGGTCCCTAGCCCCATTAATTAAGGTTTATAAGGCTAAGGTTACCACAATGCTCTTGTATGGAGCAGAAATTTGGGGTCTTTACTCAAACACAATCCTAGAACAAACACAGTCTCAGCATTTGAGATCTATTTTGGGTGTAGATCCAAGAACATCTGCTGCAGCAGTTAGAGCTGAATTGGGAATTCATACAATTCATGCATTATCTAAAATTAGAGCTTATAACTACTGGTGCAAAGTTAATGAAATGGAGACTGACAGACTCCCCAAGTTATGCCTACTAGAGCGAATAAAACTACAAACACAAATCTCCTGGATCACCAAACTAACAAATTTTGTAAGAAGCTGTGGCCTTCCTGTCTCTTGCGTAACAGAACAATCCAAAAAAAGAGTTGCCCAAAGAATTAAGGATATAGAAGCACAAACTGATATAGCTATCCTTAGTAAGGTGGGTAACTTGAAATGGCTGAGTAAATATAAATATACTTTTCAAGTAGACAATTATTTGAAGTTACAACTCCCAAAACATCTTAGGGAGATATTTACGCAAGCAAGATTCGAACAGCTTGACACAATGGTCAGATATGAGAGATTTCATGCTATACCCTACAATGAGCATCTCTGCATTTGCGGAGCGGCAGAGGTAGAAGACCTGGCTCACATCCTATTTGACTGTTGCCTGTATAAGAGGGTGAGAGACAGGTATCTTGGTCTATATACCAAACAAATGACCCATTGGGATCCCCATATCAAAATAACTTACCTTATGTCCGGCCAGAACGTGAAAATAACATTTAACGTAGCACAGTACTTAAACAAAATGGTTCAGTTGAGATCTGCATTTGGGACTGATTGGGGTAGATTGCAAGGGCGACTTTGAAATATAATTTTATCATATTTTATCTATATCTTAAATTATTGTTCACTATTACAATTTCATTTTAGATTGTGTTTTATTACCATTTCATTTTAAATCGTATTTTATTCTAATTCCATTTTAAATTGTATTTTATCAAATTCCATTTTAAATTTCTTTTATCAAATTTTAGTAACAATTTGTTGCTGGAACTTTGCACTTTGATATGGCCCAAGGGCTAATCAATAAAGACTTTATTAAATAAATGAAATATATGGGCAATGTGAGCCTAAGTCCAGCACAAAAACAAATAAATCTGTTTAAAGGCATTTTTTTCAACTTCTGAACTATTTAAGGTAAAGATAAAGGTTCCCCCGCACATGCGTGCTAGTCGTTTCCAACTCTAGGGGCTGGTGCTCATCTCCATTTCAAAGCCGAAGAGCCAGCGCTAGTCCGAGGACGTCTCCGTGGTCATGTGGCCGGCATGACTGGACGCCAAAGGCGCACGGAACGCTGTTACCTTCCCACCGGAGTGGTCCCTATTTTTCTACTTGCATTTTTATGTGCTTTCAAACTGCTAGGTTGGCAAAAACTGGGACGAGTAACAGGCGCTCACTTCTGTTACGTGGCACTCAGGATTTGACCCGCCAAACTGCCGACCATCTGATCGACAAGCTCAGCGTCCTAACCCACTGAGCCACTATTTACCTGATTATAAATAATGTTGCAAAACAAAACTGCATTGCGAAAGTAGGTCAGTATAAGTAGCATGACATTTGCCTGCAAGGATATCCAACCTACCTGTGGAATCTTATAGATATCCAAGATAGTTGCCATGTGAAGGGAGATTTCAGCATCCAGTCCTCCAATAACTGCTATGACTTTATTCTGGATGTTACATAGGTAGTTGGGAACCAGTCTCTCAGTTGCTGATAGAAGCAGCATGGTAGCTTGATAAGTCCTTTTAGCAATGTCATAACTATCATAAATATGGAAGCCCAGGGTAAGATTGGGTAGGATTTGTGGGTTTTCATTGATCTCCTTTACTGCAAATGCCAAAGCCAGGATGTGTTGGTAATTCTTAGGAACTCCACTACAATTAGAATAGTATTGCACATCAGAAGGATATTCTACCTGTTCTTATATTATAATCAGTAATTATACTATAGCAGGCAAACCCCATCAAGTAATTCTGTCTTTCTGATACAGTAAATTAAAAGCCCCCAGGATGTAGATTAATATAAGTACAAGTGTACATTGATAAAGAAGTCAATATTTATTGTTGGAACTCAGATATTTCTGCAGAAAATATGTGCAAATGATTTCAGACATAAACACAGGGAATGTCTGGAATCCACATATATAATGTCACTTTGTAAAAGAAAGATACTCAGTTCTCTGGCAGAGAACCAGGCTTCCAGACACTCTTGTATTGTTAGTTGAAGATCTTGTAGTGTGTTTGAAGGAGTTATTAGGTGCAAGACTAATTAATGTATATTATTTAAGAGGAGTATGTAGAAAAATGCAAAAGCGTTCTAAATCAGACTTCCCCAAACTACCTGCCTCACAGTAGTGCTCAAGCAGAATAGCAATAATTGAGACTTATATGCATGGAATCCCAGCTATTTGGAGGTGCTCAGTTTTGGAAGTTTGCTTTAAACATCTCATTATATTCCACACTATATTTTGCCTGGTTGAGAAAAGAATGCTTTTCTGAGGATCTCCTTAACTTCCACCCAGTCAATTAACATTTTGGAATGGCAATGCTATAATCTATTATTTCAAGAGATACAAATGTAGAAAAATAAAAATAAAAAACAATAAAATCCCTTACATAAACTGTCCAAACAATACTGGTGAGGGATGATCTTTAAAGGTAATGTCTTCAGAGACTGGACCAACCTGAGATGAAATTCCACCAACCATAAGGTCTCCTGGATGATGGTACTTGTGATATGGAGGATATGGATGAAAGATGCTGCACCTATAAGTCATGCACACCACATGGGGATTCAACACTAGCATTAAGATCAGTAAAATTGCCATTCCCATTAAAAGGGCAAAAGAACCCCTTTTATTCCTAGAACAAAGCCATTAACATTTCTGCAATTTACACATCTTGAGTCTTTAAATCTGAATCTTGATCTATTGAGGATCAAACCTGGGGATCCTTATCCATGCAGAAGCCAGCAATGTTTCTCTTGATCTCTAAATAGTATCCATATTTTAAGAAAAAGAGAGAAAAGCAACATCTTACGTCAGTTTTTTTTGTTAGTGTTGGGCATTGAATTTCCATGGGATTTGGATTGACAGTAGAATTAATAATAGTAATTTAGATGCACAACAAGAAGGTAATTTTTAAGTCAGAGTGCAGTTCCCTAGGGAAAACCTGAAGAAATCATGCTTTTTAAAGTTCAACTATTGTTTTCACTTAAATTCTTAAAGGAACTGGGGCATTTGGCAAGGATGAATGATGAGGAATATTTGAGTGATTGAAAGCCACATTCATATTTTTGGAACTTTGATAGTGATATTGGGCCAAGTGATCACACCAAGAGATATGCTTGAGATTTTCATGGTTTTGTTTGAGATGGTATTGTGAAGGTGGCTTGCTGATAATATAAGCCAACTTTGGATGATCAAAGAAATTAGCAGGCCAGACCTAAACTTTATAAATGAAGAGCCATCAAATGATTGATTGTAATATAAATATGAATCATTTCTGCCTAAACAGGAATAAGTGGAGTATAGTTATAGACTGTTCAGTCCAAATCACTGAGCACCAAACACAGAGACACAGAGAAGGACTCAAAAGAAGTAGACTGCGGATATTATAATAAACCTTTTTATACTGAACATTTGTTTTAAATTTTGCCACCAGAAATTTTCTTGACATAGTCAGCAGTATTTGGTGTCCCTACTTTGACACTGATTTACATATGAAAAGTGGGCTATTTATTTTATAACTCAGCCTTTTAGCCATTAAAATTTTTAAAAAGCAAAATAAAAATAACCCCTCATCTACTTCAATGTTTCTTTTCTTTTTAAATGAGAAGTAGTTCATTTATTGTTTCTTTCGCAAAATCAGGTAGCAGCATTAACATAAAGTCCTCGACTTACAACAGTTCATTTAATGACAGTTCAAAGTTACAATGGCACTGAAAAATGTGACTTATGACCATTTTTCATACTTACAACCGTTGCCGCATCCTCATGGTCATGTTATCTAAATTTGGACAATTGGCAATTGACTTATATTTATGATGGTTGCAATATCCAGAAGTCATGTGATCACCTTTAGCGGCCTTATGACAAGCAAAGTCCATGGGGAAGCCGGATTCACTTAACAACCGCATTGCTAACTTAACAATTGCAATAAATCACTGGCAAGAAAGGTCATAAAATGGAGAAAAACCAATTTAACAATGGTCTTGCTTAGCAAAAGAAATTTTGGGCTCAGTTGTGATCATAAATCAAGGATTACATGTATACAGAAAAAATATAAAAAAATACAGAAAGATATCTCCTAGCACGTAAATAAAAAGTCACATATTTTATATGTGAAAATTTTATCCTATATAAGAAACACACCAGATTATAATTTATTGCTATTAAAATAAATGATAAAATGCAACCATGTTTGATAAAGCTGTTTCTGTTTCTGAAATCTTCAATTCTTTAACTTTCTCTGTGATTTTTTTTTCTAATGTGGCAATTGAAGATGCTAATTGCTAATCCCTAATTTAGCTGTTGTATCATCTAAAGTTTTCCAGGGTTGCAAATTATTGTTTTGGCTGCTATAATTAAATAAATAATTTTATTTTTAAGCTTTTGGATTGGGTCTGTAAATAAGTGTAGTAAGCCTAACCCTGGTCAATTCTTTCTTTAATGATGATACTGATCTCTCCAAAACTTTATGACAAAGCCATAAATGAGCTACAGAGAAGAAAAGATAGTAAAAGCCATATCTGTATTGTGTTTTCAAGTATTGATAGGAATGTGCATACATAGTATTAATAAGCCTTATATACTGTAAATCTTGTAAAACACATAACCATCTATCAGAAATTTAACAGAAGACTAAAGTTAAGCGTTGATGAGTTCTATTATGTCCTTAAATTCCTTTACCTTAAAGATGTTTTTCCCCTTTACAGACAAAGCTAATTAAAATTATGTTTGAGATGTTACTAAATTTCTATGTCCTTTATTCCTACAAAAATCTATGAGTATTGCTGCTTTGAACAGAATCTTTGAATTTAATCAGAGAGGTCAGAAGCTGGGTGGAATTGGGTCCCTTTTAAAATACCTTGGAAATTTGAAAGAGCTGGAGATTCAGTGGAATTTCTAGCTTTGAAGAGAATGAAATATGTTTGCAATTTTCCTGCATGCATTAGAGAAATGTGGCTCTGGTGTTTATAGCTTACTCTTTTGCTGGAACCTATTTAGGCAGGTTTATTTCAAAGATTTGTCTATATTTCTCTTTCTTATCTGATAATTTCACTTTTGGCATTCTCAGATCATTTAATTTGCTAAAATTTTAAGTTTATGTATCTTTAAAGATCTAAATTCCACTGAGTTCAAATGTCTTAACCTCTAGTAATGGGAAAAGGATTATAATTCAAAATGAAAGTGACATTATGTGTTAAACAATATCCCACATTTAACTGCTCTTGTGTTTTTAATCAGGAATAATAGAAGTAAACTCAGCAGGCTAGCTATACTAGATATGCCCATATTTCTTAAATTGGCAGCCAATCTTATAGTACATTTGACATTGCATACATGGCCATGTGACAATGGGATGCTGCAACCAGTTATAAATGCAAACTGGTTGCCAAATGCCTAAAATGAAATCATATAACTACAGGGTTTGTATGCAGAAGTTGGAACTTCAAGGACAGGTTATAGGTAGCTTTTTTGAAGTCTGTAGTAAATTTGAATGATCATTAAGTGAGGTCTATCTCACTTGGTACCACATTGGCCCAGAATGGAGAATAAAAACAAATTTCCAGTTTAGTTACATTACAGGATATTTCTTCTGGTTTTGTTTTTAGGCTTACCCTTTCATATTGGTAGTTTTCTAACTGACTTATGATTACTTAATTATGATTAATTCTAAACAAGTGCCCTACTGCCCTAACCCCCCTCATGACTGTTAGATTGTTAGTGCCATTTGTTTCCTTCTATCCACTAATAGGAAGTGAAGCAGTTTAAAAAATAAATGTGCTTTGGGAAAAGATTCTGAAAAAAGACTAGTTTCAAGAAATGATTAGAAGAGATGAGATACATGCAGGTTCATTTCACTTTGTCAAAATCTGATAACTTTCCATAAATATCTTAGATTGCATACAGAGAAAGAAGTCTAAATTAAGAACATTGAGAATAGAGGGAGAGACTTATTTTTGTCTTATTAGTTGTTTTCTGATATTTAGGCCAGGCCTGAATACAATGATATAACATTTGGGAAAAAAGATGCAACCCAAAAGCCCAGCACCAGAGGCTAAGATGGAAAAGATCTCCACAGCCACCATGTATTTCCCTTTGGAACTCAGGTATGCTGGGACAAAGGACAACCAAACACTGCAAAAGACCAACATACTGAAGGTTATGAACTTGGCTTCATTGAAAGTGTCAGGTAATTTCCTGGCAAGAAAAGCTGTGATGAAGCTGATAAGAGCCAGAAAACCCATATAGCCAAGGACACAATAAAACATGGTCACAGAGCCTTCATTACACTGCAGGATAATTTCTTCAGTCACTGAAAACATATCAATATCTGGGAATGGGGGAGCCATTGCCAGCCACAAAATGCATATACTTGCTTGGATCAGAGAACAAAAAGCAACAATGGAATTGGCTAATTGTTTCCCCACCCACTTCCTCATTATGGATCCTGGTTTGGTGGCCATGAAAGCCAGAACTACCATGATGGTTTTTGCCAAGACAGAAGAAACAGCCATTGAAAAGATAATGCCAAAAGTTGTTTGTCGGAGAAGACAAGCCACTTTTCTTGGTTTACCGATGAATAGCAGTGCTAAAGTGAAGCAGAGCAGGAGGGAGATGAGGAGTGTGTAGGTCAGGCTCTGGTTGTTAGCTTTGACAATGGGAGTATTGTGGTTCCTCATAAATATTCCTAATATAAGGATTGTAGATAAAGAAAAGGTAAGTGCAAGAGATGCTAAACTGATCCCTAAAGGTTCTTCATAAGACAAGAAACTTATAACCTTGGGAATACAGAAATCCTTTTTCTTGTTTGGATAGTATTTGTCTTGGCATCTGAAACATTCATTTTTGTCTGAAATAGAAGAAATTGTATAACATTAGTATTTCATGCATATCATAAATCTGGCCAGAGTGTTATCATACTATTGCCTATACTATTAGGCAGCTATTTTGATTAATGCATATATAGGAAGGCCTACAGATATCATATAATCATGCTTGGTCTGATACTCAATATGATCTTCTACTCTTGCAGATTGTATTTAATATTAAGATTAGAAGCTTTGTATGTGATTAGACAAAAGGTGTAATAAAGATAAATTGCTTTAGTAAATGTAATCATTTTTTCACTTTAAAACTATTAACAGTATTTGGATTTTTGAAGTTACAACAGTTCCCCCACAAAAGGTAGTACATACGACCCAGTTTCAAAGTTGCATCCGCTACAGCACCCCTGCAGTTAGTCATCCTTATGACCGAAAACAGAGATGTTGCAGTGTGTCCCCCCTCCCCATCCTGCCTTGCTAGAGTCCTGCAGGTGCTGGGCCTGCTTTGTCACTTCAATGGGTTTTTCACACTTCTGTCTACCTTGGTCATCAATCACTCAGTTACTTTTTGAAGATTTCCTGTGTCCAGGAGGTCAGGGTATGGAAGGAGGACAAGCTGCTCTATTGTTGGGCCACACAGCACAATCCCACATGTGACCATCTTTTTTTCTGAGTACAGCCACAAACCGCTTCAACCCAGCAATCCATGCAGCCTGGCAGATAATCAGTTTGTGGATATGTGGCATGATTGTGGAAGCACAAACTTGGAAAATGATAGCTGCATATAGGACCCAAGCAATGGAGCAGTTTGTTTTTCTTACTAAACCTAGTGTTAACTTCACCAGCATTAATGAGGAAAAGAAAACCACTGTTTGCTTTCCCTCGCTAATGTTAACATTAGCATACCAGTGTTAACTTGTGCCTGCATTTGGCTCCCCATGGTCTTTCCCACTCTTGAACCTCCCGCTCCCCCATGTTCCACTTAAAGATTCGTACATGTGTTTAACAATTGTATTGGGGACAGCAGGGATGTGGTTTATTAATTGAGTCAGTTCACTTAATGGCATCTCAATTACTGATATAATGGGGAAGCTCCATTGTGACTATAACTTGAGGACTACTTATATTATCCAGTATATATCTATCTGCCCACCAAGATTGGAAGGCAAGATATATTGCAGGTTCCATCTGTTAAGGAAGTACATCTAGTGCCATATAAATATGTTTCATAAATGAATTAATAAAATATTTCTTATCATGTTGGGTATTAAAAGATGCTGCATCCTATTATTTTACATATCTAAAAACTTCTATTCACTTATTTTAATATACTTGTAATTTTATAATTTTGAGATTCAAATTTAATATAGAAAAAGTGAATCATAATGTAAAATGAAGCTATATGAAATATAGCAATTCCCAATGGATAGCTTCATATATAAATGAGGACTTTATTTGATTATTTATCAGGAAGCTGTTTTATTAAATAAAATATGAACTGTTTTTCAGGAATTTTTTTAAGGGTGAAATGTGAATTAAAACCTGAATAAAATCAGTAATTATGTTCTGATCTTGCCATTTTGTAATCTGTTTGTAATCTGTTTCCTAGATGCCATTTTTGGTCTAAAGGATCTTCTGTTCCCTTCAAAATTACTTCAGTGGTGTTAAAGACTCCAGATGAGAAAAAGTTGGAGAAAACTGATGAAAAAGGTGTTTAGAGACAAGTTAGTAATAATATTTGATAGATTCTTTAATGGCAGTTGTTAGATCTATAAGAAAGGTGTCAACTTCTCTCTCTCTCTCTCTCTCTCTCTCTCTCTCTCTCTCTCTCTCTCTCTCTCTCTCTCTCTCTCTCTCTCTCTCTCTCTCTCTCTCTGTGTGTGTGTGTATGTGTGTGTGTGTATACATACATACATACATGGATACAAAATTAGGTAATCCCTGTTGTTAATGCATTGAGACAGCTCGACATTCTGGTAAATAGAAGTTTTTAATCCTCACATCTTAAAAATGCTTTCTAAAAAATCTACTTGTTACATTACATTATTCTTTTATTGCCTGAATTTATTTTGAACAAATGGGAGAGGATTACCATTCTCAGTTGAAATTGTCCCTTCTGGGCAGGGAATGCAGTCATAGCAGCAAAATGGCTCTCCTTCCTTCACTTTTTTGCTGAAACCAGGATAGCAACTATCACTGCACACAGAAAGAGGTCTCACCTAAAATGAAAGAGGAATGTTTTACATTGGAGAATGATACAAGAAAAGCTACAATTTGACACCTATTTAAGTTCAAAGGGCCTACTCAAGATGACTTAGTTGATACACTAGAAATTATTGTTACAGATGGATAAACTGCTCTATTTCGTAGCCATTTCACTTTTGCATATCTTCACTTTGCGTACTAAGGTGACAAGTTGCCTTGAAATTGTAAGTTGTGAATTATTTTCTCCCAAATGTTCACATATAAATGTATTTTCATCTACAATAAAGTATGTCTTTGTCTAAAAATATATAGGTTTTTGTTCCTTTGGAAATGTAAGTTTGAATAACTGCAATCCATAACTAATAGGTAAGCTTCTCAGCTTTTCCATATATCCATTTTGGGAAGATTATAAGAATCATAGAATTGAAAGAGGCAATGTAAGCCCTCAACAAAAAAACAATGCTTTATGAATCAGCAGCAAGATGCTTACTTGACCTGTTCAAAATGTCTCTCTGAGACAATAAGTCTATTTCTGATCCTTATCAATTTGCATATATGCATTCAAAATACCATTCTGTTTTTTTCCTGGACTTCAAAGAACCCTGTTAAATTGTATGCATCTATTCACAGAAACTAGGAAAATTGTATTCAACTACAGGAATATTTACCCTTGCATGATTTGATATTCTACATTTCATTTTAAATTGGGATTTTAATTCATTATGTGTATTAATGAAAGAAGACAGTGGCCACTGGATGTAATGAATAAATTTATGCAAAAACTTCTCTCTAGAAATTAAATCAAATATGCTTTTAGATTAAGAAATGCAGCACATTGCTTTCTAAATTTTGTAGCATATTAATGCTGTTGCATTAATAATATTTGCAGTCTTCTATGAATTTCCCATCATCAATTCCTTACTTAAAATTTTAGCATAATGATTAATTACACTTTTTAGCAGATTAAAAAGAAGTAGTTTACAGGCATATCTGATTTATAAGAGAACTATCAATGCTATATCTCTCTACTTTGCTCCAATGGGTGATGGTATCATTTGCAAAGAGTAGAGGGTTAAGCACAAGTACCACATAATTCCTAATTTATCCGATCAATGGAGTCATCAAGATTAAGACAAGCTAGACTTTTTGAGATTAAATAAAAAAAATCATTAATTTGATTATTTCTTGGGGTTCACAATACTTATCCATTTTATGTTTTATATTATATAGCCACCCATTTCACATATGTGACCTTTTGATTTGATGACCAATTTCTGATGTTAGAGGTGATCATTTTCAACAACTCTGAATTTTTCAATCCCAATTGTCAACAGTCCTGGATTGTTTAACCCCACTAAATTGCTACCAGACTTGACTAGAAAGAAACAAAACCCATTCCTTATGAAAGGGAATTTCCTGATTCTAGCAAGTAAATATGTTCTAAGAAATGTGAAATAGCAGCAACTTCCCTGATAAGTAAATGTGTCTCTCCAAATATATTTCTTTAAAATTTAAAAGGAGAATAACTAATACAGTGAACAATTTAGTTATATCCTTTTTCTTTACCATCTAATTCTACTGGAACTGGAATTATCAAGAAAACATGGTACAGAAATTACATCTCAGCAAAACATAAACATTAAGGACAGTTTTCACAATAAATGATATAAGAGAGAAAACAGAAATGATAGTTAACATGTATACAATCAACAGGTAGTATCCACTAATGTGAATTCTCTTTCATGAGGGAAGTTCACTTTTCCCTAAAGTTTAATTTAGGAAATGTAAAAGTATCTGAATTTTTAATTTTCCACATGACCTAAATATTTTCCTTTCCAGCGAAGAATCCGAGGAAGCAAGCATTCTCAATATCGTAGAATTGTAGAATAGACAGTAAGTGACCTGATGGCTTTCTGTGAAGTGTCAGAAATGGTTTTTGGCATTGGATCAGGACTTTAATATAAATCCAACTTTACGAAATTATGGATATTGACAGATGTGCTACCCTTGTCTGTGATGTGTTATGTTTCTTGTTCTTTTTATGATTAATTTTAATTGTTGTTCATCATCTAGAGTCATAGTCTTCCAACAATTTTTACATAATAAAGAGAAAACCTTGGCAATTAGAGTACAGGTGAAACTCGAAAAATTAGAATATCGTGCAAAAGTTCATTTATTTCAGTAATGCAACTTAAAAGGGGAAACTAATATATGAGATAGACTCATTACATGCAAAACAAGATAGTTCAAGCCGTGAGTTGTCATAATTGTGATGATTATGGCGTACAGCTCATGAAAACCCCAAATCCACAATCTCAGAAAATTAGAATATTACATGCAATCAATAAAACAAGGAGTGTACATAGAACAATATCGAACCTCTGAAAAGTATAAGCATGCATATGTACTCAGTACTTGGTTTGGGCCTCTTTTGCAGCAATTACTGCCTCAATGCGGCATGGCATGGAAGCTATCAGCCTGTGGCACTGCTTGGTCTCATGTCTCTCATCTTTCTCTTGGCAATGCCCCATAGATTCTCTATGGGGTTCAAGTCAGGCGAGTTTGCTGGCCAATCAAGCACAGTAATCCCACGGTCATTGAACCAGGTTTTGGTGCTTTTGGCAGTGTGGGCAGGTGCCACGTCCTACTGGAAAATGAAGTCAGCATCCCCATAAAGCTCGTCTGTGGAAGGAAGCATGAAGTGCTCCAAACTTTCCTGGTAGACGGCTGCGTTGACCCTGGACTTAATGAAGCACAGTGGAACAACACCAGCAGATGACATGGCTCCCCAAATCAACACAGACTGTGGAAACTTCACACTGGACTTCAAGCATCTTGCAGTGTGTGCCTCTCCATTCTTCCTCCAGACTCTGGGTCCTTGGTTTCCAAATGAGATGCAAAAGTTGCTCTCATCAGAAAAGAGGACTTTGGACCACTGAGCAACAGACCAGGTCTGTTTTTCTTTAGCCCAGGTAAGATGCTTCTGACGTTGTATGTTGTTCAGGAGCGGCTTGACAAGAGGAATATGACATTTGAAGCCCATGTCCAGGATCCGTCTGTGTGTGGTGGCTCTTGATGCACTGACTCCAGCCTCAGCCCACTCCTTGTGAAAGTCCCCAACACTTTTGAATGGCCTTTTCCTGACAATCCTCTCCAGGCTGCGGTCATCCCTGCTGCTTGTGCATCTTTTTCTTCCACACTTTTCCCTTCCACATAACTTTCTATTAATGTGCTTTGATACAGCACTTTGGGAACATCCAACTTCTTTTGCAATTACCTTTTGAGGCTTTCCCTCCTTATAGAGGGTGTCAATGATGGTTTTCTGAACAACTGTCAGGTCAGCAGTCTTCCCCATGATTGTGATTGCTACTGAACCAGACTGAAAGACCATTTAAAGGCTCAGGAACCCTTTGGAGGTGTTATGGCTTAATTAGCTGATTAGAGTGGGACACTTTGAGCCTAGAATATTGCACCTTTTCACAATATTCTAATTTACTGAGATTGTGGATTTGGGGTTTTCATTAGCTGTAAGACATAATCATCACAATTATGACAAATCACGGCTTGAACTATCTTGCTTTGCATGTAATGAGTCTATCTCATATATTAGTTTCCCCTTTTAAGTTGCATTACTGAAATAAATGAACTTTTGCATGATATTCTAATTTTTCAAGTTTCACCTGTAGACATTTGTAGATCAGAGGAGCAATTATTATATAAATTCATATACTAAAATTAATTTACCTACTTTTTCAAGAGACTGTTGAACATGAGGAATTTCCATATCATAATAGAGACATATAATTCAAAATCATGATAATTAGATCTGATTATTAGGCTGATAATTAGATCCTACCTGGTTAAACCAACTGTGCCACGTAATGACCTTTTCATCAATGGTTAAAAGTTCATCTGGAGGAGCCAAGTGATTCACCTTCCCAACTTTCACACGAAAAAATGATTTGTTTGGGAAGGCAAGCCAGTTGATGATATCAAATCCAGCTGCTACTATTCCATTCTGATCAAAAAATACCAGATCTCCAGCGCTGTTGTTAAAAGAAACGCCCCTCAGAAAATAATTGATCTAGAGCAAAAAATTAAATGCCAGTTTTGAGAACATTTCCTCTTCATGATGGTATTTTCTTTTGAAGTTAACCAAAAAAGAACTTTCTAGACTTCTCTCTCTCTCTGACTGGAAATCATTTATAAGGCTCAGTGGGAGAAGCCAGATTGGTGTGCATTAGGGAAGAAACAAAAGAATGAATTACACTACTATTCCCTTAAGTTTACCACAAACTCAGAATGGTGGTTAATAGAAAAGTAATCTGATTCTATTATACCCCAAAATATCTAAATTCTAAACATGTGTTTATTATAACCATATTAATAGATACACCATTAAAATCCTAAACATGGAAAAGTGCCCAGCACAAATCAGTGTACAGTATTGTATTTATATCGTATTTTCAATAATAATTAAAAGGAATTCTGATAAAATTCTGAGCTTTTGTTACATTGCTAAGAGATGGGAAAACTACTGAAATTCAGACCTACTGTAGTTTTGCCATCACACCTATGTACATGATGCTCCATCAGATGAGGGTGGTGCCATTACCTGCCAGAAGCCTTGATTATGTATCCTCCCTCCTTTTCTCTCTGCCATAACTTTGTGTTTATGTTTAAAAGAGGACAGAGCATGTAAGGCATTAGCTATAGCATACAGAGCATTGTAACTGCTGTAACTATGACCAGTCATTTTCATTTCAAAAAGAGATCCAGGAAGGCTCTTCAGATCCTCTGTTCCATTGCAAATATTGTCAGACACATCACTCATTGCCATATTAGGAAAAACACAGCTGAAAGCTTCTTGCCAGAACAGACTGATAAACCCATCTTCCTTTGCACTGTAGGGATTTTTTTTCTGAATAAATGATTTGAATTCCGGTAGCTCAGCAGAGTGCATTGACAAGGAGAGGGCACCATGGATTATATCTGTATCCCAATGGAGTTGAAAAGCTGATGAAGTGAATTCCATCTGGGCTGTCATTATCCACACAATACCTTTTGGTTTACTTTTCACTGGTTCCAGCTTTGGCATATATTGTAACCACCTCAAGAACATCATAGAGAAAGATTCTCCATAAATCACAAATGCATTAGCTTTACTACTCATGATATGTTCATATACTTTTACCCCCTGCTGAAGCATACCATCAAGTTTAGTAATATCACTAAATTTTGGGATTCTTTCAATAAAAGAATAACAAATACCCTTTTTCGAAAGAAGTGGAATCATAGTTTGTGCCATTTTTTCTCCATGATCATTGTCCATGATAAGAAACCCAATCCAGATCCATCTGAAATGCAGGAGCAGTGAGACAATTCCTGCATATTGAAGTGGTTCTGGGGGAACCATCTGGTAGAAAGAAAGGCCTGGAGTTTTATCATTCATAAGGGGAGGGAATCCATAAATCAGCTAGATAGAAGTGGATAAAAATAATGGACACATGTATATAGTACTTTCAACTATTATCACAATCTGCATAGATTATATTAGCAAACTCATACTATTTACTTCTTTGGTGTATGGCCATTTCCCAGTTGGGGTCATGTTGGTGTTCATGTTGGTATATATAACAATTTCAACATTGCTACTTGAAATGATGTTTGTCATTTTACTAAATTTACTATATGCTTCATTTCTGCATAAATCCTATGGGTCATTTGAACCATTCCTTTAAACTGAATTGAATCACTGAAGTGATTTAATGTATAAAATTCACTTATGTTCCTTTGGAGTAATTTGAAGAGATTTCTCTCTCTCTCTCTCTCTCTCTCTCTTTGTGTGTGTGTGTGTGTGTGTGTGTGTGTGTGTATTCCTTGGATTTTCTGACTTTGTTGTATCTTATACATTTTATAGATAAGAACACTTGAAGAAATAACCTCCACTATAAGTAATTTACTTTTTTGTAAAAATATCCCAGGGATACATTACCTGTTGACCATCCCCTAACTCTGATGTATGACACAGATACATTATCATACCTTATACTTCTTTTCTGACAATTAAAATATGAAAACACAAAAGGTAAAAGTAATTCCAATTGTGTAGTCTCCTGGCCATTACTATAGAAGAATTCTATGTAGAGAATTCAGCCCTTCTCTCCCTTTTTGGAAGATAACAAATGTCACAAGTGAAAATAAAATAAAACTTTATTTAAAAAAGCTGAATTCTAAACTCTTGTTAATTATAGTATGCACAAAAAAGAATAATTACAATTACAGTTAACAATTGTTCAAATCATGGGTCAGAGAAGCTGCAAAGGAATTAGACAAGAAAAATCTACAAATATCTGTTCCATGAAAATATATTGGAAAGGTTTTAAAAATATTCTTATAGGACAGTTTTTCAAATAATGAATTTTATGAACAAGTCTGAGGTTTGAATAAAAAGTTGAAATTATACTGAGCTTGAACAAAGAATTTAAAATCCCTCCCCAAGACATAAAGGTAAAGGTAAAGGTAAAGGTTCCCCCGCACATGCGTGTTAGTCATTTCCAACTCTAGGGGCTGGTGCTCATCTCCGTTTCAAAGCCGAAGAGTCAGTGCTTGTCCGAGGACGTCTCCGTGGTCATGTGGCCAGCATGACTAGATGCCAAAGGCGCACGGAACACTGTTACCTTCCCACCATAGTGGCCCCTATTTTTCTACTTCCATTTTTACATGCTTTCGAATTGCTAGGTTGGCAGAAGCTGGGACGAGTAACAGGCACTCACTCTGTTACGCGGCACTCGGAATTCGACCTGCCAAGCTGCCGACCTTCTGATTGACAAGCTCAGTGTCCTGACCCACTGAGCCACCACGTCCCCCTCCCCAAGACATACATTGCCCTAATTCCTTTTCCTGAACTTTTTTTTGTGATGGATGGTTGGTGGGTAGGAGGGACTCAAAATAGTATTCAGAAGCCCAATTCTTTCCCAAACTCAGTTCATACATGTTTCCCAATAGTATAAGAGATGCAACATATATCTCTTATTAAGCTCGCAAATTTAAATTGATACTGGCAATCACTAAATCTTGAACCTAAGATTAAATCTGGCAAATTTGCACTTTAGTGCTAATTAATATTAGCTCTTAACAGTTATTGAAAAGCTTGGCACCTTGACTAAAAAAAAACAACCCCAAAAATGTTCAGCAGAGCTATATATTATTTATTTATCATGCTCTCCCAATCAATAGATTTGCCTTGATAAAATGATAATTAAGATCAAACTTAAACACAGAATATAACTGTCAGATGCAATGCATTATCTTTGATGCAACAAGCCATGGTTGACTTCTTTAATTAACTAGAAGTAAAATAAACCAGTCTGACTGTATAAGAGGTAGAATACATAAACAACAAAAAATGGTTATGAAATATCTAAAAGTACATAACACCATTTCTTGGATATCTTCAAAGGTATGCATTCCACTTACAAAATGCACTGTAAATGGATGGAGGATTGAAACTAAGTAGTGATGTTTACAAGAATGTGACTCTTGGATTTGCAGGGATAAATCCTTTTTTTCCCCATTCCAGGACTTTGTAGTGCAGTGTAGGACTGGAATGCAATACAATATTCAAAATAATTTTTTAAAAATAAAAATTATGTTAACTTGGCATGCAGATAGATAAATATATCTCACCTGTGGTTTCTTATAGGTATCCAAAATAGTTGCCACATGAAGAGAAATTTGTGCATCCAGTCCTCCAATAACAGCTACTATATCATTCTGGATGTTACATACATAGTTGGGGACCAATTCCTCCACTGATGATAGAAGTTGCAGGGTGGCCTGGTACGTTTTTTGGGCATTATCACAACTGTCATAGATGCAGACACCTAAGGTGAGATTGGGTAAGATCTGTGGGTTTTCATTGATCTCCTTAACTGCAAATGCCATAGCCAGGATGTGCTGGTAATTCTTAGGAATTAAGCTACAATGAAAGTTGCATTCCATATATCAGAAGGCCATTACACGTTGACCAGCTTTTGTGTTTTAAAGAGGAATTCAGCAGGCTGGCTGCACCATTTTTCTGACCTTGTCAACTCATAGCTACCTGCATTTACTGTTAAAATGCATGGAGATGATTTACATTTTTGCACAAACCTTGCCTACTATATTTGGATTTTTTCCCCACCATGCACATTAGGGAAGGGAAATATGTGAATTTTAGATTCTTCAAAAAGTTTCTTTTTTTGTAGGTCATGGTATCCAATTCCAAACTATTCTCAGATTCTATATTAAAAATAACCTTAGAATTCTGTATAGTATTTTTATATGCATTTGTCCAAATAATTTTTTACTTGCAAATTTGCCCAATGTACATAATTTTGAAAAGACTATGCAAATTCACATTCATGTTTACTTTAGTATTCAGACAAATACAGGTATCCTTAATACAAATGTCTGGATTATTCTTGATTTACAAAATGATAGAGATGAGATTATACATGGCAAGTTTACTTATTTTGTAAAGTAATAGATTTGTGATAGAACTGAAATCAATTTTAAAAATTGTGACTTAGATGAAAGCTATACCAATAAACAGTGACTATTTTTAACATTTAAAGGATGAAGGAGATAAATTTATTGATCATTCTTTGAAAGAACAGGAAAATTACAATGTTTTAATGTTTAATGTTTCATTGAAGAAGAAATTACCACAAAAACTGCAAAATAAAAGTGTAACAGACCAAACATGATCAAGACCATGCATGAAGTGGAAGGAAGGTTGTCAAGGATAAAACTGGCTTAATAAAGTGATTTGGCAGGTGAAAAACACTGAAAGGAAGATAGTGAAAGTGAAATAGAAAGAAGTTAGTCTTGAAACCAGCTTTCCCCAATGTGGGTTCTCTGCAGGAATGGATTCAATTCCCAGAGTTTCTCAGCTGGTTAGATATTTCAAAGAATTATGACAGTCAAAGGCTACACTTTGAAGGAGGGTGATGGTGGTGGTTTCCTGAATTTCAGGAATGCTACTTTAAAATTCTGAATATCTGCCATAATATATTCTTCCTCAGATGATCTTTCCTCAGCATCTTACTATCACCCAGGCAAAGTATTATATTAAGACAACATTGCTCATTTTGCTTAAACAAGTGACCAAACTGATTGAAAAATTAAGCAATTATCCAGTTTCTTACACAAACTCTCCTGGCAATACTGGTGAGGGTGTTTTAGTGAAGAGGACTTCTTTGGGGATGATGCCAGTCTGCGAAGCAATGCCACCTACAATGAAATCTCCTGGTTGTTGGTACTTATGATATGAAGAGTATGGATGGGTGATGCTGCACCTACGAGACTTGCAGACTATGTGAGGAAGCAGCACTAGCAGCAAGATCAGTAAAATGATATCCATGCTCTGGATATCAAAAAACTCTTTTGCTTCTATAGCACATTAGCATTTCTGCAATTAATAGTATCTGGTCTTGAATGGTGGTTTCTGAAGTCTGAATCGTGGACTTTGGGAATAGTATGGGAAAATAACACTCTTCATCAGTCTTAATTATAAGGTTCACTGAAATCCACAGGGATTCGGAAAAGCAACAGAATTAAACACAATCATTAAGATAGACAAACAATAATTTAAGTTATCAAAGTTTGATTCCTTATGGAACTGCTGGAGAAGCAATGTTTTCCTGAGTTGAAAAGTTTTTTTCCCCTCTTACTCAGGTAAAAGATGATACAGATAGATCTTGACAGACTTGAACATTGGGTGCTATCTAACAAAATGAAATTCAATGGTGAAAAAATATGGTTCTGCATTCAGGCAAGAAAAACCAAATGCACAGGTAGAATATAGGTGGTTTCCTGGCTCAATAGTGGTAGCTGTGAGAGGGATAATAATAATAAAGTTGGAAGGGATAGGAGCTCATCTAGTCCAATCCCCTGCTCAGGCAGGAAACTCTATACCATTTTGGACAAATGGCTGTCCAGTCTCTTCTTAAAAACTTCCAGTGTTGGAGAATTCACAGCTTCTGGAGGCAGGTTGTTTCACTGGTTAATTGTTCTAACTGTCAGGAAGTTTCTCCTTAGTTCTAGGTTGCTTCTCTCCTTGATTAGTTTCCATCCATTGCTTCTTGTCCTGCCTTCAGGTGCTTTGGGGAATAGCTTGACTCCCTTTTCTTTGTGGCAGCCTCTGAGATATTGGAACACTGCTTGTCCTTCTCTTCATTAAACTAGACATACATAATTCCAGCAGCCGTTCCTTATATGTTTTAGCCTCCAGTCTCCTAATCATCTTTGTTACTCTTCTCTGTACTTTGTACTCTTTCTGGAGTCCTAGTGGACTCTTGGGGTCCTAGTGGACAATCACTTAAATATAAGCCAGCAGTATCCTACAGCTGCCAAAAAACCCAATGCAGTTCTAGGCTGCTTTAACAGAGGGATAGAATCAAGATCGTGAAATTATAAGGTTAATATCACTTTATAAAGACTTGGTAAGATCCAGTTTTAGTCACCATGATGTAAAAAAGAGTACAGAGTACAGAGAAAGAGTACAGAGTACAGAGAAAAGCAATGAAGATGATCAGTGGACTGGAAGCTAAAACATATTAATTATGGTTGCTGGAATTGGGTATGTCTAGTTTAATGAAGAGAAGGACAAGCAGTGTTCCAATATCTCAGGGGTTGCCACAAAGAAGAGGGAGTCAAGATATTCTCCAAAGCACCTGAAAGCAAGACAAGAAGCAATGGATGGAAACTAATCAAGGAGAGAAGCAACCTAGAACTAAGGAGAAATTTCCTGACAGAACAATTAATCAGTGGAATTACTTGCATGTTCTGGCTGTCTGCTAATAATTGGCCTTAGTTATGTGTCCGTCTTTCCATTTTTTGTATTTTTCCTTTTTGTCTTTCAGTTTTTCAAAGAGATCTTTGTGCAGCTATTCTGGTTTCTTCTTGAATTTCTTGTCTTTCTTTTTCAGTGGTATTGTGCTGGTATGGGCTTTTATGATCACATTTTTCAGAGTTTCCCACACTTCTTTTCCCCTTTAGAATTTTCATCCATGTGCGGATCTGGCGTGCATCACGGAGACTTGGTTGGGCTCGGAGGGAGGGGTTCCTCTGACCGAGTTATGCCCTCCAGGTTTCCGTGTGCTACACCAGCCACGGGCTCAGGGTATGGGTGGTGGGGTGGTGGTGGTTGTCCGGGAGACTTTATGCCCACGGGAGACCACCATTGTCCAGATGGCCAGGAAAGAGTCCCTCCTCCTGAGATGTGGCCCTCGGGCTCAGTTGGGCTTGTTGCTCACATACCTGGCACCCAGCTGTGTGGCAACAGCCCTGCCCGAGCTGCTTGACACCCTCTCAGGGTTGGCGGTGGAGTTCCCCAGGCTTATAGTTCTGGGGGACTTCAACTTGCCTTCACTGGGAGGATCATCTGAGTTAGCTCGGGAGTTCATGGCTTCCATGATGGCCATGGGCCTGATCCAAGTGATTCAGGGCCCAACCCATGTGGGGGGTCACACTCTCGACCTGGTGTTCCTGTCTGGACAGTGGTTGGATGATCTGGGAGGGGGTTCACCAACCATTGTTCCCCTGTCATGGTCAGATCACCATCTCCTGCGGCTGGTCTTCCGTTATGCCCCCCCCCCGCCGCTGGGCTGCAGAACTGACCAGGTGGTTCCGCCCCAGGCGCCTAATGGACCCAGAACAGTTCCAGATGGCGCTTGGGTCTATACCCATTGCCCTCACCCACAGCCCAGTTGATGCCTTGGTGGATGCCTGGGAAAGGGCGGCCGCCGGGGCACTTGACTGTGTGTACCCTTGCGACCTCTGACCCGGCGCAGATCCTGTTGGGCTCCATGGTTCTCTGCAGAGCTCCGGGAGATGAAGCATCGGAGACGGGGTCTAGAGAGCAGTTGGAGATCCAGCCAATCCGAATCTGATCGATTGCAGTTAAGAACCTTTATAAGGTCTTATCTTGCAGTGATGAGGATGGCGAAGTCTAATTACTTTGCTACCCTCATCGCGTCCGCAGATAATCGCCCGGCTGCCCTGTTTAGGGTGACTTGCTCCCTCCTTAATCAGGAGGTGAGGGAGGATCCCTTACAGGGACGAGCCGAGGAGTTTAGTCATCATCTGGCGGACAAAATCGCTCAGTTCCGGGCCGGTCTGGACTCTGACTGGGCAGAGTCTGACGTGGAGGAATCGGACGGTCTTGAGCATGTTATCTGGACTGAGTTCAATCCTGTTTCCCCTGATGATGTGGACAGGATCATGGGGAGGCTGAGCATCACCACCTGTTTGTTGGATCCGTGCCCCTCCTGGATGGTTTATGCGGCCCGGGAGGAGACACAAGGCTGGTTCCAGGCATTAATAACTGCTTCTTTGAAGGAGGGTGTCTTCCCTGCCGCCTTGAAGGAGGCAGTGGTGAGACCCCTCCTCAAAAAGCCTGTCCTGGACCCGGCTGTTTTAAATAACTATCGTCCAGTCTCCAACCTTCGCTTTTTGGCGAAGGTTGTTAAGAGTGTGGTGGCGCATCAGCTTCCTCTGTTCCTGGAGGAAACTGATTATCTGGACCCGTACCAATCGGGTTTCAGGCCCGGATACAGCACGGAGACAGCATTGGTCGTGCTGGTGAATGATCTCTGGCGGGCTCAGGACAGGGGTTGTTTCTCTGTCGTGGTCCCATTAGATCTCTCAGCGGCTTTTGATACCATCGACCATGGTATCCTACTGCAGCGTCTCAGGGGGTTGGGAGTGGGAGGCACCATTTTACGGTGGTTCTCCTCCTATCTCCTGGGCCGCTCGCAGTCGGTGTTGACGGGAGGGCAGAGATCTACCCTGAGGCCTCTTGTTTGTGTAGTTCCTCAGGGGTCGGTTCTCTCTCCCCTCCTGTTCAACATCTATATGAAGCTGCTGGGTGAGATCATTCGTGGTTTTGGGGTGGGGTATCATCAGTACGCTGATGATACCCAACTTTTTCTTTCCACCCTGAACCAACCCAGCGATGCCCTCGCCGTGATGTCCCATTGCCTGGAGGCGGTCCAGGTCTGGATGGGGAGAAACAGGCTTCATCTCAATCCTGCCAAGACTGAGTGGCTGTGCATATCGGCATCTCGGGTTAACCAGACTATTCCACCTTTAACGATGGGGGGTGAGGTGTTACCCCCCATTGATAGGGCTCAGAACTTGGGCATCTTCCTGGATTCATGGCTCAATTTTGAAGACCATATAGGAGCTGTGACCAGGGGGGCTTTTGCCCAGGTTCGCCTGGTGCACCAGTTGCGACCCTACCTGGACCGAGATGCCCTACGCACAGTCACTCATGCGCTCGTGACCTCCCATTTAGACTACTGCAATGCTCTCTACATGGGGCTGCCCTTGAGGACCACTCGGAGGCTTCAGCTGGTGCAGAATGCAGCCGTGCGAGTTGTGATGGGAGTTTCCCAATATTCCCATGTAACACCTCTACTCCGCGAGCTGCATTGGCTTCCGGTTGCCCTCCGGGTGAGATTCAAGATGCTGGTAATGACCTATAAAGCCCTAAATGGCGAGGGTCCGGGATATCTGAGGGAACACCTGCTGCCGGCATCGAGCTCCCTTTGTCCAGTGTGCTCCCACATGGAGGGTCTTCTCAGGGTGCCGCCGGTAAAAGATTGCTGGCGGATAACACCCAGGGGGAGGGCCTTCTCAGTGGGTGCGCCTGCCCTCTGGAACCAGCTGCCAGTGGAGCTTAGGACTGCCCCCGACCTCCATTCTGCCGGGACCTGAAGACCTGGCTCTTTGAGCTCTCTGGCCCAGGCTGAGAATCTTAATTTTAATTTTAATTGGGGTTTTTATTTGTTGAGGGATTGATATAATTTTTTTAATTGTTTTTAACTTTTGTATTTTTTGTTTTTAATCACCCTGTAAACCGCCCTGAGTCCTTCGGGAAAGGGCGGTATATAAATAAAATAAATAAATAAATAAATAAATAAATAAATAAATAAACTTTCCTAGGTTCTCTCTGAGTTTGATAAAGTCAGCTCTTTTGTAGTTTGAGACATTGATTGGATTGTTTTCTGTTGCTAGTGTTTGCATTATATTAAATTCCAGTATGATGTGGTCACTTTTGCCCAAGGTTCTGGGAACTTCAACTCCCTCTATATGTCTTCTCTATTAGTTAGAATTAAGTCCAGTATGGCTTTAAATCTAGTTCCCTCCTCCACCTTTTGGATGACAAAGTTGTCAGTTAGATTGGTTAGGAATCTGTTTGATCTCTCGCTTGTTGCAGAGTTTGTCACCTAGTTGATATCTGGATAGTTGAAATCTCCATTACTACTGTGGTATGCTTCCTACATACATTTGTTCTCTTACATGTAGTGTTCTCTTACATATAGTGCAACTCCCCCACCTCTTTTTGTAGACCTGTTTCTTTTGAACAATTTGTATCCATCCATCAGTTCATTCCAATCATGGGTTTTGTCCCACCAGGTTTCTGTTATTTCAATTGTGTCATACCCTCCCTTGTGTACTATTGCTTCTAGTTCACCCTGTTTGTTCCACAAGGTTTGAGTATTTGTATATAAGCATTTACGACTTTTATGCTCAACAGTATACTGTAAGAACTAGTTTGCTATATAAAAAAATCAAGATAAGAATTAAGGGAATTAAGTCATACATCATTCATTTAGAATCACTGCTTAGAGTTTGACTAAAAATGCACTCACACACTCCACAAACTCCTTTTATTCTGAGTATTCATTTTTATTCTCTGTTAGAAATTAATTCTTTTCCCTACATTGGCACTGCTTTCTCAATGAAAGGTGGACTACATTTTTTATAAATCATCACCATCTTTTCAAATCACCAATATCTTATAAAAACTCAGATATATGCTCATTTCTTATTCAATTCTGCCCAAACAAGTTGAACTGTCTTACCTGCCACAAAAATCATAGAATACCTACTACCATTAGAATTAAATATTTGCTAGGATCTCCAGTTGCAGTTATTTTCCTGGGCTCCAAGATCCAGTTATTTTCCTGGGCTCCAAGATCACTACAGACGGGGACTGCAACCAAGAAATTAAAAGACGCTTGCTCCTGGGGAGGAAAGCTATGGCAAATCTAGACAGCACACTAAAAAACAGAGACATCACCCTGTCAACAAAAGTGCGTATAGTCAAGGCTATGGTCTTCCCTGTGGGCCATCAGTTTGACACCCCTGTATTAGATGTTCAATCTGCTAGCATCAGCTGTGCTGCTAGTCCACAGGCAAATAGATACAGACCTTCATTGTACAGCCAAGTCAAAAGGGCCATTTTTTGCTGCTTCTGTCATTACCCTACTTTTACCATACCCATTTGCTGGCTGCTGGTGATATTCTACCATTTTGTTAAGTTGGAAGACTTCAACTTACATTCCCTTGGTAAGTGGTTTGGATTGGTCCAGGATTCTATGGCCCCCATGCAACCATGGATAGATGCAACTTATTAAGGGTCCTACATACAACATTAAGAAAATGAAGATCATGGCATCCGGCCCTCTCAATTCCTGGCAAATGGAAGGAGAAGAAATGGAGGTAGTGACAGATTTTATTTTCCTGGGCTCCAAGATCACCGCAGATGGGGACTGCAGCCAAGAAATTAAAAGATGCTTGCTCCTGGGGAGGAAAGCTATGGCAAATCTAGACAGCACACTAAAAAACAGAGACATCACCCTGTCAACAAAAGTGCATATAGTCAAGGCTATGGTCTTCCCAGTTGCAATGTATGGCAGTGAAAGTTGAACCATAAGAAAGGCTGAGCGCCAAAGAATTGAGCCCTTTGAACTATGGTGCTGAAGAAGACTCCCGTGAGTCCCTTGGACAGCAAGGTGATCAAACCGGTCAGTTCTAGAGGAGATCAACCCTGACTGCTCTTTAGAAGGCCAGATGCTGAAGTTGAAACTCAAATATTTTGGCCACCTAATGAGAAGGAAGGACTCACTGGAGATGAGCCTAATGCTGGGAAAGGTTGAGGGCAAGAGAAGAAAGGGATGACAGAGAATGAGATGGCTGGATGGAGTCACTGAAGCAGTAGGCATGAGCTTAAATGCACTCCAGAAGATGGTAGAGGACAGGAAGGCCTGGAGGAATGTTGTCCATGGGGTCATGATGGGTCAGACATGACTTTTAATCTAATAAAAATATTATTAGGGCACTTTTAATGTTGATATAATATTAGACTTATTTCAATTTTTGTATACTGAAAGTATTTACCATATTACTATACCATTTCCAGGTTAAAGATTTTGATAGTTAAAAAAAGAATAAGGTATTCTCTGTGTACGGCAACAGTCTATGTTCAGTTTTGCAGCACAAACACCCTTAAGTAATCTAAAGAGCAAAGCAGATGAGGCATATTCTCAACATAATCAGATCACATACTGATTACATACTGATTTCAAGGGAGATATAGGTAGTCCTTGACTTATAACTACAATTGAGCCCAAAATGTCTGTTGCTAAGTAATACAGTGAAGTGAATTTTGCCCCATTTTATGACCTTTATTGGCATAGTTGATAAGTGAATTACTGTAGTTGTTAAGTTAGTAACATGGTTATTAAGTGAATCTGGCTTCCCCCTTGACTTTGCTTGTCAGAAGGTTGCAAAAGGAGATCACATTTATATAAATTTATATAAATCAGAAGCTAAGAGAAACATTTTTGTAAATATTTTACAGTGCCTAGAAAGAAATCTAGATTTTAAACTTTGACAAAGGACAAAGCACTTATTTCCATCAGTCTTTCCTTCTTATTAGTTGGTCCCTGTTGTTCAATTCAGCTCTGAACACAACGATATAACATTTTGGGGAAAAAATGCAAAATAGAAGCCCAGCACCAGATGCTAAAATAGAGAAAATCTCCACAGCCACCATGTATTTCCCTTTGGAACTCAGGTATGCTGGGACAAAGGACAACCAAACACTGCAAAAGACCAACATGCTAAAGGTGATGAACTTGGCTTCATTGAAACTGTCAGGTAACTTCCTGGCAAGAAAAGCTGTTGTGAAACTGACAAGAGCCAGGAAACCCATATAGCCAAGAACACAATAAAACATAGTCACAGAGCCTTCATTACATTGCAGGATAATTTCTTCAGTGACTGAGATCATATCAACATCTGGGAAAGGGGGAGCCATTGCCAGCCACAAAATACAGATGCTTGCTTGGATCAGGGAGCAGGAAACAACAATGGAATTGGTTAACTTTTTCCCCACCCATTTTCTCATGCTAGATCCTGGCTGGGTGGCCATGAAAGCCAGAACCACTGTGATGGTTTTTGCTAAAATAGAAGAAACAGCCACTGAGAAAACCATTCCAAAAGTTGTTTGCCGGAGAAGACAGGTCACTTTTCCAGGCTGGCCAATAAATAGTAGCGCTGAAAGGAAGCAGAGCAGGAGGGAGATGAGGAGAGTGTAGGTCAAGTCCCGGTTGTTAGCTTTGACTATGGGAGTGTTGTGGTTTCTCATAAATACACTTAGCACAAGAATTGTGGTCAAAGAAAAGGAAAGTGCAAAAGAGGCTAAACTGTACCCTAAAGGTTCTTCATAAGACAAGAAACTAATTATTTTGGGTGAACAGAAGTCCTTTTTTTTGTTGGGATAGGTTTTCTCTTTGCATTTAGAACATTCACTGCTGTCTGAAAGAAACAGAGATGTAATATTAATTTAACATGCAAATCATAAATTCATCAGTGTGCTATTATTATAATTCTAAGGGAAACTTAGACTTTTAAGATTTTGATATGGGAAGCCTTCAGTGCTCACAGGAGCCACCTTCATTTGGCTGATTTCAAAATACACACATTTTTTAGATTTTATTAAGAATTAAATTTAGATTTTATGTAAGCAAATAAATAAGAGAGAAAATATGAAACAAAAGTCAGGCTAAATCTATAGTAATATGTCCCTTTGCTTTATTAAAGTAAAAATATCTTGTTTTAAAACAAATATTACCATATATATTCTGACTATTAAAATTTATATTTCTTATTTTTCCTTCCAGGTTGCCTCAATAAATAATGCTATGTCTTATTTGATGTTTCCAATATGAATCTCCTTTATTCCTCTTCATTTAGATGTATGTAATTGTGGAATGGGTTAGGTTAATGTATATGGTGAATTAAATCTATTAGTTTACCTCATAAAATTTGTAATTTCTATATACCATATTTAAATAGCACTTAGACTTATATACCACTTCACAGTGCTTTACAGCACTCTCCAAGCAGTTTACAGAGTCAGCATATTGCCCCCAACAATCTGGGTCCTCATTTACCGACCTTGGAAGAATGGAAGGCTGAGTCAACCTTGAGTTGGTCAGGATTGAAGAAATCAAACTCCTGGCAATGTGAGCAGAATTAGGCTGCAGTACTGCATTCTAACCACTGTGCCACCAAGACTCAGATAAACCACAGTTCAGATGAAAGTAGATTTATATAAATTTAGGTTATAATAATGAAGAACTTAGATTACCAATCTCAGTTGAAACTCTCCCTTCTGGACAAGGGATGCAATCATAGCAGCAAAATGGTTTCCCTTCCTTCACTTTTTTGCTAAAACCAAGAAAACAACTCTGACTGCATGCAGAAATAGGTTGCACCTAAAAATAAAAGAGGAAAAGAATGTCTGGAGGAGGGATTTTGAAACTGCTTGTCCAATGGGCCCATTAGAAAATTTAATAACAAATTGTAGGCATTTTCAAAACAAGTATAGAACTTTTAAAGTAAAGCAGTCAATTCAACATCTGATGATAAAGTAGTAAAGGCATATCAGAATAGCCTACCTGAGGACATTGCTGCAAGATGGGCCCTGGGGAATGAAGCTCCCTTCCCCAGGCCCGAGTTCTACCAGCTGGGGAGTCCAATAGGACCAAAAGTCGCCCCCTAGAGGCGACTGGCCAAAGGGTGAAACTTTGCAGATCGCAGGCCAGTGGTAGCTGGCCTGCTTGATCTAAAGGAGCCCTCGGGACCAGCAGGAAGAAAGGCTGACTGCACCCATGTGATCTGCCAGAAGCAGCTGATTGTTGGAGATAACAAATTTTAAAAGCAGAAGGCAAAACAGCTGATCCGGGGGAGACTACTATCCTTTTCTCTCTACAAGTGATAATACAGGTTCTGGGAAAAAGCATTCCAAAGCAAGAAATCCCCAAGCTTTGGGGGGGGCTTTTTTTCTTTACCCCTCCCTCCTGAACTATAAGCTGTGGTTTAAGCTTTGGGGGAATTAAAACTGACTTATAATAATACTGTGAAGATAACTGGGGCATAAAAGAAGCCTAATTTGGGGAAACTTTTGGATTTATAAAACTTTTTTAAAAATTTTGTTTGTTTGGAAACCATTTGTTTTAACTTTTTAAACTTTTTTAAAGTATAGTGGAAATGGACATCTAATGACACCTACTGGCAAAACTGAGAACTACATTTAATTTTGTATTTTTTTTCTCTTTTCTTTATCTTAAGTAGTTGTTTTGATTGGAGTCTTAAAACTTGGCTGTATGCCCAGACATAGCTTATAGTTTAAACATTTTGCTGTCCTTGGAATTTATAGTCCTGAAGATTGTGGCTGAAAAAGAAAAGACTCTTTTTGGATTGCCCTGTCCTACAGAATGAATTACAATTATAAATATAAACTGTGTTTGAAGTCATTGGACTTCCCTGGATTACAAATACAGCTTGACCTAGAATTTTTACAAGCTGTTTTGAAAGAGTTAATAATAAGAAATCCCTTCAAACAGAATACTTTGGATTACAAATTTTGGTATATTTTCTTTTTCTTTTTTCCCTTTTGCTCTTTTTTTACCATTTACTATTTTTATTATTTACCTCTCCTATTTGTTAGGAGCCTATTGGATTATAAATTTTGATTTACTTGGTGGATTACAAAGTATGATTTAAAGATAAAGATGAGTGCCTCCAACCTATCTAAAGTTGGAAACAAAGGATCTTCTGCTCCCTCTTCGGCTTCAGCAAGTCCAGTTTATAAGAGATCAATTGATACAATGCTTCAAAAGGCTAATAACTTCCAAAAGGAAACTCAGGTAATCCTTTAAGCAATTCAAAAGGCAATCGCTATTCACATGGAGGTCACAATGAGAAACCATGAGGAGTTAAAAAGTGATTTTGATAAAATGAATAAAAGAATTAACAATATGGACTCTCAATTTGAACATTTTAAACAGATGGTTACAGAACATCAACAAAGAATCCAAAAAATAGAAGATAAACCAACCAAGGTTGACCAGAAACTAGAAGTTTTAAAAGATGAAAATCAGAAGTTGATCCAAATAAATAAAGAACTAGAAGACATGATAGCTGGGGTGGAGATGGAAAGAGCCTCATACTTTTTAAGATTTCAAAATTTAATGGAAATATTAAATTAAATCTAGCCAAGATGGAAATAATGGCTCAACAGATTAAAAAGGCTAAACAGAACTTTTTTGAAAATGCCAACAAGCCTGAGAGATGGTTAGTATATAGACTGAAAAAAGAAAAAGAGAAAAAATTGATAAACAAGCTGCAAGATCCGAAAGCTGAATTACAGTTTCAAAATGATACAATTAAAAAAAAATGTTAAGATTATTATGAGATACTTTACAATGTAGAGGAAATTCCAAAAGAAAAAATACAGCAGTATTTAAAAAAGCAGACTTACCAAAAATTTCAGAGAATATTTGAAACATATTAAATGGGAAAATATCAATGATGGAGATTATAGAGGCTATACAAAGGCAAAAAATTGATAAGACTCCTGGCCCAGATGGATTAGACCAATATCACTATTAAATGTAGATTATAAAATCTTCACCTCAGTAATAGCAGAAAGACTAAAGAAATTTTTGATCAAATTTATACATACAGACCAAAATGGTTTTCTACCTAAAAGACAGATAAAAAATAATTTAAGAATGATTCTTGATGTGTTAGAGTACTATGAAATTCATTCAGGGAAACAGATGGCTTTAATATTCCTTTAATATTCCTTCAACCTGCCATCCCTGGGGGTATCATCTGAGTTGGCTCGGGAGTTCATGGCTTCCATGACGGCCATGGACCTGATGCAAGTAATTCAGGGCCCAACTCATGGGGGGGGTGTCACACGCTCATTTTGTTTTTCTATCTGGACGATGGTTAGATGATCTGGGTGGGGGTTCTCCAATTATTATACCCCTGTCATCATCATCTCCTGCGGCTGGTCTTCCATTTCACCACTCCTCGTCACGGGGTTACAGAACCAACAAGATGGTTCCGCCCTAGGCGCTTAATGGACCCTGAGCGGTTCCAGGTGGCACTCGGGTCCCCACCTGCCGCCTTCGCTCACAGCTTGGCCGATGCCCTGGTGGAAGCCTGGGAACAGGCAGCCACGGAGGCACTCGACCGTGCTGTACCTATGCGGCCCCTGACTTGGCACAGATCTGCGGAGCTCCGGGAGATGAAGCGTCAGAGATGGGGCCTAGAGAGCTGTTGGAGATCCAGCCGGTCTGAATCCGACTGATTACCACTCACCTATTTGAACAAGCCGGCCTGGTCTGATAGGTTTGGGGTATTTTAATTGTAATTTTAATTAACTTTTTACTGCAATTGGGCTATTCTATATAATTCTCATTTTAACTTTTGTATATTGTATTTTTATTGCATTTTATTGCCCTGTACACCACCCGGAGTCCTTCAGGAGAAGGGCGGTATAGAAATTAAATAAATTTTAAAACCAGCAGAACCCAGAAATTATGCTGTTTGCTAAATATTGAGAATGTTATTTGGAAAAACCCCAAACCCAACCCTAATCCTAACCCTAACCCAAATCCTAACCCCAACCCCAACCCCACCTTATTCCTAACCCTACAAAAACTATTACAATTTATACAAAAAAATAGCCTACTTGTTATGATAAAGCTTATAGGTAGACAAATTAGTTTATTTCTCAGCTATATTATTACAACATATGTTGTGTCATAAACTCATTGTGTCCTCTTTCAGTACTTAAAAGACCCTGGAGAATATTATTGCTTCACACATAATGGAATTAGTTGAGATTATTGAATAACAACAGCAACAAATTTCAATGAGTTTTGTTGTAGTATTTCCTGAGATGTTGGTAATAATGTTCAGTTTGACATGCAATGCATCAGAGTAGGCCAATGAAAGTGATCTATTGTATTTCTTTTCAAGACATTCTGCTGGTTTTAAAAAATAGATTTGACTTCTCAAAAAGGGGGGAAAGTTTAGTTAAGAGATATCTATTTGTCTATCCATACTTAGGCACTTATTTATCTTTACCTATTCCATTAAAACAATGAACTGACCATAGTAATGTAGTTACTTCTGCAATTAGCATTTACTTCTAGATGGAAAATTATCCAATAATACACGAATTTCTAAATTTCTAAGAGAATATATTGTCCATGATTGATCTACTGTATAGTGAGAAAATAAATGAGGATTGAATTTCATTTCAAACACCTAAAGAAATAATGAATTGAAAGCATCTGGATGATGGAAAACTTGTATTGGATAGAATTGATGAGATCCTCAGAAACAGGGAGTTGAGAAATTTAAAGAAGAAAAGGCAGTATATGAATTGGTCTATGGATGTGGTAGAAGCAAATACAAAATGCAAAAAAGAAAGAAACAGAAAAATAAAGTGAATGGTATAGATGAAAACTAGATTTAGCTACAGAGAATTATGTTTTCGCTTAAGTCATGCCTTTAATTTATTTTGCTTATTGATTGTCAACCCTTTTGTTGTGCTTTAATCTGAAAGAAATAATCTGATGGCTATACTCTTCAGGTATGAAACCTATAGAATTACATGCAAATTAAAGCATAGTGACATAAAAGTGTAACCTTGTCTGATTTTTCTATTGATTGAGATTTCTGTTGTCACAAGATCTGATCTAGGACAATTCACTTTAATATGGAATTAATATTAATTAAAAGTCAGCCAACTGCAAGTTGTAAGAAAAAAATCACATACAAAGCTTGGACTTCCGGTGGCGGCGCGGCGCCGTAGACAGCCTTCCCGGGCTGCCCGCGGCTCAGCTGTTTGTTTTTTCGCCCGAAACAGCGCCGATCAGCTGTTCGGGCGAAATTGAAGCCCCCTCCTCGGGAGAAGAGGAGGGGGTGAGGCCCCAGGTAGGGGTAGAGTTCTCCAGGGCCGCCTGAGCTTGGAGCTTGGGCGGCTGAAGGATTGAACTCCCCCGAAGCCTGGGTTGCTCCCAGCTGGCCGGCGTCTCTGCTCCGAACTTCTTGGAGCGGAGCCAGGCGTCTGCGAACCATCCCTGCCTGCAGAAAGGACTATGATTTAAAGGAGCAGGCAGAGCGGTACAAGAGACAAAGGTGAAGAGATTTATTTTAATATACTCTCTAGCTTGTTGGACTTTGTAAACTTTTGAAAGTGCGTCATAATTGAGGACTAAAAGATGGCGGCGAAACCTCCCCCTAAAACTCTTCGGAGTGGTGGATCCTCGCCAGTGCAACAATCATCACTACAGGCATTGCACCCTCCTGAAGCGCTGACACCGAAGGATTTACGAGATGCTTTGGATAAACTTTTGGAATCAATCAATCAATCAATGGCAGATAAATTTGCGCAGATGGAGGAGAAACTGGAGAAACTGGAGGAGAGAATGGAAGAGAGGATGGAACAGAAGCTCAGCGTGATGAAGGTAGACATTTTGTCCTCAGTGCATAAAGTGGCGGAATGTGTGGAAGAATTAGATGAAAAAATGGATGATTTGGCTCAAAGAAATGCTATATTAGAAGTAAAGGCTCGAGAGAATGAAAATATAAGAGACAAAGTGGAAAAGGAGTTAAGCTTGGCCCAATATTACCAGATGCAGTTTGCTATCAGAATTAGAGGTTTAAAAGAGGATATTAAAGAAGATTTAAAGCAACTGATCTCTGAGGCTCTTGAAGGGGTATTAAACCAGCCAGCATCTGAAATAAGAGCAGCTATGGATAAAGTGTTCAGGGTGAATTCATGGATTGCTAGGCAGAGAAAGTTGCCTAGAGATGTGGTGGTTTATTTTGCAAAAAGAGAAATTAGAGACCAAGTTATACAAGCTGCCTATGATGTTAAAGTGGTGATTGCTGGACAAGAAGTTCTGGTTTTAAAAGAAATTCCTCCAAGGATCTTAAGGGGAAGGAAGGACTATGCATTTCTTGTGCAGGAGCTTAAGCAAAGAGATATAAGGTTCAGATGGGAGATCCCTGAGGGGCTGATGGTGATGCATGAAGGTAAAAGGTACCGGCTGATTACTGTGAAGCAAGCGCGTGATTTCTATAACAATGTCTTAAAAGCAGCCCCATTAACACTTCTGGAAGCTGGAAAGGGATCTGGAGAAGGAAAACATCAAGAGGATGGAACAGAGGAAAGTGGTGTTGGAGGAGATCAAGCTACAACTTCTTTGG
The DNA here is from genome assembly GCF_964194415.1 of Vipera berus. Classification (NCBI taxonomy): domain Eukaryota; kingdom Metazoa; phylum Chordata; class Lepidosauria; order Squamata; family Viperidae; genus Vipera; species Vipera berus. The sequence goes on from NC_138205.1 coordinate 22,245,670, forward strand.
ATGATCCTAGAGAGCAAAGAGTAACGCGTGCTGCTTTAAAACGAGCAAAGAAAATAAAAGAACAAGATCAGCAAAAGTCTTCAGATTCTTCACAACGTACATATAGTCAAGCTGTGGGAGGAGCACGGCCTAAAGAAATTAGTCCTATCAAAGCTGTGGTCCAAGAGCTTTTGGAGGATATGCATGGCAACTAAATTTCTAACCTGGAATGTTAATGGATTAAATTCACCGCAGAAGAGGAAGAAAGTTTTTCAATACTTAAAACAATTTAAGATAGATGTTATATGTTTGCAAGAAACGCATATTAGAGTTTTGGATCAAAAGTATTTATTGAACTCGAGACTGGGTACGCAATTTGTTGCCTCTGCAGAGAATAAGAAAAATGGAGTGGTTGTTTATGTTAAAAGTGCCTTAACAGCAGACTTAATTGAAGCAGATAAGCATGGACGATATGTTATGATTGAGCTGTTGTTAGAAGGTAAAAAGACGCTTTTAGTTGGATTATATGCACCTAACCAACAACAAGCTGATTTTTTTTAGCTTATTTCACACAAAGATTACCCAGTTGGATTATAAATCTTTTATTTTTATGGGAGATTGGAATGGTGTTTTGGATGTACAGCTGGATAAGGCTGGAGTTTTTAAGCGCATTCCAAGTCATGCAAGACTGCCTAAATCCTTTTTTGAAATGAAGGATGACTTGGAATTACGAGATATTTGGCGTGAGAGACACTTCCAAGAGAAGGATTATACCTTTTATTCTGACAGACACCAATCTTTTTCAAGGATTGATTTTATTTTGTTGACTAATGACCTTTTTCTGAGATCTAAAAAGGTGAAGATTTGTGCGAGAATTATCTCTGACCACAGCCCAGTTTGGTTGGAGATTGATGAGGAGAAAAGAGACAGACGCTCGTGGCGTGTAAATGAGAATTTGTTTAGAAATCAGAAAAATGTGGAAGAATGTAAACAGCGGATGAAGGATTTTTTTGAGATTAATATGAATAAGGGTACTTCTATGGACATGGTTTGGGATGCTAGCAAGGCCTATATGAGAGGGGTGTTGATATATATGAACAATAGACATAGACGTGCAGTGGAAATTAGAAGGAAACAACTGGAGAATGAAATAAAGGAAAAAGAAAAGGCTTTGATTTTGAATCCAGAGGATGTGAAGATTAAGGAGGCTATTAGATTGCTAAGAGGACAATTTGATAAATTAATGGCAGATCAAGTGGCAACTAATCTGCGGTTTGCTAGGCATAATACTTTTTGCAACGCTAATAAACCAGGCAGATGGTTAGCTTATAGACTGAGAAAAAAGCAAAGGGCCTCTAATATAGATAAGATTGAATATAAAGGAAGGGTTGTGTTTCAACAGAATCTTATTAAGGATGCTTTTCTGGATTTTTATTCGAAATTATATACTAAGGAGGAAATTAATATAAAAGATATTGATATATATTTGGAGAATGCTAGCATCCCGGTTCTTACGCAAGTACAAAAAGAGGGGATTAATCAACTGATTACAGAAGAGGAAATTTTTACAGCTATTAAGGAACTGAAGGTGGATAAAGCACCAGGCACTGATGGCTTGACTGCGGCCTATTATAAAAACTTGCAATTAGAGATGATAAAACCGTTAAAGGAACTGTTCCAGACAATCCAGAGGGGGGGAGAGGTGCCCCCGTCTTGGAGAACAGCTTTTATTTCTTTGATTCCGAAGGAAGACCAGGATGCTACTCAAGTTAAAAATTATAGACCGATATCGCTTTTAAATACAGACTATAAGATATTTGCTAAGGTCTTGGCTAATAGACTGATGAGGGTCCTGCAACAGGTGATTCACGGGGACCAAACGGGGTTTATTAGTGGTAGGCAAATGAAAAATAATGTGAGACATATAGTTGATGTGTTAGAGTTTTTGGAAAGGCACAACCAGATCTCTGCAGCGCTAATCTTTTTAGATGCTGAAAAGGCTTTTGATCAATTGAATTGGCAATTTTTGTTGAAAGTCTTAGATAAAATGGATTTTGGCGAAAATTTTTTGCAGCCGATTAGGGCATTATATCAAAAACAAACTGCCCGAATCATAGTTAATAATAGCTTGACAGCAGTATGTAATATTGAGAAGGGCACAAGGCAAGGGTGTCCGTTATCGCCCTTGTTATTTGTGTTAACATTGGAGATACTATTGACCAAGATTCGGAATTCAGAAAAAATTAAGGGAATTCAAGTTGGAGATCAGGACTATAGATTGAGAGCATTTGCCGATGATCTGGTTGTTACAGTGACCCAGCCAGAGAACTCTGTTGTGGACCTGATGGAGATAATAACACAATATGGCAAAGTTTCTGGATTTAAAGTAAATATACAGAAAACTAAAATTTTGGCTAGAAATATGACAGTTTCACAGAAGGCTCTCTTAGAAGGATTAACTGGATTTGAGATTGTTAAAAGGGTTAAATATCTGGGGGTGATTTTGTCGCCCTCTAATACAAAGCTATATAAAAATAACTATGAAAAATTATGGGGAAAAATTCAAAAAGAATTGGAGAGTTGGCAAAAATTGCAATTGTCTTTGTTGGGACGGATTGCAGCAGTGAAAATGAATGTCCTGCCCAAATTTTTATTTTTATTTCAAATGATACCGATTCTTAAGAAAGATTCTAATTTGGAGGAATGGCAGCGTGGTATCAATAAATTTGTCTGGGCAGGGAAAAAGCCACGAGTTAAACTTAAGATTATGCAGGATACTCGTGAGAGAGGTGGCCTTAAGCTGCCCAATTTGAAATTATATTATGAAGCTGCTGCATTAGTAGGAATAAGCGATTGGATTAATTTGACGCAATTGAGGTTATTAAATCTTGAGGGCCATGATCTGTTGTTTGGCTGGCATGCATATTTGTTGTATGATAAGAAGGTAGATATTGTGTTCAGGATGCATATTTTAAGACAGGCATTGCTGAGAGTTTGGAAGAAGTATAGACATAAGTTAAGCAGCAAGATACCATTGTGGGCAATTCCAAAACACGCAATAGAAAATATACATGCTGGCTTTAAACATGATGTGACTACGTACAAGGAGATTTTAAGTTTGGAAAGGAATATTTGGTGCTTGAAAGCATATAGCCTGTTGCGAGAAGAGAAGGTTGTCCAAACTTGGTTTCAATATATTCAGTTACGGGCCAGGTGGAAAGAAGACCAGAAAAATGGATTTATAATGACTGATGAAAATTTGATAAAGCAAATTAGAAACCAGGGACCAGCACATATTAAACGGATATATCTTGCATTGCTGGAGATTGATTCAGAAACGGAGCTTGTTAAAGATTGCATGATAAAATGGGCCCAAAACATTCAGGAAGTTATTACAATGGACACCTGGGAGAAGATTTGGGTGAGGAATGTAAAATTTACTCAAGCTCAAAATTTAAGAGAGAACTTTTACAAAATGTTTTATAGATGGCATTTAGATCCCAAAAAGCTTGCAAGTATGTATCCGAAATACCAGCCTAAATGTTGGAGATGTGGTGATGAAGATGCAACATATTTTCATATATGGTGGACATGTAAGAAGGTTAAGGCTTTTTGGATAAAAGTCTGGTGGAATATGCAGAAGATTTTTAAACGGAGGATAAAGTTTTGTCCGCAATTTTTTTTGTTGGGAATAATTGTTGACGCTACAGTTGTGGACTCTAAGCTGATGTTGAACTTAGTTACGGCAGCAAGACTTTTGATAGGTCAATATTGGAAGAAAGAGGTACTGCCGACTATAGAAGAATGGACTTTAAAGGTTTCCGACCTGGCAGAGATGGCGAAGATTTCAGCCTATTTGAAAGATCATTCGCAAGAACGTTATATTATGGAATGGAGAAAATGGATTGAGTTTATCCAGAACAAGTATAGGGTTAAGAAGTTTTATGTAGCATTCGAATGAGTCTTCTTTCGTTCCTTTTTCTTTCTTTTATGCTAGTTTTTTTTTTATATACATTTATTATGGTTAAGGTGTGTTTTATCCTATATAAGCTAGAGAGTGATGGATTTTAGAATCTATAGTCTTTAGTATATGGTAGTTTATGATTGCTTTTTTACATACATATACCTTGTATTTAGCTCTGGGAAGTCGGGGGGGGAGGGGGGGTGGAGGGAGGAGGGGAGGGAGGGACGTTGGGGGGAGGTAGGGGGGGTAGAGGGAGGGGGAAGGGTTTTTTTTTTTTTTTTTTTTTTCTAATGGAAAACTGTATTTTAAAACTTTTCAATAAAAAAAAAAAAAAAAAAGCTTGCTTAACTCTCCTAATATTTACTAAATGAAATCAAATTTTTGAATAGAGAAAAATATAATTCATATTATGAATTAGAAATCAAATAAATATATAAACAACATCTTTACATAATATTTTTACTGGAAGTAAATAAAATCAACAAATTATTCAACCAATAAATAAAATTCAGTATTACCTGATTAAACCATTTGTGCCACATAATGTTTTCATCATTGATGGGTAATAATTCATCTGAAGGACTTAAGTGATCTATATTTCCAACTTTCACTCGAATAAATGATTGGTTTGGGAAAAAAATCCAGTTGATAACATCAAATCCACCTTTTACTATCCCATTCTGATCAAATGAAATAAGCTTTCCAGCACTGTTGTTAAAAGATACACTTCTCAGAAAGTAATGGAGCTAAATCAAAAGGAAAACGCAAGAGTTTTGGAAGAGTTAAAATATTGCTTTTCATGATGGTAATTTTCAGAAGACACAACTGGATATATAGTTGCATTCTATGTATGTTACTTCTCTTTTTACTAGAATTAAAAGAAGAAGAGTTGAGAGTATAATTTATAAGGATTATGTGAAGAAAATTAGTATGACAGGAGAGATGGAAGATAATGGATCCCACTAAGATTTTGCTAACCACTCTTTTATCATTTGAATGCTACTTAAAATAAAAACAACAAGATCCAATAAATTAAAATCTGCATGATATTCAGAGTCAAACAGTTACACATACAAATACAGATCCATGTGAGATTTGTGAGGGACAGGAATTAAGGAAATGGAGATCAACTCTGCCATTATACAAGTACTCTTGCTATGCAACCAAATAAGGACATTGGGTCCATTACCTGCCAAAAGTCTTTTTTATGGATCTCCCCTCCTATTCTGTCTGTCATACCTCTTCTTTGATATTTTGAGGAGGACATGGCATGTAAAGCATAAGCTAAAGAGTGAATAGCATTATAGATGCTGTAGCTGTGACCAGTCATTTTCATTTCAAAAAGAGATCCAGCAAGGGTCTCTAAATTCTCTGTCCCATTACAAATATCCTCAGGCACATCACTCGTAACTATATCAGGCAAAACACAGGAAAAAACATCTTGCCAGAATAGATCGATAAATCCATCTTCCTTGGAGTTGAAGGGATTTTTTTTCTTAAGAAATGATTTAAACTCTGGTAGGTCAACTGTTTGCATTGTGAAAGAAAGAGCACCATTGATTATTTCTGTGTCCCAATTGCGTTGAAATGCTGATGAAGTAAACTCAATCTGGGCATTCAGTATCCATACAATTCCTTTTGGTTTACTTGTCACATTTTCAAAATTTGGTAGATATGTGAACCATCTCAAAGTCCCCGTGGTGGTAGATTCTCCAAAGACAATTGTCACGTTATTTTTATTGTCCATGATAAGCTCGTATACTTTTACTGCCTGATCAACCATACCAGGCAATCCACTTACATCATTATATTTTGGGAGCTTTTCAATAAAAGAATAACATATTCCTTTTTTGGAAAAAAGTGGAACCACATTTCGAAAAATTTCTTCTCCATGTTCACTATCCACTGCAAGGAGCCCAACCCAGGTCCAGTTAAAATGCAGGAGCAGTGACACCATCCCTGCATGTTGAAGGGCTTCTGGTGGAACCATCTGGTAAAAAGAAAGGCCTGGAGTTTTATCATTCATCAGTGGAGTGGAGCCATAAATGAGCTGATGAGACATGGAAGAGAAAATAATAGTCAAAGCTGTACAGCTTTTTCAGATTGTCATAACAAGCTACATACTGTAGATGATAACAGTGACAATTGCATCAGTCATATAAAACAATCTTAAACACTATTGATGCAAATAATGTTTGAAGATCCTCTACATTTTCAATCCCCTTCATAGATTACTGCCTTGTCGTGGCGAAGGGGCTTGCATAGTTCAATGAAGCTATGAGCTATGCCGTGCAGGGCCACCCAAGACAGACAGGTCATAGCAGAGAGTTCTGACAAAACGTGATCCACTGGAGAAGGAAATGGCAAACCACTCCAGTATCTTTGCCATGAAAACCCTATGGACAGTACCAAAAGGCAAAATGATATGATGCTGGAAGATGAGCCCCTCAGGTCGGAAGGTGTCCAATATGCTACTGGGGAAGAGCAGAGGGCTAATACTAGTAGCGCCAGAAAGAATGAAGCGACTGGGCCAAAGCCGAAAGGACGCTTAGCTGTAGATGTATCTGGTGGTGAAAGGAAAGTCCGATGCTGTAAAGATTTTTTCTCCATAGGAACCTGGAATGTGAAATCCATGAATCAAGAAAAGCTGGATGTGGTCAAACAAGAGATGACAAGACTGAACATCGACATCTTAGGAATCAGCGAACTAAAATGGATAGGAATGGGTGAATTTAATTCAGATGACCATCAGGTATACTACTGCAGGCAAGAATCCCTCAGAAGAAATGGAGTAGCCTTCATAGTCAATAAAAGAATAGGAAAAGCAGTAGTGGGATACAATCCCAAAAATGACAGAATGATCTCAGTTCAAATCAAAGGCAAACCATTCAATATCACAGTAGTCCAAGTCTATACCCCAACCACTGGTGCTGAAGAGGATGAAATTGACCAGTTCTATGAATCCCTACACCACCTTATAGAACTAACACCAAAAAATGATGTCCTTATCATGATGGGGGATTGGAATGCTAAAGTAGGAAGCTAAAAGATAACCAGAATAACCGGCAAGTTTGGCCTTGGAGTACAAAATGAAGCAGGGCACAGGCTGATAGAATTTTCTCAAGAGAATATGATGGTCATAGCAAACACTGTTTTCCAACAACTCAAGAGACAGCTCTACACATGGACATCACCAGACGGTCAACACAGAAATCAGATTGACTATGTGCTCTGCAGCCAAAGATGGAGAAGCTCTATACAGTCAGTAAAAACAAGACCAGGAGCTGACTGTGGCAAAGACCATGAGCTTCTTGTTGCAAAGTTTAGGCTTAAACTGAAGAAAGTAGGGAAAAGCACTAGGCCACTCAGATATGAACTGAATCATATCCCTGTTGAATATACAGTAGAGGTGACAAATAGATTTAAGGAATTAGATCTGATAGACAGAGTGCCTGAAGAACTATGGACAGAGGTTCGCAACATTGTACAAATTGTTGTTGTTGTTGTTAGCTGCGAAGTCGTGTCCAACCCATCGCGACCACATGGACAATGTTCCTCCAGGCCTTCCTGTCTTCTACCATCTTCTGGAGTCCATTTAAGCTCACGCCTACTGCTTCAGTGACTCCATCCAGCCACCTCATTCTCTGTCATCCCCTTCTTCTATTGCCCTCCATCTTTCCCAGCATTAGGCTCTTCTCCAGTGAGTCCTTCCTTCTCATTAGGTGGCCAAAGTATTTGAGTTTTAGCTTCAGGATCTGGCCTTCTAAAGAGCAGTCAGGGTTGATCTCCTCTAGGACTGACCGGTTTGATCGCCTTGCAGTCCAAGGGACTCGCAGGAGTCTTTTCCAGCACCACAGTTCAAAGGCCTCAATTCTTTGGCGTTCAGCCTTTTTTATGGTCCAACTTTCACTGCCATACATTGCAACTGGGAAGACCATAGCCTTGACTATACGCACTTTTGTTGACAGGGTGATATCTCTGCTGTTTAGTGTGCTGTCTAGATTTGCCATGGCTTTCCTTCCCAGGAGCAAGCGTCTTTTAATTTCTTGGCTACAGTCTCCATCTGCAATGATCTTGGAGCCCAGGAAAATAAAATCTGTCACTACCCCCATTCCTTCCCCATCTATTTGCCAGGAATTGAGAGGGCCGGATGCCATGATCTTGGTTTTCTTAATTTTAAGTTTCAACCCAACTTTTGCACTCTCCTTCTTCACCTGCAACAAGAGGCTCTTTAGCTCTTCTTCACTTTCTGCCATTAGAGTGGTATCATCTGCATATCCTAGGTTGTTGATATTTCTTCCGGCAATCTTAATTCCAATTTTTGATTCATCTAGCCTTGCCTTTCTTATGATGTGCTCTGCATATAGGTTAAATAGGCAGGGTGACAGTATACAGCCTTGCCAGACTCCTTTCCCAATTTTGAACCAATCAGTGGTTCCGTGTCCAGTTCTCACTGTTGCTTCTTGGTCCACATATAGGTTTCTCAAGAGACAAATAAGATGGTCTGGTACGCCCATCTCTTTAAGAAGTTGCCACAGTTTGTTGTGATCCACACAATCAAAGGCTTTAGCATAGTCAATGAAGCAGAAGTAGATGTTTTTCTGGAACTCTCTAGCTTTCTCCATGATCCAGCATATGTTGGCAATTTGATCTCTAGTTCCTCTGCCTCTTCGAAATCCTGCCTGTACTTCTGGTAGTTCTCAATCCACATGCTGCTGGAGTCTAGCTTGTAGGATTTTAAGCATAACTTTACTAGCATGAGAAATGAGTGCAATGGTGTGGTAGTTTGAACATTCTTTGGCACTGCCTTTCTTTGGAATTAGAATGTAAACTGATCTTTTCCAATCCTGTGGCCACTGTTGAGTTTTCCAGATTTGCTGGCAAATTGAGTCTAGCACTTTTGCTGCATCGTCTTTTAAGATTTTGAATAGCTCAGCTGGAATATTGTCACCTCCACTAGCTTTGTTGTTGCTCAGCTTTTCTAAGGCCCACTTCACTTCACATTCTAGGATGTCTGGCTCGAGGTCAGTGACCACCTCATTGTGATTATCAGGGATGTTAAGCTCATTCTTGTATAGTTCTTCTGTGTAATTTTGCCACCTCTTCTTAATCTCTTCAGCCTGTGGTAGGTCCCTGCCATTTTGGTCCTTTATCATGCCCATTTTTGCATTGAACATTCTCTTCATCTCTCCAATTTTCTTGAAGAGATCTCTGGTCCTCCCTATTCTATTGTTTTCTCCTATTTCTTTGCACTGTTCATTTAAGAAGGCATTCTTATCTCTTCTAGCTATTCTCTGGAATTCTGCATTAAATTGGGTGTATCTTTCTTTTTTTCCCTTGCCTTTCACTTCCCTCCTTTCCTCAGCTATTTGCAAAGCTTCCTCAGACAGCCATTTTGCTTTCTTGCATTTCTTTTTCTTTGGGATGGCTTTTGTTGCTACCTGTTCTACAGTGTTGCGAACCTCTGTGCATAGTTCTTCAGGCACTCTGTCTATCAGATCTAATTCCTTAAATCTATTTGTCACCTCTACTGTACAAAATGGCAGAAAGTGAAGAAGAAATAAAGATCCACTTGTTGCGGCTGAAGAAGGAGAGTGCAAAAGTTGAGATGAAACTTAACATTAAGAAAACCAAGATCATGGCATCCGGCCCTCTCAATTCCTGGCAAATAGATGGGGAAGAAATGGAGGTAGTGACAGATTTTATTTTCCTGGGCTCCAAGATCACCTCAGACGAGGACTACAGCCAAGTAATTAAAAGATGCTTGCTCCTGGGGAGGAAAGCCATGGCAAATCTAGACAGCACACTAAAAAGCAGACACATCACCCTGTCAACAAAAGTGTGTATAGTCAAGGCTATGGTCTTCCCAGTTGCAATGTATGGCAGTGAAAGCTGGACCATAAGAAAGGCTGAGCACCAAAGAATTGAGGCCTATGAACTATGGTGCTGGAGAAGACTCCTGTGAGTCCTTTGGACTGCAAGGCGACCAAACCAGTGAGTCCTAGAGGAGATCAACCCTGACTGCTCTTTAGAAGGCCAGATCTTGAAGTTGAAACTCAAATACTTTGGCCACCTAATGAGAAGGAAGGACTCACTGGAGAAGAGCCTAATGCTGGGAAAGATGGAGGGCAATAGAAGAAGGGGACGACAGAGAATGAGGTGGCTGGATGGAGTCACTGAAGCAGTAGGCGTGAGCTTAAATGCACTCCAGAAGATGGTAGAGGACAGGAAGGCCTGGAGGAACATTGTCCATGTGGTCGCGATGGGTTGGACACAACTTCGCAGCTAACAACAACAACATTTTCTATATTACTCTTTGTATGTGAAAACAGGAGGATTGCTTTAGATTTAATAATTGCTTAAAATTAAATACTGGGCATTCAGTCAAAACTGGGCATGGCTAGTCTAGTGAAAAGAAGGACCAGAGGCAACTTGATAGCAGTATTCCAAATATAAGGGTCTGTCACAAAGAGGAGGAGGACAACTTATTTCCAAAGAACCTGAAGGCCAGGCAAGGAACAATGGAGGGAAACTGATCAAGGAGAGATTCAACCTAGAAATAAGGAGAAATTTTCTGATAGCAAGAACAATCTATCAACGGAACAGCTTGCCTTCAGAAATTGTGGGTGTTCCATCACTGGAGGTTTTCAAGAAGAGACTTGACAGCCACTTGTCAGAAATTGTATACGGTCTCCTGATTGAGCAGGGGATTGGACTAGATGACCTCCAGGGCCTGATCCCCACTCTGTTATTCTATCATCTGAATGTTTGGGTAATTCAAGATGATGTATTGAATCAAGTGCCTTGAAAATGGTTATGATTTGAAGCTTCAGTGAGTTTCCAGGTTCCTAATGTCTTAAGCATTATTTCCAATGTCTTTCTATAAATTGGAATGTATGGCAAAAGACTTTTTTGTGTCACTAATTTATCCTGTAACTTTTTTTTCAAAAAAAAATATGTGCTGTCAAAGCAGGCACTTTTATAAGTAAGTAAGTAAGTAAATAAAGTTGATATTTTTTATGTGGATGGTCTATTCATCTTTAAATCCACACCCTTTTATTTCTTCTCTTTCTTTATTTCTCAATCTATTGTTTGGTCCTTAGCTTGTCCTGTTGGCTCTGTCCAATCTGTAGACTCATTACTCCCCAGTTTCATTTTCTGTGCTCCCCTCTCAAACTAAAAAAAAAATGTTTTCTTTCTATTATTTGTCTGTTTCTGACTTGTCTTATTGTGGCCCAAGTGAGCCTTCATCATTGTGTGGGTAAATGTGAAGTTATGGACTTGCTGCAATTGCATATAACACAGGCTGCTTCTTTACATATTATACAAATGATAGCGCATACTATTTCCAAATATAGTAACACCAGAATATAAAAAAAACACCTGTTTCACAGGACAAGATCTGCCATTTCTTAATTGTATTACAATATCACATCCACATTTGTATGTGATGGATGGAGCTTGTGTGGTGATGTTTCAATCCATATTCCATTACTTGCCAACTTTATACCTCCATTATTGCTTATATGCAATAATGATTGGGATAAGCTTCCAGACTTTTTAAAACTGATACAGAAGCACAAAAAGAAAAGAAAAGAAAAGAACAGTTTTTCCATACTGATGTCACGAAGTGATTGGACAATAGCAGATTGTTCAATCTTTAATAAGAATTTTCAGTTTAAGAAGATTTTTTGCTGTGCTTCCTTTCCTTATCTGTGCTATTTCTGTCTTAAAATGGGAAAATAGTTCCAAAAATGTTTTGACATATACCCATTGAGAATACTTGATTAATAATTTGCAGGTTTATTGTTTTCTAAAGGATCTATTATCCTTGCCATTTCCCCCCATTCTGCTACAAAATAAAACAAATGTAGTTGCAGGGCTTTTTTTCTCATAGAACGCTCAGAACGGAGTTCCGGCACCTTTTTTGGATGGAACCTTGTAGGGTAGGCAAGGTGGGTTGTATGACATGTGTGAGTTCCGGCACTTTTTTCTTTTTACAAAAAAGCACTGTGTAGTTGTATCTACACCAAATCTTTTATTGAACTGAATCTCAACTTGAATCTTGGCAGATTTGTATCTCTGCTAATCAGTGGTTTTTTTGTAAAAGAAAAAGGTGCCGGAACTCACACATGTTATACAACCTGCCTTGCCTACCCTACAAGGTTCCATCCAAAAAAGGAGTTTAATTAATTTAAACTCCTAATGTATCATGGGGAAAAAACATAAAACAACCTAATATTATACAAATGTTATATAAGCAAGAAAGACTGTGTGCACATATTATTAATATACACAGACTATGCATATTTTGCACAGCATGTACTTTATAAAGGATAAGTTAATATTAGCAACACAGATTTTTGGTATACAGCCTAAATCAAAAAAGACATTTAATTTAATGCATCTCAAATTGTTCAGTATGAAAGTGCATTTATTTGCTTAGTTCATTTATATGTACTCTTAAGCAACAGCCAGTTAATAAAATGCAAGAAAACCATTCATTCAAGTAGAAGAGATCTGAACAGTTTTTGACTGCTGGTGACTGTTTAAACCAGTCCCTGCAATTTTCTTGGCAAGGTTTTTTTGGAAGTAGTTTGCCATAGCCTCCTTTCTAGGTAGCGGAAGAGAGTGGCTGAAAGAGAGTGGCTACACCAAGGTCACACAGTTGGCTTTGTGCCCAAGATGATAGTAGAAATCATAGTCTCCTGGTTTCTAGCCCAGTGCCTTGCCTTAACCACTACACTATACCAACTGGCTCTACCCAAGCCATAAATTGATTTAAATGTAATGAGAAACCCCTTAAATTTGGAATGGCGAACAAGTGAAATCCAGAGCAGGATTTTTCTTAAATTGTAAACCTGATTTATGGAGGAAAAATACTTCCATTTGGGACAGATGTACTTATTGATTGAGAATAACCTTGTGATCTGCACACTATTAGGCTTGTCTAGATTCATTTTCAATCTAGCCTACCAATCCCGACCACAGTCCAATGCAAAAAGGACCAAAACACAAGGTTTAGCATTCCTGATGATCTGTTATTATGAAAAGAGGACCAGGGATAATATGATAGTAGTTTTCCAACATCTAAGGGGCTGATACAAAGAAGAGAGGGTCAACCTATTCTCCAAAGCACTGAAGGCAGAACAAGAAGCAATGGATGGAAACTAATCAAGGAAAGAACCAACTTAGAACTAAAGAGAAATTTCCTGACAGAACAATTAATTGGTGGAACAACTTGCCTCCAAAAGTTGTGGGTGCTATCTCAAGGATGGGACCCAAAAGTTGTGGGTCCCATCCTTGAGATAGGAGTAACATCATGAGAGAGCCATACAGACTATCTTGCATTCTCTAAGGCATTCCAGAAAAAAACTTAGTTGGTGGTACTAATCACCACTGAGATATCCACAAGTCTGATCTGGGACAAGTTGTCCATCTTCTGCTTCTTTCAGTGTACCAAAGCTATCTGTACACCATTCTCAAGTCTGAATCTGAACTGAAATATATTTAAACAATTACCTTCAGAATCACTTGTATTTGTGGGTAGATAACATTATATGTAGACTTATTTGGAATTTTGTTTATTCTTGCACTGATTTCCTACGGCTCTCATTGAAACTAAAGGACTAGGTTAACACAGTTAAGCAATTGTTAGTGTGGGCAAAATTGCTCTGCTCATGAAACATGCTTTATCTAACTAAATAAACCATATTATTGCTTAATGTAATGGTTTGGCTCACACAGTATGCTAAGCTAATGTTTGGCTTTTCTATTACACACTGAACCATGAACTACCCAGCTGGTTTTAGTTTAAGCTGGCAGGTTATGTGAAAATAGCTAACTAGTTTGTATCCAGTGCATAAAATATACCTTCTGAGCCTGCACTCATAATAAGAGGAAGAATAGGAATCAGAATAATTCTTATTGAATAATTCTGTTCATTAAATAGAACAGGCCTGTTATATAGAAAATAAATGCAACAAAAAGCAATTAATGTCATGCAGTAATTAAAAGTCTAGTTTGACATCTCTTAATGTCTTTACAAGTACATATGCCATGAATTCAGTGGGCATAACTCCAAGTATATACATGAAAGATTGCAGTTCAAATGGATTACTTATGATATTATGACTGTTGGAAATACAGAAATACTCAAGTATAGTTTGGAGTGCAATACAACATTGAGAATACTCAAGGAATTGAAAACATTATTAAATTGGTATATAGATAAAAGTATCTTACCTGTGGAATCTTGTAGATATCCAAGATAGTGGCCACATGAAGGGAGATATGGGCATCTAGTCCCCCAACAACAGCTATTGCGCTATTCTGCATGTTACATATGTAGTTGGGGATCAACCTTTCCATGGATGATAGAAGCAGCATGGTGGCATGATAGGTACTGTGAGCCTTGTCATAGCTGTCATAGATGCGGAAGCCCAAGGTGAGATTGGGTAAGATCTGTGGGTTTTCATTGATCTCCTTCACAGCAAATTCCAAAGCCAGGATGTGCTGGTAATTCTTAGAAATTAAGCTACAATGAGATTTGTGCTTCATATGAGAGTGCTATTCTATATTGAATTACTTATGGTTTCTAGACAAGAATTATTAAGATAGAAAAAAAGCACCGTTTCTCTGACATTGTAAACAAATAGCCACATGCATATGTTGTTAGAGGGACGCGGTGGCTCAGTTAGGATACTGAGCTTGTTGATCAGAAGATCGTCAGTTTGGTGGGTCGAATCCTGAGTGCCGCATAGCAGAGTGAGTGCCTGTTACTTGTCCCAGTTTCTGCCAACCTAGCAGTTCGAAAGCACATAAAAATGCAAGTAGAAAAATAGGGACCACTACGGTGGGAAGGTAACAGCGTTCTGTGCGCCTTTGGCATCTAGTCATACTGGCCACATGACCACGGAGACGTCCTCGGACAAGCGCTGGCTCTTTGGCTTTGAAACAGAGATGAGCACCGGCCCCTAGAGTTGGAAACGACTAGCACGCATATGCGGGGGAACCTTTACCTTTACCTTTATATGTTGTTAAGATGCAGTGGAGTGGCTTTCATGTGAGTGAAAACTTTGCAGTATTTTGACTTTCAAGTCCAAAAATATATAGTATATAATGACAGAGCCTCTTCCATATAAATTAGTAATGGACAAATATTAATTTGGGATTCTCTGAAATTTTTGTATATAAAGTTTGGTTATCCATTACCATATTACTTAGAAGTTACTTTTTAAAAATATACACACATTCTCTGCATGTTTGTAAAAAAATACATATTTAAAATATATTCATCAAAAATGCATTTTGTGCTTTTCTTAGCAATTTTGCCTAGTGTGCATACATTTGTAAAGAATTTAAAATTAATTTTGCATTGAAGTTCACATTCCAATAATACAAGTATACATTATTTAAATGTCTATACTGTATAGATTCTTCTTTTAATCTAACATATCACTAATAAGTGGATAAATATGAAGTTATAAATTTGCTTTCTTAAAAAAGTTGAGTATTGCTAAACAAAATATTTGTTCAAATTCATGGTACAAGACACTCCCCTGTTCTGGTAGTAGGTCTTTTTGAAATATGGCAACTCAAATTTAACACTGTGATCCAGCATAGTTCTTACATATGCATTTAACATGGACATACACATAGTTGTGCACACAAGCATGTAACACTGAGAACCTTCATGAAACTTGATTACCAAGTAATTTATATTTCAATATTGTAATATTGGAAAAAAGGCACAGTGCAGGATAACAAACATCAACTTATCTTTTAAAATATAAAAAAATGTAAGCAATAAATGTTCTCATATAGAAAGTATTCTTTCAAAATATGTTAAATCAGGAGAATAAACAGGACAACACTGACAGTACTGTAAGAGGTTTCTGAAGGGAAAAAAATGAGACAGAGAGAGATAGACAAGTCTGAAAAGAGCTCAAAATTCAATAATAGTGGCATTTGCAGGGTTAAATATTCAAACTGCTGTCTTTTAACTCTACAAAGATACCTGATCTCTCTCTCTCTCTCTCTCTCTCTCTCTCTCTCTCTCTCTCTCTCTCTCTCTCTCTCTCTCTCTCTCTCTCTCTCTCTCTCTCTCTCTCTCTCTCTCTCTCTCTCTCTGTGTGTGTGTGTGTGTTATTTTATTATGAAAGAGGATTAAATCTCTAAGTTATCACCCAATATTTTCCAAAAGGAAAACAGTGATGAAGCACAATATTTGGCAAATAATTCTAACTAGTAATACAAATTCTAGATCAACCTTTCCCAGACAGATACTAAAGTGATGAATATCAGCTCTGGGTTTCGACTCACCAAATAGCAGAGTGCTGCAGGAAGGAAATGGTACAAGTTGAAGTCCACATAAGAGTGCATTCCATTAGAAAAGGACTACTGTAAATTCAGTTTCTGGAAACACCCATGACATTATAGAAAGAAAAAAACTTGCAATGATCTAAGTGGGGGTGTCTCTGAGGAGTGGTAAAGCAAGGTCCCCTATCTGGCAAGTTCAAAGACAGTGTTATATCAAAATAATAAAATTTACAGTCTTTTATTAAGGATTATACAGGATATGAGAAATGGATTTCTTTATCCTTCCTTCAAGGTATAAGTGAAATTTTAAGTTCACATTTTTTAAAATTAGAAATGAGGGGAAATTTTATGGACTATTGTAACTGGAAGACATATGTGAGTAGACAAAGTCCAAAGCATGAAGAGGAGAGAAACTGTCATGATGAGAGAGTTGGTAAGACAAAACAGTGGTGGAGCAGTGGGCTAATGCCTCCTTAAGTAACACCAGCTGCCTTCAATTAGTGCAGGTATGAGTCCCACCAGGCTCAAGGTTGACTCAGCCTTCCATCCTTCCGAGGTAGGTAAAATGAGGACCCAGATTGTTGGGGGCAATAAGCTGACTTTGTAATAATGCCGCTTGGGGTGTGTGTGAAAGCCCTAATAAGCAGGCATATACATAGAATGAAGGCTACTGCTAAGCTTGTAAGCCGCCCTGAGTCTTCGGAGAAGGATGGGATATAAATGGAATTAAAATAAATAAATAAAATAAAGCATCGAAAAAGGAACAGAACAGTACAAGAGCTTTAAACTAATTCTCCTCAATCTTGGAATCTTCAAGCTGCATAAATTGCATTTCCTAGCATTCCCCAACCAGAATGGATTTTTTTTTGAGAATTCTGGTAATGACACTTTAGGTGGCCCTTGTTTGGGGAATGCTGCTTTCCACATTGGAATATATACCATCCTATTTTCTTTCTGTTTTCTTGTATTCATAAAAACAGCTTTCCTAAACATCTCTTTTATGATGCTCAAGCTAATCAGGGATTATTCTATATGGCAGTGCTTCATTTGATTATTCCAGGGATCAAAAGCCTGGAAGTATTAGCAAGCAGTGATTTAATTCCTTACACAAAGTCTCCTTGCAATGCTGGTGGGGGGAATTCAGTGAAGGTGACTTTCTTGCTGAAGATGCTAGCTTGAAAAACAATGCCTCCAATCATAAGGTCTCCTAGCTGATGGTACTTGTGATATGGAGAATGTGGATTACTGATGCTGCATCTGTGAGTCTTGCACACCATATGAGGAAGCAATGCTAGTAGTAAGACCAATAAAATTGCCATTCTCAGGACAAGACATTAGTCAAGAATCTTGTGGGTTTTTTTCTTCTTAAGGCATAGCTATTAACATTTCTATGATTTTCGCTGCTTCACTTGAAAGACTTTCATCTGCTAGAAAAAAACTGAACTTTAGACTCTCCTGCATAGATACAGTTGATCTTACCTGCCCATACTCCCACCCTCTCCACCTCTAAATCGTATTATTTGTATATATATATCTCCCCATATATATCAAAGGTGAAGAAGCAATTATCTCACAATTAAAAGTTTTGCTATTGGGGATATCCACAGGGATTTGGAAAAAGAGGAGAATTAGTTATTTAGACTCCTGAATAGGAAGTTAATTATTAAGACCCAGCTTGATTCTCTATGGAATTGCTAGAGAAATTGTTTTTTCTTACAGTACAGCAAGTATTTTCTCTTTCACTCAGTTAGGAAAGGCTATTTTGGCCTAATTCAAAATGAACATTTTTTATTTATTTTTTTGCCAGTTGAAGGACCACAAAGCATCTGTGAGAAGGTTGAAGTTGGTAGACAGATACCGTAGTTTGGATTGGGGTTTGTGTTGATGTGTTTCCTTTTATTTGGAGAAGAAATTTACAGATGTTTATATCAAAGTGCCAGCAGAACTTGTTTTGGGTTGTTTTAAAATTGTTTTCTTATGATTGACTTTGCTTTACTTTCTGAATTGCAAAGTATTGTATAGCAAGAGGACATTTAAATGTAACAACAAAACAAATAAAATTGAAATATATTATTCTTGGTCACAATAGAAACATAGAGCATAAAATAACAGAATTGGAAGGGACCTTGGAGGTCATCTAGTCCAACCTTAGGAGAGTGGGTTATCATTCTATTCTGCAGCTATTTTTTTAAAAAAAATCTCAGTGTGCTATCAGACGTAATCTTCCTTAGGGTACTTCTTTGAAATATTAAGAAAACCTGAACATGCATAATTAAGTGACACAGGCAAATCTGAGAAAGTACTGCTATTTACACAGACTTTCTGATATGAACATTTTTGATAAAGGATAAATAATTTATTTCCATGAATCTATTCCTCCTTATTCAAGTCATGTCATATTATAATACATAATTGAGAAGGGCAATCTATTATCCCTACACCTGAAGTTGAGATGGACAAAAAATCTCTAGCAATCATGTGTTTTCCACTTGCTAGAACAAAGCATAGCTAAGCTTTGCAAAGTATCAAAATATTGGCTTCATTGAAAGTGTCAGGTAGTTTTCTGATAGAGAAAGGTAGATGAAAGAAATGAAAGAAAAATTGCCAAACATGCAATAGAATTACTGGATTCATAAGAAAATAGGAAAGAACACAATAAATTGACAATTTTTTTCTTATCCACAACCTCATTATGGACTCTGGTTTGATGCCCATGAATGCTAGGATCACCATGATAATTTTTGCTACAAAGGAACCAGGAGAGAGTGATGATGCAAAGGCTTTCTTTCAGAGTACCTAATTTTCAGAAGAAGCAGAGGAGGAGGAAAAACAAGAATTCAAGTGGAGTCCTGGTTATTAGGTAAATTTTTTTTAAAAAGTGTGTGTTTCATAAATGTATCCAGAACTAAAGCAGCAGTCAAACAGAAACAAAAAAGAAAGCTTAACTGTTCACTAAACGTTTCTCATGAAAATAAGAAACTTATCACCTTGGCAATACAGAAATCCTGTTTGGATTTCTCTTTGGGTAGTTTCTTCTAGAACATTCATGACAGTCATTTTTATTTGTCATCTATTGGATTTTTGAGAATTCCAGAATTTGATAGTGGTTATTATACTGAGGCACTGCATCTTTCAATTGAAGATTGCATTGTGCAGTTGTCCTTAGCTGTTGATTCCTGAAGAGCCTTTCCTAACCTACCAAGCCATTATATCCTCTTGGTATACTGAGGAACTACAGTTACTGTAAGCTAGTAGAAAAGTAGAGCAAAAGAAACCGATGAGTTTCAGTACAGTTTAGGGTCTGTGGGGACACTTTACTGATATATTTCATTGGCCAAATAATCAATACTTTTTTCATGCACAAGGAAAAGGGCATTTGAGTAACCTGGCTAAATGTTCTGTACCAGCCTGCTACCAGCCCTGCAGAAAAGGCAGGGACAACCCCTTTACAAATGGCAAGAGGCTGGAATAAAGCCTGCCAAATTTATTAACATAAAACAGCAAAACAAGACACCAACCATGGAACAGGAGCTATGAAATAGGAACTAATCAAGCGGTTGCCTTCAGCAAACCAGCCCTCCCACACATTCCCCTTTTATACAGTTCAGGGCGTGGCTTCTCTCTGCCTCCTTCCGAGGTGCACCATTGCCTTCCTCTGTTTACTCCTGATTGACTGCCTCCTATGTCAGGCGTCCTTGAACAGGGCCAGCTGTGGGTCATCTTCATCCACGCTGTCAGGCTCACACAGCTGGGTCTCTGTCGTGACCAGGTGGCAGGGGCCTGGCTGAGGGCTCTCATCAGCAAGCTCTCCAACCCCCTCAGCAAGCTCTTCAACACCCCCCTCCTCCTCCTCTGAGTCGTCCAACCCAACTGCCGAACCCACAGGCTGACCCTGAATCACAACACTAAATAAGTTGTAATTCTGTTTCACATGTTGCTTGCCATTGCTTCCTTCCAGTAATTCTCTTTCTTTTTGAACTTTGCAGTATGCTTATCATTTATGGTGTTTCTAACACAGTAGATGGTGAGTTTAATATCCCAATACCAGACTGCTTCTATTGTCTTTTTTTCTTTGTTAGTGTTAGAACTACAAAATATGATCGAGAGTGATACTTTGTTTTTTACTACTCTATCTTAGCTTATTGCATATTAATTGGAGGTTTTCAGAACATACATGAGATAGGACAGAAAAGGAGGAAACTTTCTTTTTTTTATTAAAAAGTTTTACAATACATTTTATTTTTAACAAACAAAACACAACCCCACCCCACCCCCTTCCCACTCCCCAACCCTCCCCCACCCCTCCCTCCCTTCCCCCTCCCCCCTCCCCGACTTCCCAGAGCTAAGTACAGGGTATAAGAATACAAACAATCATAATCTACCTTATGCAAACAATCATAAACTATTAAAACTATCGCACTTTAACTCTTATAAATTAACTCCAAACAGTATAAATATCACATCAATAATTATTCAAATGCTGGATAATACTTTTTAATCCCATATTTACTCCACAGTATTTCTCTGTTGCAAATAGTCTTTCAAATACACTAAAATCTTTGCCATATCCTCCATGTTGGGAACTTTTACAGTCCATTCTTCTATAATCGGCAGTTCTTCCTTCTTCCAATATTGCCCTACTAAAAGTCTTACTGCCGTAATTAAATTCAACATCCGCTTGATATCCATAACAGTAGTGTCAATAAAAATACCCAATAAGAACAATTACAGACAAAACAAATTTACATCCATCATTAAAAAACCAATTTTCGTATCTTCTTTCCACCTGGTCTGTAATTTTCCATACTAAAACCAAGTTTATACAATCTTTCCTTCTCTTAAGATATTATACAGCTTCAAGTACCATACATTCCTTTCCAAACTTAAAATTTTCTTATATGTAATCACATCATTTTTATATTTTCTATTACGTGTTTCATTATTGCCCATAAAAGTAGGTTACAAGTTAACTTGCATCTATACTTTTTCCCAAACTCGCAACAGAGCATGTCTTAAAATATATACCTTAAACACATTATCCACCTTCTTATCACACAATAGATATACATACCAACCAAATAACAAATCATGACCTTCAAAATTTCAGTAAGCACTACTACAATTCTTCCCAATTAAGTTTTCATAATTATTTTAAAATTAAAACAACATAAAATATTACAAAACATAATTATTTTATATAACTCTACATTTGAGGGTGAAAAATATATCCCCAAATATTTAACCCTTTTAACAATTTCAATTCCCGTTTACTCTTCTAAAACCACCTTTTATGATCCTTATTACATTATTATCTCCTTCAGTTCTACAACTAAATCTTCAGGCTCGTCTCATTCGTCTAGAAGCAGCACGCCTCCTCCAATTTCTGGCCTCCTCCACGGATACTGAAATTTGATCCACTCCTGTAACTTTCTCATCTGTCTGCATTGTTCCTTCAGCACCTTGTAAATTCACTCTGTGTCGATGAGACTCTCCCTCACCTTTCTTCTTTGTAGATTCCAAAAGTGGTATGGGGGCTGCTTTTAAAACATTACTATAAAAATCACGTGCCTGAATCACCGTAGTAAGACGATGCCTCATACCTTCATAGGTCACCACCATACCCACTGGTATCTCCCATCTGAACTTGATATCACGTCGTCTTAATTCTTGTGCCAGAAAAGCAAATTCCTTCCTTCTACTTAAAATTCTTAGAGGGATCTCTTTTAAAATCAAGACTTCTTGCTCAGAAATTGCAAATTCAGTATTGTAGGAGGCTTGAATAACCTCATTTCTAATCGCTCTCTTTGTAAAATAAACCACCACATCTCTGGGTAATTTCCTTTGTCTTGCAATCCATGAATTAACACGGAAAATTTTATCTATATCTTCCATTATTTCATCTGCTGATCGCCCCAGCACCCCTTCCAGAGCCTCAGAAACTATTTTCTTCAAATGTTCTTTAGGATCTTCTTTTAAGCCTCTGATTCTCACGGCAAACTCCATCTGATGATACTGTACCAAGGTCAAATCACAATCAATTTTCTCCACCACATTTTCGGTTTCTGTCATTTTTACTTCTAATCTAGTATTATTTTGACTGAGATCTTCCACTCTTTCGTCCAAACGCTCAATACATATAGCCATGCCTTGAAATGCAGATAAGAAGTCTGCCCTTATTTCTGTTAGTTTCTCTGTGATCTTTTCATCCATAACCTCAGCTAGTTTTTCTGTTAACATCTCATCCAGCTTTTCATCCATTATCTCAACTAATTGTTGCAATTGCTTTTCCATAATCTCTTGCATCACATTCTGCAAATCTTTAACTGTAAGGGCTGGTGCAGGTACGGGTGCAGGAGGCAATAAAGCTTGCAACGAAGACTGCTGCACCGGAGAAGCCCCGGCACTTCTAGAAACTTTAAAAGATGTAGCCGCCATTTTCACCCACTATTGTCTGCTACGCACTTTCACTTTCAAGCTCAGCAAAATCCATTGAGTTAAAGATCAAAAGTCCACTTTCACCTGAATCTCCTGTATCGCTCTGCCTGCATCCTAGTTCTCCAAAGTTCTTTCTTGCTAGCAGGGATGGTTGCAGACACCCTGTTCTGCTCCAAAAAGCCCGGAGCAGAAGTGCCTCACAGTCTGGAGCATACCCAAACTTCGGGGGGGTTCAATCCTTCAGCCGCCAAAACTTTAAGTTTTGGCGGCCCCGGAGAGCTCTACCCCTACCTGGGCGCTCACCCCCTCCTCTTCTCCCGAGGAGGGGGCTTCCGAGCCGCTGAAACAGCTGATCAGCGCTGTTTTCGGCGGCTCTATGGAGCCGCGGGGCTGACAGCCTAAGAATGGCTGCCTCCGGCGACGCCTTGCCATCCGGAAGCCAAGGAGGAAACTTTCTGACCATGTTAATAGCTAAGAATACTACAATAGGTACCAGGAAATGCATTACAATTTACAGATATTACAGCACTTATCAATCTTTTTTCTCTACTCTTGGTCTGTTCATAGATCATTTTAGAGAGCTGGTCCACAGCTTAGGTTTAATAACATAGACATAGAAATAAAAGTTTCAATGAAGGAATAGGGGTAGAGTTGGCAAAATGTATACAGACAATTAACTAAAGATACTATTTTTTAAAAAAAACTTCTATTATGAATACAGAAACAGAATTCTACCCTTAGAAAAATTGATCAAGAATATAAAAAATAATTTTTATCATTCTTTTCTTCTAATTAGTTGTTCCCTGTTATTCAGCTCTGGTCGCAACACAATGACATAGCATTTAGGGAAAAAAATGCAACTTAGAAGCCCAGCACCAGAGGTTAAGATGGAAAAGATCTTCACAGCCACCATGTATTTCCCTTTGGAGCTCATGTATGCTGGGACAAAAGACAACCAAACACTGCAAAAGACCAACATGCTGAAGGTGATGAACTTAGCTTCATTGAAACTGTCTGGTAACTTTCTAGCAAGAAAAGCTGTTGTGAAGCTGATAAGAGCCAGGAAACCCATATAGCCAAGGACACAATAAAACATGATTACAGAACCTTCATTACATTGTAGTACAATTTCTTCAGGCACCGAGACCATATCAACATCTGGGAAAGGGGGAGTCATTGCCAGCCACAAAGTGCATATGTTTGCTTGGATCAGGGAGCAGGAAACAACAATGGCACTGGTTAATTTCTTTCCCACCCACTTCCTCATTCTGGAACCTGGTTTGGTAGCCATAAATGCTAGAATCACTGTGATGGTTTTTGCCAAGATAGAAGAAATAGCCACTGAGAAGACCATTCCAAAAGTTGTTTGTTGCAAAAGACAAGTCACTTTTCTAGGCTGGCCAATGAATAGGAGTCCAGAAAGGAAGCAGAGCAGGAGAGAGATGAGGAGGATGTAGGTCAGATCCCGGTTGTTGGCTATGACGATGGGAGTGTTGTGGTTCTTCACAAATATTCCTAGCACCAGAACTGTGACTAGGGAAAAAGAGTGTGCAAGACAGGCTAAACTCAACCCTAAAGGTTCTTTGTAAGTTAAGAAACTGACAATTTTGGGAACACAGAAGTCTTTTCTTGTGTTGGGATAATAGTCATCTTTGCATCTAACGCATTCATTTTTGTCTAAAAAAGAAGAAAATATTTTATGTTTATCTTGCAAGCATGTCATTAATATGAACAGTGTCCTATAACAGTAATAAAACAACTTTTTAAACAAAAAAGTTGGTTTATAGAAAGTCTCTGAGCTCACTGATTATTGATAAATTTTGCATATAATTATCTTTTTATCTTTTGAATTTTATTTTAAATTAAGAATTTGTCTACATGAAGAGTAGAAGCATAGGCATACTATAACAACAACATTGGAAGAGTGAGACAATGTTCAAACTCAGTGAAAGAAAATAATCAAGGCAATTAACACCTAACAATTCCAGATATTAGATACACAGCTGGACTGGTGGACTAGATTAAAATTGAACTAGAAGCCCTGGACAGGGAGTCCAGAAAAATAATGATACTGACAGAAGAGAATATTTGAAGCCCAGGGTTGAACTGTGGGGTTCTTGGTGCTCTCTGAACTGTCAGAGCTGATAGTTCCTTGTTTGGGTATTGTTTCCTGCTTAATTGTTGGTATAGTATTAATGTTGGTGTTAATCTCTTCTGGGTATTGATTGATGGCATGGAGATGTACCTTTTGAAATGGTATATAGATGTTGTTTATCTCTATGTGCCTGTTGATGGCTGATTTGTCTGGGTGCCAGGTTTCCAGGAATTCTCTATCATTTTTGGACTTAGCTTGCTCTGGGATGTTCATGGTTTCCCAGTTAAAACTATGATGAAGTCTGTCCATGTGTTATGCAATTAAGGAGTTTTCATTATGTCTTTTGATTTCTAATTGGTGTTCATGGATATGCTAGTCTTCTACCTGTCTGTCCTACATAGGATTGCATTACAATCCTTACACTGTATGTTGTAGGTATCTCCTGTTTTCTTTTCTTAGGCTATGGGTCTTTTGGTTTACTTAAGATGTTTTGGAGGGCTTTAGTTTGTTTGTGTACTATCATGGTGTCATGTGGTTCTAATAGTCTACTGGTTGTTTCTGAACTGTTTTCATGTACCCTGTTCACAGATTGTATTGGTTGTGCTATAGTGGGTTAAATGTCAGGCAGTTTTTGATAAAGTTGCATGGGTCTACGTTTTGTTGGAAGATGTAGAGATGATCTGTTTCTTTTTCCTGATGTTCAGGGTTGCTGCAGTGTATTCATGCTCATTTAATAGTGTTCTTACAGAACTTTTCTTGTGGTAATTTGGGTTGCTACTTTAGTAGTGGAGCATTTGATCAATGAAGGTGGTTTTATGATAGACTTGTGTTTCTAATTTGATGACATTGCCTCTGCTGATGACAATATATAGGAAGGGGAATGCATTGCTGCTTTCTTCTTCCCTTTGAAGATGTTGTTGATAGTTTCATGTGTCCAAATATACCAAATACACTAAGATGTAAATACCCAGAATCATGGATTTCATCAACCTTTGCCTTACCACCTACTTTCAGTTTGATGGACATATATACCAACAAATTGGAGGAACACCCATGAGATCAGCTCTCAGACTCATAGAAGAGATCATAATGCAATGCATAGAAATTCCCATGCAAACAACTCAAAATACGGATCCAGTATGTAGATAATACCTCTATCATGATAAAAAAGGAACAACTTGAAAAAACACATGAAAGTATCAACAACACCTTCAAAGGAATATTTCTAAGAAATATCATTTGCCTGCAAGCAAGAACTGGTGGGAACAACAACATAAACAAAGTATTAGAAAATAAAGTCTGGGACTTTAGAATACAAACAGAGAAGCACCTGCCACAAAACACCCCACACTTAACTGTCAAGAATAGGGGTCTTCAAACTTGGTCCTTTTATGACTTGTGGACTTCAACTCCCAGAATTTCTTAGCCAGCATGCAAGTCATAAAAGGGCCATGTTTGAAGACCCCTGGTCAAGAAGAAACACAAAAAATAATGATCTAAATAGTGTTCACAGAGAGGAGCATATATGCAAGTACATTTCATAAATTCCTCAATGACAGATGTTAATTAAAAAAGATTGATTCTTGAAAGTAGGAAATAGTTACTCATGATTCATGAGCAAACTATGTCTAAACTTCTATTGAGCAGAATCTATTAATCCATTGGTTTGAGAAGTGACTTATTAACATATCACAGCTTCCTACTATCTGGAGTAACTCAAAACACAGTATACAGTATACAGGTAGTCCTAGACTTACAGACATTTTTGGTGACCATTCAAATTTACAACAGCATTGAAAAAACTATTTTTCACACTTACAACTATTGCAGCATCCCTGTGATCACATGATCAAAATTCAAATGCTTGGCAATTGGCATGCATTTATGATGGTTGCAGTATCCTGAGGTCATGTGATCCCTTTTGTGACCTTCTGACAAACAAAGTCAATGGAGAAGCCAGATTTACTTAACAACCTTGTTACTAACTTAACTGCAGTGATTCATTTAACAACTGTCACAAGAAAGGTGGGTAAAATTGGACAAAACTCATTTAATAGCTGTCTTGCTTAGCAATGAAAATTTTGGGCTCATAAGTTGAGGATTTTTAAATTGTGTTCATAAGTTGAAGACTACATGTACTTTATTTTTATGCAAATTCATTTCAGATAACCCAGATCAAATGATTTTTTTTTTACCATTCTCAGTTGAAATGCTCCCATCTGGGCATGGGATGCAATCATAGCAGCAAAACGGCTGTCCTTCCTTGACTTTCTTGCTGGAACCTGGATAACAACTCTCAGTACAGACAGAAATAGGCTGCACCTAGGAATGAAAGAAAATAACAATAGTCTGAAGAAGGCATACATTTTTTGTCATCATTTAATGTACACATTAATTTCTTTCTGTTCCATAACACTTTTGCTTGTGTTTATCCATCAATGTACTTTGAAGAAAGGCTCCCCCATTAATTCCTTTAAAGGCAATAAACAAATATAGTAAACCAGGTCTCTAACAAAATTATTGTCTTGCAACAAAAGAGTTAACTTCCATTTCTCAAATGGCAACTAAGTAAGGCAGTTGCTAAGATTGAGTCATGTCAATTTGTTTTTGCTACAGTTTTTAAGTGAATCACTTTAGTTGTTAAGTAAATCAAGTGGTTGTTACATTAATCCAGCTTCCCCATTTGACTTTGGTTGGAAGCTGGCTGGGAAGATCACAAATGGTGATCATGTAACCTCAAGATCCTGTAATCATTATAAATACCATATCACATACTGTAACCATCATGAATACAATATTGGATCCTGTAACCATCATAAATACCATATCAGATCCTGTAACCATTATACATACCAGAAAATCAAATAAAAAAAGAAATCAAATAAACAAAAAAAATACCAACTGCCAAGTGCCCAAATTTTGCTCATGTGATCATGGGGGATGCAGCAGTGATTGTTAGTGTGAGGACCAATTGGCACTGTATCTTTGAACAGTTACTAAACAAAGTTGAGGACTACCTGTACCTGCCAGTATAGATGAAATCACAGATTTCAAATTTAAAAGAGCAAAGGTCCCAATATTAAGAAAGTTTAAACCAACATTTACAAGTGTAGAACAACCCAATTGCATTTCATACCAATTTTCAGTAATAGATATAATAATATACTTTTGTTTCAGACATAATTAGCAGAGGTAGCCATCTAAGCAGATATGAGTAAGATCTCGTCATATGAGCTGACATAAAACTTATTAATATCAATGTT
Source organism: Vipera berus (assembly GCF_964194415.1). Classification (NCBI taxonomy): domain Eukaryota; kingdom Metazoa; phylum Chordata; class Lepidosauria; order Squamata; family Viperidae; genus Vipera; species Vipera berus. Next base: position 22,273,727 of record NC_138205.1, read on the forward strand.
TCATGTACATCAAGCATCGTCTAGAAAATGAACATCAGAATACAAGTCAGAATTAATTCAGAACCACGTGGGATAACTGGACCTTACCTGGTTGAACAAAACGTGCCATGTAATTAGGTCATCATTGATAGTTAAACCTTGATCTGGAGGAGCTAGGTGATCCACCTTCCCAACTTTTGCCCGAAGAAATGATTTGTTTGGGAAAGCAATCCAGTTGATAATATCAAATCCAGCTCTTATTATGCCATTTTGGTCAAAGGAGATTTGGTCCCCAGCACTATTGTTAAAAGACACTCCTCTTAGAAAGTAATGAAGCTAAACAAACAAACAAACAAACAAACAAACAAAATGCAAGAGTTTTTGCAAAGTTAAACTACTCATCCCTATGATGGTAGTTTTCATAGCAGAAAAAAAAGATATACAACTGTATTCTTTGTTGATATCTTTTACATTTATTGTCACTGAATCACACACACATAGACCATGGAACAATAGAGTTGGAAGGGACTTTGCAGGTCTTCTAGTCGAGCAGGAGACCCTATACCAGGGGTGTCAAACTGCTGGCCCCCGGGCCAGATGCGTCATGCTGAAACTGCTCCCACTCTATTGCTGGCAATGGAAAAAAAAGTTGTGATGCATTGCGACATGTCACATGATATTGCGAGTTTGATACCCCTGCCCTATACCATTTTAGATAAATGATTTTACAGTCTCTTTTTGAAAGCCTCCAGTGATAGAGCACCTACAACTTCTGAAGGCAAGTTGTTCCACTGTTGATTGCTCTCACCATTAGGAAATTTCTCCTTAGTTCTATGTTGCTTCTCTCCTTGGTTAGTTTCCATTGATTGTTTCTCATCTTGTCTTTTGGTGCTTTGGAAAATAGTTTGATCCTGTCATCTTTGCAGGAGCCCCTCAAATATTGGAACACTGCTGTCATGTCTCTCTCTCACACAGAGTGAGACACACATGCACAAACATACAGAGACAGACAGACAGATACAGACACAGGCATAGACAGACAAACACAGTTCAATGAGACATTCAGTAGACTGAGTTTTATAATGTTATTCTCATAAATATAACTTTAACATCCTAAACGTCATAGAGAGGGACTCAATAGAATTCAAAATAAAACATTCAGATAGTAACAATGGAAAGGAATTATTGTGACAAAGCTATGAGCTGTTATTTCATATTCAGGAGATGGGAAAGCAGATGAAATGCAGATGCAGGCTTACCAACATACTTAGATGGATGGTGCTCTGGCAAATGAGGATATTGATCACCTGTAACACCTGTATTACCTGTATGATATCTTGTTTATGATTTTTTTCTCCTCTTCTGACCCTCATTGCTCTGTGTTTATATCTAGATGTGGATATGGCATGGAAAGCATGAGCTATTGCATAAATACCATTGTAGATACTGTAACTATGGCCGGTCATGTCTATTTCGAAAATAGGGGCAGGAAGGCTCTTCAGGTTCTCTGTCCCAGTACAAATGTCTTCAGGCACATCACTCACAACCTCATTTGAGAACACACAATTGAAAGCGTCTTGCCAAAACTGACTGATAAACCCATTTTCCTTTCTACTGACGATGGGGTTTTGTTTTGCAACAAACGACCGAAACTCTGGTAGATAAGCAGAGGGAATTGAGAAGGAGAGAGCACCATGGACTATTTCCGTACTCCAGGAGCGTTGAAATGCTGAGGAAGTCAGCGCTATCTGGGCTGTCATTATCCACACAATACCTTTTGGTCTAGTTCTTGTCTTTTCTATAGTTGGTATATATTGCAACCATCTCAAAAATATCATGGTGAAGGATTCCCCATAGATCACAAACGCATTGGCTTTACTACCCATGACTTGATCATATATTTTTACTCCTTTATGAAGCATATCATAAAGTCCACCTATATCACTAAATTTAGCAATTTTTTCAATGAAAGAGTAACAAATCCCTCTTTTGGAAAAAACTGGAATCACAGTTTGTACAAATTTTTCACTTTGGTCATCGTCCATGGTAAGGATCCCAATCCATGTCCACCTAAAATGTAGGAGCAGTGAGACAATTCCTGCATACTGAAGTGGATCTGGGGGAACCATCTGGTAAAATGTGAGCTCTGGAGATTTTTCATTCATCAATGGAGCCAAGCCATAAATAAGCTAGAGAAAAGTGGGTGAAAATAAGAACAGCATGTATAGAACCCTTACAATGTAAATAAAATATATTAAGAATCCTACCAATACTTATATAAACCGACCTTCGACATGCTTAGTTGAAATCCTATTTCAGTTCCTGCTGTATTTAGTGTATGCATTGTTTTGTCATAAATCTTAGGATGGTGCCTTAAATTTAGAACTCATTGAAACATCCTTTCAAACTCATCCTAATGATGTTAAATTGTGTAGGACAATTCTGAAATGTTTTACTAAGAGTCAAAATGATTTAGAGAGATGCAGTATATTTTTGAGCCCCTGATTTATGAAAGAACTTGGATCCTTCTTCCTTATTTCAGTAGAATTTGGAGATATTCACCGAGAGGCAAGGAAAGATGCATTCTGCTTCCAATTTTTATCTGATTTACAGCAATATTTTGGCTGTTACCTCATTTTAAGTCTTAGTTACTTTATCTGACTTGTAGGATATTCCTTTCAGCCTTCCTGTTCTGAGTATTTATAGATCTGTTCCTGTTGATTCCCAATTTCCTGCATCTTTGTTCCTAAGAAAGCCATTATTTCCTTTCTGTCACCTCCAGTTTCTGCTTGCCTTGCGCTCCACAAATGTAAAGTGTAGTCTGGAATCAATATGTCATGTAAGCATGTAATTTAGACTATTTATTGATATAATATATATCCAAAGAAAATGGTCAGATTTTTTAAATAATATTGTAGAAATGGAATATAAGTTCATTTTCAGAAGGATCAAACCTTAACAATGAAACTCTTGTGAATGAGACATTAGAGGGTGAAAGGTGTTTCTATCTTTAATAAGAGCAAACTTTTAAAACCTTTTTTTAGTTTGAGAAGTCACTGCCAGTCATTGGTCCCTTCTTTTATAAGCACTGCCTTGAAAGGGATATTTAAATTTAATAATATTTTGTTCTGTAGCAATTGAAACTACCTAACTAAATGTTTGCAGGATTTATGTATGTTAAATTTCATATATGTTGTAAAAAATATATCCTACCTGTGGAATTTTATAGATATCCAACATGGTGGACACATGAAGAGAGATTTCAGCATCTAATCCCCCAAGAACAGATACTAAATTATTATGGCTGTTGCAGCTGTAATTGGGAATCAGTCTCTCCATTGATGAAAGAAACAGCATTGTAGCCTGGTATGTCCTTTGAGCATTGTCATAGCTGTCATAAATATGGAAACCCAAGGTGAGATTGGGTAAGATTTGAAGGTTTTCATTTATCTCCTTTATAGCAAATGCCATAGCCAGGATGTGTTGGAAATTCTTAGCAACGGGGCTACAATGAGAGAATATGAATAGAGGTAAATAATACCAGACTTCATTCTCTGCATCTCTTGAAGTAACAATATTGAATTAGTACAAATTGACAGCAATATATAACTTTTTCCCAGATACCATATTCAGGTATATATATACACACATATGGACAGCATCCATGGAACTTTATTAGGCAACATACAAAAGGATGGGGATAAAAACATTCATATATGTAAATGTTTTTACAATTATTTGTACTGATTATATAAATGAACTGAATTACATTCAAAATAAGGAACTGAAGGAATCTGAAAAGTACTTAAAACTCAGAATAAATGGTTTTCAAAGGTACAGCTATTTAAGCTCCTGCAAATAGCTAGGATTACACATATTAGCATTTCTATAAAAGTTTCTGGATTACTTGTGTTTCTGTGAGAAAGAAGATTGCTTTTCCAGGGGATTTTTAAAATTATCAATAAATATTTCCCAGACAGAAAACCATATTGAAACTGGAAGGGCATTTTTTTTTAAAAAAATATATATGTAAGAAGGTAGCATCATGAGAGACCAGGCAGGAGAAAGCAAGGAAGACAATGGAAATATTACAGGAAGAAATAGGTTTAAATTAGACTTCTATTATCTAAGCATCCACTTATTTAATTCCTACCCATCTTCAAAAAACTGGGAATCAAAATCACAAATATGGAGGATCTTAAGATTTTGGAATGTTGTTTTAAATGTGTGAATACTTTCCAAACTATATTTCTCAGTATCTCCTTAGTGTTAGCCAATAATTAGGGCCAGATATTACTATTTCAGTGACTGAAATCTCTGAAAGACAATTAAATGGACAATTCCTTACATAAAATCTCCAGGCATTGCTGATGGGGGAGGTTTGGTTAAGCTGATTTCTTTGAAGACAATTGCAGCCTGTGAAACAATGCCACCAACCATAAGGTCTCCCAGATGATGGTATTTGTGATATGGAGTGTGTGGATTATGCATGCTACATCTGTCACTCTTGCACACCATGGGAGGAAGTAGTACTAGTAGGAACACTAATAAAAATGCCATCCTCAGTGCAAAGGCAAATGATAAAATTCCCTTTTCTTCTAGGTCCCAGCCATTACTGTATCTGTGGTTAATACTGCCTGACTTGAATGGTGCCTCAATCTCCTGATAGAGTCTGAACCTCAGACTGCCTAGCATTAGCGTTATGGATCCTTACCTGTCCATAATCTTGTCTCTTCTCTGTAGCTCTAAATGGCATCAGTGTTTATGCATATATATCTCAAGAGAGAAAAAGTAGCAACAATCTTAGTTGTAAGCTTTGTTTTGTGAGCAGTGAACTCCATAGTGAAGAAGCAGAATAAAATGCAAAACTTTAGATTCAAAACAGAAAAGCTATTATTAAGTCGTACTTCCATTCCCAAATGATTTGCGGATGAAGTAGCATTCCCCTTAGGTTAGCAAAGAGAAGTATGTTAACAGTATACAGGTTCACAGTTACATTTGAAAGATTCCCCCCTCCCAATTTATTAACTTGGGAATAGAAAAATACTGCCTTACCTGGACAATTTCCATATACATGATTGTGCCAGTCATTCATGTCTGCAATAAATAAATAAATAAATAAATGTTTTTATCTCAGAAAGATGATGAAATAGAATTCAGAACTTTGGTAATATTTGGTTTTTCTAATTCTAGGACATTGCTGATATAATCTAGACTGCACAGCTTGCATGCTATGGGATGCTCAAAGATTTACCAATGTTATGCCTTGGTTGCACAAGCTGTAGTGACTCCCAGTTTCCTTCTCAATTTGATTCAAGATGCTGGTTATCAGCTCTAAAAACCTACATGACATGGGACCTGGTTATTTGCAGAATTAGCTCTCCCTAAGAATATCTGCCTGTGCCACTAGATCTGATGGAGTATGCATGCACCAAATCACTTTCCTGAAATCCTGCTGCCTGGTGGGATTTTGGAAATTGGCCTTTTCAGGGACTGCCTTAGCTTATAGAAAAACTTCATTTGGGTCCACATCCTTTAAGCCTTTTGGAAAGCCATTAGAACCTGGCTTTTTAGCAAAATGCTGGGGAAAGTTTTTATAGATCAAGAGTCCCCAACCTTTTTTGGTTCTGCAGACTGGCGGCAGTGACTTCAGCGGCACCCACACCTAAATCCTGCACATGAGCAAATGAAGCTTCGTGTGCTTGCCTGCCACTTTGGCAACCCAGTTCCCAATGGGCCGTGGCCAGGTAGCAGGCCAGAGCTGGGAGGGTTGGAGATCCCTGCTATAAATGGAAAGTAAAAATTCTATAAAAATAAAATATGGATTTTATATAGAGAGAAAGTATGGAATGAAGGCAACTGGAGCTTGCTGCAGTGCCTCTCAAGGGGACATTTAAGGTGCAAGGTTTTTGTTTCATTGTTTTTACTGTTTTATGGTTGTTTGATACTATTTATTTATTTGTTTGTTTATTTATTGGTTGTCCATCTTACCACAGGGTAACGCTGGACAGTTTTATTGTTGCTACTGTTTTCATTTTTCTAATGTTGGTCAAATAGAATTTTTGCTGCAGTTAGTACGTGTAAAATTAAATATATACAGTCTTTCTCATAATTTGCTCCTATTATTCCTAACAAAAATAATTCTGGCTTAAAGTCTATTTGTTCCATTTTTTCCAACCATAAGTGTATTTTTAACCAAAATCTTTTTGCTTTAGGGCATGTCCACCAGATATGATAATAGGTTCCTGGTCTTTGTTTACATTTCCAACACTTGTTTGAAGTATTTTTAAACATTTTTGCTAATCTCACTGGTGTCAGATGCCATCTGTAAAACATTTTATATAAGTTTTCTTTATATGCCACTGCTTTAGTTAATTTAACATTTCTTTCCCATAACTTTTGCCAGTCTTCTAATTCTATATTATATCCAAAGTTCTTTGCCCATATTATCATTGTTTCTTCTACTTGTTTTTCCTCCATCTTTAAGCTTAACAGATATTTATAGAGTTTCTTAATCAACTTTTTATCTGTTTTTAACAGTATCTGGTCAAATTGTGTCTGTTCTTTATAAAATCCCAGTGTTTTAACATCTTCTTCATATTTCATTTGGATTTGCAAATATGGCCACCATGCTAGATCAATACCTTGTTCTTGTAAATCTCGTCTGTCTTTCAATTTTCCTTCATTGTCCAAGTTATCTTTGTAATTAATTAAATTTGGGTAAGCAAAAGCTTCCATTGTTGAAAGCCATTCAGGTATCTTGATATAAATTTTCGCTTTTATTTTTCCCCGCTTTTATAATAAAGTGCATTTCTTATAAAATGTTTTTGAAAGTATCTATGCATTTTATTCTTCCCATACCACAGAAAGGCATGCCAACCAATTTGTAGGTCATGCCCCTCTAGGTATAATAACATTACACTACATTTAATTCATTCTTTAAGCCATGTTAAAATAGTTGCTTGGTAGTATAACATCGAGTCCAGCAGTCCAAATCCTCCACTTTATTTTGCTTCTTGTAGCACTTTCAGTCTAATTCTAGATTTTTTTTCCTTGCTAGATAAATTTCAGTATTGTTGTCTTCAGTTCATCAAAAAAGACTTTTCCCAGTCTTACAGTTTGAAATAGAAAGAGTATTTTTGGTGAGATATTCATTTTCACTGTTGCTATTCTCCCCAGCATTGAAAGTTGTAACTTTTTCCACTTTTCCACATCCAATTTTATTTGTTTTAGCAATATTACATAATTATCTTCTTTTATTGTTACACATCTTGTTGTTAGATAAATTCCCAAGTATTTAACTTTTTTTTAATTATTTGAAGATTTGGGTTTTTTTGCTAGTTGTTTTTTTTGTTTTTTGTTAATTTTTTTGTTAGCACTTTAGTCTTTTCTGTTTATTTTCAACCCTGCCACTTCTCCAAATTTTTCTATTTTCTCCATAAGTTCAGTGTTTGTTTCAAGTGGATCTTCCAATATAAAAACCAAGTCATCTGCAAATGTTTATAGTTTATACCTTTTGAATCTTGCAGCTTATTCATCAGTTTTTTGTCTTTTTTCCCAATCTTTATGCTAACCTTCTCTCCAATTTGTTGGCATTTTCAAAAAAGTTCTGTTTAGCCCTTTTAATCTGTTGAGCTATTATTTCTATCTCAGCTAGATTTAATTTTTGTTTTATTATCTCCATTTGTTTCTTAAGTATTTTCTTTTGTGGGGCATTGTGTTGTTTATTATTTATTAATCTGAAAGATTTCTTTCTGTCATTTATTCTTAGAGTTCTAAGCATGCTACAATATCAACAAAGTACAAATGGATTTTTTTTAAAAGGGTGACATGAAAATGTTGTTAAAAAGTGGAACTATTTAATATTAAAATTATAGCATCTGAAAGAAGCAAGGAACTTCAGCAACTTCTGGATAGTTGTCAATGAGGAAATGGAACTGATCCCCTCAAAAGAGTTTTTTAGGATTTTGAGAAACCATCATGTCAGACTGGAATGGGGATTAATCTGTTTTTAAGGGATGATGTAGGTTTTTTGATTTGGATTATTGGGTTTTGTGAGGTGAACGAAGATCTTGTTGATAAGATCAGGATCTACTTTCAATTATTCTTCATCTCTCACATAAGCTGGTTGTTTCAGGATTGTAGATGGCTGGCCATACCTGTTATGTATTGGGATAAGTTGCTTGTAAACTGTGTGTGCAATGGTTAACAGCCATTACGGTTAAACTCCAGACAGCTTGTCTCCAGAGTTGTTACTTACATTTCAGGTGGGAAGTTACTGTTTAAACTCATTGGCTGCCGACTAGTGGCAGACCAGATAAATAGAAGCCGAGCAGCATTTGGGGCTACTTCTGTCTTTACTGAATAAATGTGTTGCTCTTTCACCATTCTGCCTCATTAATGCCTCACCAAACTGAGAACATAACAGTGGCAACGAAGGTGAGATGTGCTGCTTAAGAGAAGACAGAAGACACTAGGGGGTGAGACCAGCACCTGAGCCTGGCTGAAACTACGGTCCCTCCCCTCGGTCTGCCAGAAAGTCATGCTGGAGACCACCATGCCCTGAGGATCCATCCTAGGGCTAGCACAGCAGCACGAGGCATTGCAAAAACGAAGAAAAACTCACCATGGCCAAGGTCGGAAAATTGGCAGAATTCGATGTGACACATCCCAAGAGGTAGAGTTCTTACATCTCCTGTATCGAGAATTATCTGCGTGCTAACCAGGTTAGCGAAGATGGCTTGAAGGCTGCAACACTCCTATGCATGTGTGGCCTGGCTACATTTGACATAGCTGAGAAACTGGTAGCCCCAGCTACACTCGAGTCAGTCACCTATGCAGATCTTAAAAAGAAGCTCAAAGCTCTCTGTAATCACATGCCAGCATGCGTTTGAGCAGTGGGAGCAGCAGCCAGGAGGGTCTGCCATTGAGTTCATAGCCATCCTACATCAGGCATCCCGGCTATGCAACTTTGCAGATCTTGAAGAAAGACTGCAAGACCGATTAGTCTGTGGATTGTGGAATCGAGATCTCCAACAGAAATTATTTGCTAAAGAGACTCTTACATTCCAAGGTGTCCTGAAGGAGGTGATGGCTGATGAAGCTGCCAGAGGAGCTGTCAAGTTTTTACAGCCCTCCAAGATTGCTCCCAGCCCAGAAACTGTCCACCACGAGGACGCCGAAAGAACAAAAGACACCGACACAGATCTTGAGGTTGATCAGCTTCAGAAGAAGCCAGAGAGGAACAAGCAGCTGTTTGAGAAGGCAGTTCCCTTCACTTGATGTGCGGGCTGTGGAGGCCATTATAGATGCTCGGAGTGCAGGTTTCACACAGCAAGCAAGGCCACATTGCCGGCATCTGCAGAGATTGCCAGGGGGACATACCACATGAAGAAGTATTCAGGAAAGGTACTGGGGCCCCTGAGCAACACAAAGTCGACTATTGGTCCAGCCGAAGGAGCGTGTTCAGAACTGGCACCCATCGCCCCCTTAAAGAGAAGCTTAGGCTAAAAGTCAAGCTTCAGGGAGTCCCATGTAACATGGAACTGGATTCTGGGTCAGCCCTATCTATAGTTTCCCAAGGTACCTTTAACCACATATGTAGTCACAGCGGTAAATGAGTAAACCTCAGACCATCTAACCTGTTGCTGATGGATTTCCAAAACTCCCGCATAGCTGTTAAAGGAGAAGCTATGCTCAATGTGCAGTTCAAGGGGTTTGATGGTCCATTGGATGTTGTGATTGTCGAGGGTCATTGCACAAGCCCCATCGGCCTAGACTGGTTTGATGCCTCTGGCATCCAAGTAACTGGCATTCACAAAATGCAAGCTGTGGACCTGTCGGCAGTTTGCCAAGAGTTTGCTGATATGTTCAGCCCAAATGTAGGAAAATACAAAGGACCTCCAATTGCCCTCCACCTTGATTCTACCGTAATCCCAATACAGATCAGGCCTCATAGAGTGCCTTTTGCCCTCAAGCCCAAAATTGATGCAGAGCTGGAAAAGCTGGTGCAACAGGGGGTATTGCAGCCAGTAGATAGTGGGGTGTGGGAGACCCCCATAGACACATCACTTAAGGCCAATGGAGAGGTGCACATATGCACAGATTATAAGTGCACTATTAACAGAGCAGTTCAACAACATGCATAACGGGAGCCTGTAGTCAGCCACATTTTGGCATCACTACAGGGAGGTCACGTATTTGCCAAATTAGACTTGGCACAGGCCTACCAGCAACTGCCTGTGGATGAGGCCATGGCAGAAGCTCAAACCATTGCCACCCACAGGGGAGTTTTCAAGATTAGGCGTTTACAGTTTGGGGTCAGTGTAGCCCCAGGGCTGTTTCAGGGAGTGATGGAGCATACATTTAAGAACATTCCAGGTGTGTGCCCCTACCTCAATGATGTCCTCATAGGGGAGTCAGAGGAGATTTTGGCTGAACAGCTCAAAGCTGTCCTTCAGCATTTCTGCAAAGCGGAGCTGAAGCTAAAAAGAGAAAAGTGCAAGATTGGGGTAAATTCAACAGAATTCCTCAGGTTCCGCATAGATGCCACAGGCATTCATCCGGCAGATTCCAAGCTTAAAGCAATCCAGCAGCCTCCCAGTCCTAAGTCTAAGGGGGAGCTTCAGGTCTTTCTTGGACTTCTGAATTTTTATCATGCATTTCTTCCACACAAGGCCATTACACCGTCTCTTGGACAAAAAGGCAAAGTGGCAGTGGACGAATGTCCATGAGAAAAGCTTCACGGCAGTCAAACCACTGCTGTCTTTGAACTCAGTACTCACCCATTTTCAGGAAAAGCTGCCTCTTTGCATCGCTTGTGATACATCTCCGTATGGGGTAGGGGCTGTGTTAAGTCGCTTGATGGCAGACGGGAGACAGGCTCCCATCGCTTATTATTCTAGGACACTGTCTTCAGCAGAATGCAATTACATGCAAATAGACAAGGAGGCACTGGCCATAGTGGCCTGTATTAAGAAGTTTCATGATTACTTGTATGGCCCCCACTTCATGGTCTTCATGGACCACAAGCCATTTGTGGGGTTATTCACCAAGAACAAACAGACACCTCAGATCTTATCCCCATGAACGTTGAGGTGGTCTATTTTCCTCTCAGCTTATAGTTACAGCCTGATTCACAAACCGGACAAAGAAATAGACCATGCAGACGGCCTCAGCAGGCTTCCCCTGCCATAATTAGAGCCAGATCCTACTATGGCTGCTTGCATCCTGGCTATCCAGGATTTTCCAGAGTCTCCCCTTCATGCTGGGAGTGTAGCTGTGGAAACAGCCACTGACAAGATGCTTAGCCACGTCTTGAACTGGGTGTAGACAGGAAAGCTTGAAAAATGTCAGGAGCCAAACTGCCAGAGTTTTTTCATGAGGAAGGATGAGCTTTCTGCCCATAAGGGGTGCATCCTTTGGGACAGTAGGGTCATAATCTCAAGCTCTTTGAGACCCAGGGTTTTAGAGTCTTTGGACGAGGGCCATCCAGGAATAGTCTGGATGAAGGCTCTCACGAGGAGCTACCTTTGGTGGCCTGGGCTGGATAAAGATATTGAGGCTCAAGTTCATATCTGTTTCACATGTCAGCAATCAAGGCCAGAAATGCCACAAGCTCCTGTCTACACACGCTCCATGGTCAAGAATCCACATTGACTTTGCCGGGCCCTTTCAGGGACAACTGTTGCTAGGTGGTGCACAGCCACTCTAAGCAGTTAGAGGTCACACCAGTCCCAAATATGACTACTGCCAGGACCATCCAGGAACTGCTCAGGATCTTTGCAACACATGGGCTACCCAACATGCTAGTCTTAGACAAAGGGGCTCAGTTTACCGCTACAGAATTCCAGTCTTTCCTGAGGGCTAATCTGATAAGGCCTGCCATTTCAGCCCCCTTTCACCTGGCCTCGAATGGCCAAGTGAAATGTATGGTCCATATGACCAAAGACTCCTTAAAGAGAATTGTAACCAGCGACTGGCAGCACAGACTAGCAGATTTCTTACTTTGCCAATGCACAGTGCCCTGCACATCAACAGGAAGAAGCCCAGCCGAACATAGATGGGGTCAGCGCTTAATTACTAAGCTGTTTTGGCTGCATCCAGAGTTGTCTCCGACACTGCACAGCCAAAAGCACTGTGACGCTTGCAAGTTGATGACTGGGTTTTGGCATGGAACTATGGTCCTGGGGAACTTGGGTCTACCAGAAAAGGCCAGCCAAAGGGACTTGGGTCGATCCGAAGCAAGATAAAAATGAATAGATCTCAATGGAATAATAAATCTGCACTTGATAAAGAAAACAGATGAATTGCCAATTTGTATACCAATTTTTTTTTATTTATTCTTTTTTTCCCCAAGAAAGAGTGAGCAAAAGAAGATGTTTTGGTCAATATTTTGGTCAACATTTTTGAAAAATATTTGTTTTATAATTTATAAAATTCTTGAGAATTTCCATATCCACTTTTCTTATCCTTTTTATGTTATACCAGATTCTTTATAGCACTGTATGAGTAAAATTTTTCCTATCTCTTTAATTTCATAAAGAAATATTTTTAAAATGATATTTCATTGCATGCAGATAGCTGTATCTATGCACATCCTATGGGGGAAATGTTTTAAACAATGGAACATAAATGGGAGAGACTTCTTTTTTTATTATTAAGCCTATCTTTAGCCTTGCATGACTCTTTCATGGGCTGCTTATTCTTTCCCCTTATGTGTGAGCACAGCCACTGTGCTGCACATTTTTCATAGTGAACTGATGCAGCAATACCTGCACATGGAAACCAGGACTGCAGTGGTTGATAAAGAGCCTTATGACTCTGTAGATAGATGGTATTGTTTTCATAATTAGAAACCACAGAAAGGACATTACAAATCAAAATCAGAATTGTTTTCTCTTCATTAAACTTTCTCTGTTGTTTAAATCAGGCCTTAAAACAATTACATAACATTTAGGAAGAAAGATGCAGCCCAGCAAACCAACACTAGAGGCCAAGATGGAAAATATCTCCACTGCTACCATGTACTTCCCCTTGGTGCTCAGGTAGGTTGGAACAAAGGATATCCAAACACTGCAGAAGACCAACATGCTGAAGGTGATGAACTTAGCTTCATTGAAAGTATCAGGTAATTTCCTGGCCATGAAGGCAACTATGAAACTAATAACAGCCAGGAAGCCCAAATAGCTTAAGACACTGTAGAACATAGTCACAGAACCTTGACTGCACTGCAGAATAATTTGTTCAGCTACCGAATCCATGTCAGCGTCTGGGAATGGGGGAGAGGTTGTTAGCCATGTCATGCAAATACCTATTTGAATAAAAGAACAGGAAATGACAATGGAGTTAGACAGTCTCTTTCCCACAAACATTCTCATCTTGGATCCTGGCTTGGTGGCCATAAAAGCCAGAACCACTGTGACGGTTTTTGCCAACACTGAAGAAACAGCCACTGCAAAGACAACCCCAAAAGTCGTTTGTTGCAGGAGACATACCATCTTCTCAGGATGACCAATGAACAGGAATGCAGAAAGGAAGCAGAGCAGGAGGGAGATGAGGAGAATGTAAGTGAGGTCTCGGTTGTTGGCAATGATGATAGGAGTGTTGTGGTTCTTCGCAAATATTGCAAGCACCACCACCGAGATCAAAGAAAAGAAAAGAACAAAGGAGACTAAACTGATTCCCAAAGGTTCCTCATAAGACAAAAATGTCAACGTTTTAGGAATACAGGAATCCTGATTGTTGTTTGGATAGCTTCCTTCTGGACACAAGTAACAATCGTTTGTATCTGAAAAATAAAATGATTTTATGACCATTTGTAGAATATAAAGTATATCAATAATATTATTTACATATTTTAAAAATATGCCCAATTCATTAAACCATTATTGTCTGTACACTTCAATTATTCTCTAGCCCAAAGGTGTCAAACACACCACGTCACGTGATGTGTCATGACGTATTGTGACTTTTTTTGCATTGCCAGAACTGGGGTGGGTGGACCCTCTGTGTGATGCAGCCGGCCCACAGGTCGGCAGTTTGACACCCCTGCTCTAACCCTTTAAGCAATCCGTTTAACGTCTGTGATATGTTTTAATTTGAAAACTTTGAATAGGTAAATTATCTTTAGAATTCTAATTCTTTATATAATTATATAATTATCCATATAATCTATGCATTTGAACTGGATAGGATAATAATAATCACCTGATTTCTCTTTAGCACGCCCTAACACTAAAATACTGTATCAGTCCTATTTAGAATACTGGTTAAAAAAGAGTCTTCAGGTACATAAGGCTGCATTTGGAAACTGCTACCATTTTGTGAGATAAATCCCAGCATAACATTTCTTACCCTCCTTCTCTGAAATTTTCCCATCTGGGCATGGAATGCAATCATAGCAACAAAACGGCTGCCCTTCCTTGATTTTCTTGCTGGTACCAGGACGACAACTCTCAGTACATATAGAAACAGGCTGGGACTGAAGGAGAAACAACAAACAAACAAAGATAGAGCAATTCTGAGCTATCCTGTCAGTTTAAGTTAGGATATAATTAATAATATATTTTTTAATCTGTATGCTTCTCAACTCAGTGGCTCATAACCACCAAACAAAGAAATTACAATGAAATTAATATGCATTTTATTTGTAAAATTGTTTAAATGCTGTCTTTTACTTATGTAGACACTGGCCTACTATGCACAGTATTGTCTACTCCTAACCCTAACCCTAACCCTAACCCTAACCCTAACTCTAACCCTAGCCCTAGCCCTAGCCCTAGCCCTAATCCTTTCCAAATATACAGTACATAACTGCTACTGTGACAATCTATTGTATTCAACTTTGCAGCTGTTTTGAAAAAACTGTACCAGCCATTCATGAAATTGTTCCATTGATCATTTTCAGTTACATAAAAATAATGTTTAACCCCGTCTTCTGGTTGATTCATCAAATATATGCCAGTCTCAAGCCTGGACAAATGGGGAAGGCTAGGGAAGATAATGGTGAACTACCTGTAAAAAATCTCAACAGATTTTTTTATGACAATAATATGACTCAGATATGGATACCCACAGTGAACCCTCCAGACTGGAGGGCAACCTGCAAGGTATAGAGAAGAGCAACGGCTACCTTTTGGTAGTCAGGGATTTTATGACATTGTTGAAGGAAAGGCTTCAGAAAGCCCAACAATTGATGGAAGCTACCAGGAAGGGACATTCTAAGTTCATGTTTGCTTGAGTGAAAATGATGCGATCCAGTTTTACAGCAAGCCAAGGAACTTTTAAAGAGGGCAATGGGAATGTACTAAGTGATCAGCAGAAGATCAAGAACAGATAGAAAAGATACACAGAAGGTCTCTGTAGCAATTTGACTTACTATCAAGATGACAATGATGACAGCCCAATTAATCATGAAAGAAGTAGAATGGGACATGGTGAAATTGCTGAACTGAAAGATCCAGGTATTGATGGGGCTGCCCTGTGTCAAGAGATATGGTCTATCTGTTAATGGCATCAGGACTGCAAAAGATCTGCTTTTAGCCCACTGGTAAACAAACGTGAGGCCAGAGACTGCTCCAACTATTCATGATTGCATTGATTTCTCATTCAAGTAAGATTCTGCTAAAGATTATTAAACAGAGGCTACAGAATGTCATTGATCAAGAATTACTTGATGTACAAGCTGGCTTTAGAAAGGGGTGCAGCACTCAAGATCAAACTGCCAATATTAGATGGCTCATGGAAAAGGCATGTGAATATCAAAAGGATCTATATATGTGTTTTATTGCTTACAGAAAAGTTTTTGACTGTGTAGAATGCCATAGGCAATTGGCGGCTTTGCATGATCAAGTGCAACCCACTTGATCAGACTCATCAGATCACTGTACACTTATCATGAGGCAACAATGAGAACATTCTATGGTGACACAGATTGGTTCAGGATCCGGAAGAGAGTTAGACAGAGATGTATTTTATCACCATTTTTGTTCAATTTTGTATGCTGAAGTGATCATGTGGAAATTTGATTTGGAACTGCCTGATGTTGGAATGAAGACTAAGGAAAGAACCACAAATAATTTGAAATACTCAAATGATACAACACTATTGGCTGGAAATAAGGAAGACCTGGAAAAAGGACCTAGAAAATCAAGGACAAAAGTGAAAAAGTAGAACTGAATCTTAACATCAGGAGATCTCATATCTATGTCATATCTACTTTAAGAATTTTTTATGGAAGGATATTAAAGTGATAAAGGGTGAAAATTTTCCATAACTTTGAGAAAGTGAGATATTTAAAATATTGGGCTGCTTAGGGAATGTACAGTATACCAAGTCTCTTAACAAGCTAGGATACTTGCAGAAATTGTGCATTGATTTACCTACTTATGTATATCAATCAAGCTGCATTTCAAGATATCTTTTATGGAAACATACCCCATGTGCAAAGGCTTCTTGGGGATAAGACCTTGTTCCACCATGTTTTGCTGGGACCTAATTTCCTGGGTGAAAAAGGAATCAACCAGAATAAATGGGACCAAGAACTGAGGTAGAAAATTTAATGTTAGAGACATTAAACAATCTCATACATCCAATGTTTAAGTTTGGGCACATTTGTCTCCAGGCAGAGTGCTGGAGATGTATAGTATTTTCCTTTTAGACTTTTCTTAGATCAGGATTAGATAGTCTCAAACAAAAATGGGCTGCTTGTTTCAGCTGTCTGGGTTGCATATAAAAGATGAGCCATCCAATTCCCATTTGAATTAATATCCATCCAAAGATAGTTAAAGCAGGCCTCCTTGCTCAATTTCTGTCTAATGATTTAGTTCAGAAATTGGGGTAAAAACATCATAAATTTTGTACAGTTGCAGTTTAATTGTAAACATTGATTCAAAAAGCACTTTTTGTATGTGTGTTACTGAAATAGCCAAAGAACAGATTCAAATAAGATTAATCAAATCACTCTGTTCATTCATTCTATAATTTATACATTAAAATTTGAAGAAAAGAATGTATGAGAAACCCACAATTATGGAATACAATATTAAAAAGCAAAATTTCAACTATTTGGTTTTTTAAAAAAATAAAATGCTATCTGACATTAGACAGGATGTGCAGTAAAAGTTAGCCCGGAAGGAAGACCCTTACTGGGGGACTTAGCAAATGATGTCGGACATTGGAATGGAGAGGGAGGAACCTGCAATGGGTGGGGAGCCTCCCACCAAGGAGATCCCTTGAATACTCCAGCTCCAAATCCTCAAGGCCATCAGAAGAGGAAGTGGTTGAAGAATGCTGCCACAGGCCCAGGTGGTTGATGGGTGTTGGGAAGAAGGAGGATTGGGAGAAGAAGCCAGGAAGGTGATGCTCAGACAAGGCAGTCATCAACCAGGTTGGAAAGCCGAGATAGAGAAGTCTCTCCACCTTAGCAAAGGTGAGGACGACCGGTCACTTCACTCCAGCTGAATGCTGGAATGGGCAATCGACATGATGAAAATAGCACTCGACTCCATGAGAGGAGAGAAAGCCGACCCATGCCGGGACACCCTTAGCCTAAGCTCCACAGAAGGGACAGATGAAGGAGGGTCTTAGCCAACAGACCCAGGGCCTTCCAAAAGCAATATCGAGACTGCAGCCACCGCAGACAGAGATGGGAGATGACACAAGTCGAAGAAGAGGTATTGATCCATTGAGAAGTTCCCACCACTGAAAGTGAAGTACCAGGGGGAGCCATGACACTTGGGATTTTTCCTGACCCAAGTGATGAACTACAACATTCCAAGTGACCGAGCCAGGATTCGCATTGTGCAAGCAGCCCTAGATTGTAGCACGGCAGATTGGGTAATGGACCTACATGATGCGGATGCCCCAGAGGTGCAAAACTTCAATAAATTCATGACAGCTTGTAGGCGTCAATTCGAAGACCCCATAGCTGACTGGAAAGCACAGGAACATATACAGTAAAGACAGTGAAATGAGGCAGGCTACCCGTAGTGGAATACACCTAGCAGTTCTCAGCTGAATTGGCTGGAAGGCATCTTGATCAGCCATTTCAAGGATGGGTTAAACTACAATCTCTATGATGCTTGCATCCCCAGAGGAGACCCCTACTGGCTGCAGTTACATCCTGGTTGAGGAAGCAGAGATCGACCTAGCAAGGAGGCAATGACAAGGGGAGAGATCATGGGGAAGATCGCCATCAGAGCCAACTCGTGACTCGTCAAAGCAACAAAAAGAACCTCAGGATGCGGGAAAGAGGGATACCGTACAGCTGAATGCTGCTCACGCACCCCTGTCTGGAAAACTGATCGAGCTCCAGCCAGAAAACCCTGGAAGACTGCAGTGAAGCTGAAAGAGACTGCCATGAAGAGCACAGACGTCATCAAGTTCCCTGCTTCAGCCCAACGAGGGAAGGAAACTCTGACCAATCCAAGAGGAACGTTCAACTTGTTGGACAACAACTCAAAGAATGAATCCCTCTTAAGTGAACCCATTTCACCCCTCACCCAGACAGTAGAATTATTAGCCTCTGCCATGCCCAAGAAAGTGAAAATCAGGGCATTAATTGACTCTGGCTGCACTCGCTGCCTCATAAGCCCAACATTAGTAGGGAATTCAGGAATTCAGGTGAGGAGGCTGAAGAAACTGATTTCTTTTGTTCAATTAGATGGAAGTGGAACCCGCAGGTGGACTAGAGAATGGCAGAGCTCAGGTTCCCAAAAAGGGAATCAGCCATGGCACCAGCCCAGCCCCGAAACAGTGGAACCCCAGCTGAGAAAACTTTGTGTGTGGGGGGGGAAGGAACTACCAGAGATACTGGAGGAATACAAAGACCTGGCTGAAGTATTCAGTGAGGAAAGATGCAATGAACTGCCCCCTCACCAGACCATGGACTGTTCCATAGAAATCCGCCCAAGTGCGAAACTCCCCAAATCCAAATTGTATTCCATGAGCCCACAAGAATTGAAGGAGATGCAGAAATTCATAGTCAAAAATTTAGAAAGGAGTTTCATTCAGCAGGCAAAGCCAAAAGCAGCTGCTCCTGTGCTGTTCTGAGAAAAGAAAGATAGGACTCTTCACCTCTGTGTGGACTATAGAGCTTTGAATGCAGTGAGCAAAAGCAATCTACACCCTTTTCCTCTCATGAAAGACATGATGTCCCACCTATCGAAGGGGAAAATCTTCTCAAAGCTAGATTTGAGAGAAGCCTATTACCAGATCAGAATAAAAGAGGGGGATGAATGGAAGACAGCTTTCAATTGCCTCTTAGGATGTTACCAGTTATGGGTTCTGCCTTTTGGGTTACAAAGAGCATACGCAGTATTTATGCAATTGATAAAGCACCTGTACAAAGGGGTGCTTGTTTATCTGGATGACATCTGGATATTCAATGAGAAATTCCCACAGGTGGATCTCTCTTTCTTTTAAAGGGGGCAGGATTTCAGAACCCATATTAAGGGTTATTTGGGTTCTGTCATACTCATGGAGGGGAGGGGGGACGACACTGCAGGCTGTCTCTTTGTTTTCTCTATATCGATACAATGTATCCCTTTTTCTGTCTCTGCATACTTGCTCTTTGAACTGTCTCTGCTTGATGTCACCTTGGGGGGGAGAGAAAGGAATGTGCCTCCAGCGATATGGCTTATCTCCCGTTTCAGAAGGGAAGGTGCAAAGCCTCAACAACACTGCTGTGAGCAGGGGAAAGACTAGAGTTATCAGCTCTTTCCCACAACGTACTTAACACATGAGGATTGCCCATTAGAAATGACCAGATAAACTATTGGGGTGGGGTTTGATGGAGACTTGTTTAACCTATTGATCTAAGTGGGAAATCCTTAGATCCTGTTTATTGTGTCTGCTATCTACTTCTCCTAATAAAAGTTCCTTTTGGAAGAAACTGCTTCCACGAGTTTCTTAGGCTGAGGTATTGAAGTGGGCCCTGACAATGCCATAATAATGATGAATTGTTGTAAGTCATCATGAACAATACAATTGAAATTTATACTATAGAAAAGCAAGTTCTAGTTTTTTAGAAGAATATGAAATGAAAGATGTCGAGACTCTAGAAAGGGTACAGAGAAGAGCAACAAAGATGATTATGGGGCTGGAGGCTAAAACATATAGGGAACGGTTGCTGGAATTGGGTATGTGTAGTTTAATGAAGAGAAGGGTGAGGGGTGACATGATAGCAGTGTTCCAATATCTCAGGGGCTACCACACAGAAGAGGGAGTCAAGCTATTCTCCAAAGCACCTGAAAGCAGGACAAGAAGCAATGGATGGAAACTAGTCAAGGAGAGAAGCAACCTAGAACTAAGGAGAAACTTCCTGACAGTTAGAACAATTATAACCAGTGGAACAACCTGCCTCCAGAGGTGGTGAATGCTCCAACACTGGAGGTTTTTAAGAAGAGACTGGACAGCCATTTGTCTGAAATGGTATAAGGTTTCCTGCCTGAGCAGGGGGTTGGACTAGATGACCTCCAAGGTCCCTTCCAACTTTATTATTATTATTATTATTATTATTATTATTATTATTATTATTATTATTATTATTATTATTATTATTATTATTATTATTATTATTATTATTATTATTATTTATCTGTCTATCTATCTATCCATCAACTTTATTTGTCAACTTTATTTGTCAATTTTATTTGGCTTACAAGAAGAACAAAAAGGCAACACAAACATCTGACAATTATAAATATAAAAACAGATTAAAATGAGAGAAATGAAAACTAGATAAAAAAACAAGTGGTTGCAGGGGAGAGGTAGTGGTATCTTTTTTGTTGGTGCACCAAACACCTCCAGCCAATAGCTTCTCCTTCAGGAGCCCATGCCAACTCCCATAACTAGATTTTAAGGCTTTTCTAAAGGCTAAAAGAAAGAGGGGAGATCTCATGTCCTGTGTTAAGATGTTCTAAAGCAGGGGTGTCAAACTCACAACGTTACATGACATGTCACGATGGATTGTGACTTTTTTTCCATTGCCGGTAATGGGGTGGGTGTGGTTTCACCATGAGGCATCCGGTCCGTGGGCTGGTAGGTTGTCACCCCTGTTCTAAAGGGTGGGACCTATAACAGAAAGGTTCTTCTGATGAGTCTCACCACCTGAAATTCCTTGGCTAATGGGTTAGCAATAGGCCCCTTCTACCAGTAGAAGTGGGGCAGCCCAATCTCATTGAGAAAAGGTGGCTCCACAGATATTATATCAAGTATTTTCTTTCATCATAGTAAATAATTCCTAAGAAATTCAGCTGAAGCAACAACTTGGAGACATTATTGGTTGCATAATAGTACATGTTCTTATTTGATCAGATCTGAATTAATCATTTTATCCATCTAGCTAAAAAGTAAATTTGCTATAAATTTTCCAAAGTATCCCACCTGGTTAAACCAACTGTGCCAGGTTATGACATCTTCATTTATGGTGAATATTTGGTCTGAAAAAATTGCAGGGTTTACCATCCCAACTTTAACTCTAATGAAGGATTCATTAGAAGAAACAATCCAGTTCAGTATATCATATCCAGCTAGTAATTCTCCATTGTTGTCAATAGAAACCAGATCCCCAGCACTGTTATTAAATGAGAGACCTTTTAAAAAGGAGTGCAGCTAGATGGGAAAGAAACAAAAAATAAAGATTAGAAAAAGGTGTTTAATTTTTGGGGGGAAGTCTAAGAACAATTTGGTGCAGTGGAAGGAATAGAATAGAATAGAATAGAATAGAATAGAATAGAATAGAATAGAATAGAATAGAATAGAATAGAATAGAATAGAATAGAATAGAATAGAATAGAATAGAATAGAATACCGTATATACTTGAGTATAAGCCGAATTTTTCAGCCCACTTTTTGGGCTGAAAAATCCACTTCGGCTTATACTCCAGTGAACAAAAAAAAAGAACTTCTACCCCCGTTTGGAGAGCTGCTGCTTTCATCAAACATGGACGAAGGCAGCAGCTCTCCAAACGGGCTGCGGCGGTTTGGAGAGCTGCGCGCGCAGCTCCGCCGCCACCTCTGCAAGCCTCTGCTGAGAGAATGAGGCGGTGGAAGCTTGCCACCCATTTTCTCGGCGAAGACTTCTTTCGGGGGATGCAGCCTCTGTCACCCCCTTCTCTCAGCTGGGCAGCTGAGAGAAGGGGGCGACAGAGGCTGGATCCCCCGAAACAAGTCTTCGTCGCTGAGACAATGGGCGGCAAGCTTCCCCGCCCCATACTTCGCGGAGCGCTCCAACGCCTCGTTCTCTCGTCTCAGCGGAGACTTGTTTCGGGGGATCCAGCCTCTGTCACCCCCTTCTCTCAGCTGGGCAGCTGAGAGAAAGGGGCGGCAGAAGCTGCATCCCCCGAAAGAAGTCTTCGTCGCTGAGACAATGGGCGGCAAGCTTCCCCACCCCACACTTCGCGGAGCGCTCCAACGCCTCGTTCTCTCATCTCACGGAGACTTGTTTCGGGGGATCCAGCCTCTGTCACCCCCTTCTCTCAGCTGGGCAGCTGAGAGAAAGGGGCGGCAGAAGCTGCATCCCCCGAAAGAAGTCTTCGTCGCTGAGACAATGGGCGGCAAGCTTCCCCGCCCCACACTTCGCGGAGCGCTCCAACGCCTCGTTCTCTCGTCTCACGGAGACTTGTTTCGGGGGATCCAGCCTCTGTCACCCCCTTCTCTCAGCTGGGCAGCTGAGAGAAAGGGGCGGCAGAAGCTGCATCCCCCGAAAGAAGTCTTCGTCGCTGAGACAATGGGCGGCAAGCTTCCCCGCTCCATACTTCGCGGAGCGCTCCAACGCCTTGTTCTCTCGTCTCACGGAGACTTGTTTCGGGGGATCCAGCCTCTGTCACCCCCTTCTCTCAGCTGGGCAGCTGAGAGAAAGGGGCGGCAGAAGCTGCATCCCCCGAAAGAAGTCTTCGTCGCTGAGACAATGGGCGGCAAGCTTCCCCGCCCCACACTTCGCGGAGCGCTCCAACGCCTTGTTCTCTCGTCTCACGGAGACTTGTTTCGGGGGATCCAGCCTCTGTCACCCCCTTCTCTCAGCTGGGCAGCTGAGAGAAAGGGGCGGCAGAAGCTGCATCCCCCAAAAGAAGTCTTTGCCGAGAAAATGGGCGCTGAGATTTTCTCGGCGAAGACTCACCTTCTCCCGTTCACCTTCAGCAGCTCCGCCAGGCCCGTCCATTGCCCTGCTAGCAGAGCTTGACAAATGCAAAAGCTGCTTTGGTTAAACACTGGAAGGTTTAGTGATTAACCCACCCCACCCCACCCGGTCTTCTTGCTGTTTCTCCCCATCCTCACTCCTACCCACAGGGGCTCTCTGCCTCTTCTACTACTTCTTTTTCTTTCTTTCTTTTTTGCTGAGGTGTGCGTCTCTCTCTCTCTCTCTCTCTCTCTCTCTCTCTCTCTCTCTCTCTCTCTCTCTCTCTCTCTCTCTCTCTCTCTCTCTCCCTCCCTCCCTTCCTTCCTCCACACACACACATTCTTTGGTAAAGAGATTCACTCGATCCATGGTTTCAAGGTTGGGGTAGAGAAATCCCGGTTTGTTTCAAGAAACCGGGGTGGTTTATGAGCCTATAGATTTTAGACTTTGCATCTTGTTTTGCTTCCTTGGTTCCCATGAAGCCCGAAACTCTTTTTTTTCCCCCTCTGGTTTCTGCCCAACTGTCAACTCGTGGTAAAACAAACAAACAAACAGAAAGCCCTTGCCTCTGGTTCCTGAGGAAAGAAAAAGTTGAGGCGAGAAGTGGAGAACATTCCCTTCTTCGTTGAAAGCTGAAAGCAAACACGCTGCAAAATTCGTTCATCCTCATCCTCATCCTCTCTCTCTCTCTCTCTCTCTCTCTCTCTCTCTCTCTCTCTCTCTCTCTCTCTCTCTCTCTCGCAAACGAATTGAACAGGCACCCAAGCTATCAGGTGACGGCGTTCACGCTTGGGTGTTTGCGCGGATCAGAAACGGAAGGAGAAATTCATTTCTGCTTGCAATTCACTATCTCGGGCATCCCTGAGAGAAGAGAGCTTTTAAAGAAGCAGCCACTTCCCATCTTTTTCATTCTTAGTTCAACTGCAGGGACCGCCGCCTTTTGTTCGGATCCCCAGGCTCTTTTGCTGGCCGGGCTTCCTTTTTTAGGGTTCCTGGGATTGCGCGGTAAATGCGCCTTTCCGAAGGGGAGTAAGTTTGGCTTACGCACTTCTTTTCACCATGTGGTGAAAATGATCGCCTGTCATTTCAAGGGTTCTAACACAGCCTTTCTTTGCCGTTACCTTTATTTGTAACCCAGTTCTTTGTGTGTAACTGCTCTCCTCCTGTCTGGCTTTACTCAGCAGGGAAACGGAGGCAAATGCAAAAGCTGCTTTGGTTAAACAGTGGAAGGTTTAGTGATTAACCCACCCCACCCCACCCGGTCTTCTTGCTGTTTCTCCCCATCCTCACTCCTACCCACAGGGGCTCTCTGCCTCTTCTACTACTTCTTTTTCTTTCTTTCTTTTTTGCTGAGGTGTGCGTCTCTCTCTCTCTCTCTCTCTCTCTCTCTCTCTCTCTCTCTCTCTCTTTCTCTCTCTCTCTCTCTCTCTCTCTCTGTGTGTGTGTGTGTGTGTGTGTGTGGTGTGTTATCTCGAACCAGATGGGATGGCAAAGTCAAATGCAAATGGGGATCTTGCAGATCTTGCCCTGCCTTTCCCCCCACGGTTACCTTCTGTTCTTGATGAGCTCACGAGTGCTCAAGGACAAAATAGGGCAGGGCAGAGCCGGCAGTTAAAAATAGGATGCAGATAAAAGGAAAGGTAAGGAGGGGTTCAGGTTGAGAGGAGAGGCTGCGTAGCCTTAGTGTAACTCCTGTTTGGGCTGACTGGGTTGCCTCCGATGGGCTCTGACAGTGGAACAGAATGGAATAGAAAATATGGAATGGATTGGAACAGAACGTAGAACAGAACAGAACAGAACAGAACAGAACAGAACAGAATAGAATAGAATAGAATAGAAATATAGAAAGTGAATAGAATAGAATAGAATAGAATAGAATAGAATAGAATAGAATAGAATAGAATAGAATAGAATAGAATAGAATAGAATAGAATAGAATAGAATAGAATAGAATAGAAATATAGAAAGTGAATGGAATAGAATAGAATAGAATAGAAATATAGAAAGTGAATAGAATAGAATAGAATAGAATAGAATAGAATAGAATAGAATAGAATAGAATAGAAATATAGAAAGTGAATAGAATAGAATAGAATAGAATAGAATAGAATAGAATAGAATAGAATAGAATAGAATAGAATAGAATAGAATAGAATAGAATAGAATAGAATAGAATTATAGAAAGTGAATGGAATAGAATAGAATAGAATAGAATAGAATAGAATAGAATAGAATAGAATAGAATAGAATAGAATAGAATAGAATAGAATAGAATAGAATAGAATAGAATAGAGCTGGAAGGGACCTTGGAGGTCTTCTAGTCCAGCCCCTTGCTCAAGCAGGAGGACCTATACCAGTGGTGGTGAACCTATGGCACGCCTGCCAGAGGTGGCACTCAGAGCCCTCTCTGTTGGCACGTGCGCCACCACCGCTGCCAGCAGCAGGTCCTTGTTGGTTGGTGGACTGGAAGAAAAGGGAGGGGGAAGCATTTTACATGAGTGCATGCGTGCACGGGGCCACGAGCAGGCACATGCTGCAAAGGGGGCAGGGCTAGTGCCTGCGTGATACTCACTAGCCCAGCCCCGTTCTCACATGGTGCGGTGCCTTGTATCTGCACCCTGCGGCATGGCGGTTGGCGGTTTTGTGCCTTGCGGTACGGTGGCCCATTTTTTGCTCCCCCTTTTTTTTCGTGCCAGAGGCGGCACTCAGAGGCGACTCCCTGTCCCCTCCCCCGAGGGCACCAGAATGCCGATGCTGCCTTGGCACTTTGTGATAAACAAGTGGGTTTTGGCTTGCGGTTTGGGCACTCGGTCTCTAAAAGTTTCGCCACCACTGACCGATACCATCTCAGACAGGTGAATGTCCAGTCTCTTCTTAAAAACCTCCAGTGATGGAGCACTCTTGATTTCTGGTGGCAAGCTGTTCCACTGGGCAGCTGAGAGAAAGGGGTAGCAGAAGCTGCATCCCCTGAAAGAAGTCTTCGCCGAGAAAATGGGCGCTGAGATGCCTCATTCTCTCGCTCAGCGGAGACTTCTTTCGCGAGATCCAGCCTCTGCCGTGCTGCACCGAGAGAACAGCAAGCCGCCCCATTCTCTCGGCAGAGCACTCCACCGCCCCATTCTCTCGGCGGCTTGCCACCCCGTTCTCTCATCTCAGCAGAGACGTCTTTCGGGGGATCCAGCCTCCAGCTGCTGCATTTCCCAGCCTCGGCTTATACTCGAGTCAATAACTTTTTCCAGTTTTGGGGGGTAAAATTGGGGGTCTCGGCTTATACTCGAGTCGGCTTATATACGGTACTTTATCTATGTAGGTAAATATACCTATATATAAGACAGTAAATTATGTTTTAGGTGTTCAACTGATTGGTATCATGAGGGAAAACACTGTTTCTGTGTCTAGTTGTTTTGGCCTGCAATGCCCTGTAGCTGCATCCTGAGAAGAATCGAAACAGTTTATGTCTAGAATGTGAAGGGTTAATCCATCAGGATATGATGTGGCTAACCAAATCAGAGAAACTTGTGTCCTTTCCAGAGATGGGAACGGAGATCAAAATGAATTCCTATAATTGAAACTATGGGGCTCATTTTCCTTTATACAAATAATGTTTTTCTTCAACATGATGCTCAGTCCATTACCTGCCATGAATCTTGATTTTGAAGCTTCAGCCTCCCTTTATTTGCCACTGACCGCTGGGCAGATCTGGATGAAATCATGGCATGCAAAGCATAGGCTATTGCATAGACAGAGTTATAAATACTGTAGCTGTGACCAGTCATTCTTTTTTCAAAAAAGGTTATAGGAAGATCTTCCAGTTTCTCTTCCCCTGTGCAAACATCACCAGCTACCTCACCTACATTTAACGTTTTAAATGCACAAACAAAGGATTGCTGCCAAAAATCCTTGATAAATCCATCTTCTGTCATGGAAGGATTTCTACTTTCAGTAAATGACTGGAATCCTGGTGGGTCATTGGCATGAATTGTGAAGGACAGAGCACCATTCATTATGTCAGTATCCCAATTTCTCTGATATACTTGTGAGTTGAGCTCCACTTGTGCTGTAAATATCCATACTTTACCTTTGACAATATTTGTTATGTTTTTTCTTGATAAATATGCTATCCATCTCAGCCTTACCATAGTATAAGATTCTCCATAAAATATCAGAACATTAGTATTGCTATCCATAACTTTATCATGTATTTCTGCACCATGGTTCAACAAGTCATAAATTTCATGAACAGTTGTTATTTCACCAAATCTCTCTATATATGAAAAACAGATGTTGTGCTGGGAAAATAATGGAACAATCATTTCTATAACCCTTTCTCCATTGTCATTGGCTATTACAGCTACACCAATCCATGTCCATCTGAAATGGAGAAGCAAAGACAGAATCCCTTCATATTGAAGTCTTTCCAGTGGGCTCATCTGGAAGAAAATAAGGGCTGGGGTTTTATAATTCATAATAGGACTTGAGCCATAGATAAGCTGCATAAGGATAGAGAACAAAGGAATGGGATAGAAAAAGAGTCAATTTAATTGTTATTTTCAAGCTTTTTAAAAACATGTCATATGTTTGCATAGCAATACAAGAAATGCTTATGTGAATGAGCAAAACATAGCATTGCTGAAGTTAGAATGAAAGGACAAAAAACAGAGATAAAGCAAGGTCTACTGCTAGAGTGGATGAAATATGGCATAATTTAGAGAAAATTCTGACAGTCCCTCTGAAGAGATTATATACACCCAAGATAATCTCTTCATTCACAAATAAGCATGTTTTGAGCAATTTTAAATGCAGTATAGTATTATCAATTGAATGAATGAGTGAATGGTATTTTATCACAAATAGCTATGTCTGTTACATTTAGTCTTTAATATTAATAGTAATGGTTATTAATATTTGCTTAATATTTAATAAGCAAATCCTATCTACATCTAGAAGGGACACGGTGGCTCAGTGGGTTAGGACGCTGAGCTTGTCGATCGGAAGGTCGGCAGTTTGGCGTGTCGAATCCCGAGTGCCGTGTAGCAGAGTGAGCGCCTGTTACTCGTCCCAGCTTCTGCCAACCTAGCAGTTCGAAAGCACGTAAAAATGCAAGTAGAAAAATAGGGACCACTGTAGTGGGAAGGTAACAGCGTTCCATGCGCCTTTGGTGTCTAGTCATGACCACATGACCACGGAGACGTCCTCGGACAAGCGCTGGCTCTTCGGCTTTGAAACAGAGATGAGCACCGGCCCCTAGAGTCGGAAACGACTAGCATGCATGTGCGGGGGAACCTTTACCTTTTATCTACATCTAACTAATCTTCACTCACTTATAAATAAGATAGATTAATTGCTATTTTGAAATAGAGACTGCTAGGTATTTGGTTCTTGCAAGCATTCAGTGAGACAAGGTGTTCAAACAGCAACAAGTTTATTCAGAGTTAGAATATAACAGAAGCAAGCTAATAGCTGCTGCACAGCTATTTATATGGTTGGCCTCTAGGCAGCGACCAATAGATTTAAAGCAGCAGTTTTCCACCCCAAACCTACTTAACAGACTGGAGACAGCAAGTCTAGCTCAGCCCAGCAACTTACATAAGATACAAAAGTAGGTCAGCCATTAAGCAAACAGTCATGCATAAAGCAAGTGAAAACAACATACAAGGCCAATACATTACAGTGACAGTTCAGACTTTTTAACTTGGCAGCCCTCTACTTCACTGAAACCTGGATGAACTACTTGGTTAATGATAATTGTTTGCAAATTCCAGGATTTCAGATTCAAAGAGCAGATAGAATTGCAGAAATGTGCAATAAAAAGAAGTGAGGGTGGGTCTCTGCTTTTATATCAACAACTGATGATGTAAAAATGTAACCACATGAAAGAAATTTTGTGATGTGGACTTAGAAACATTATCTATCAATTGCAAGCTGTTTTATTGTCCATGAAATTTTCCACATCTATTCTACCTGCTACGTACATTTCATTATAAGCTTGCATAAACAATGCATTACAAACTCTAGCTGATGAGATTCTGTGCGATCAACAAAAATATCCAGAGTCATTTCTCATTTTGTTAGGAGATTTCAACAGTGCTAATATAAGCCAAGAGCTACCAAACTACATCTAGCATGCCAACTGTCTTACTAGAGGCAAACCTATTTTAGACCATTGTTATACTACATAAAAAGATGCTTATCAGTCTTTACCATGAGCAGCTGTGGGACACTCTGATCACTGTATGATTCACCTTGTACCTATTTATAGACAAAGGCTTAAAACCATAAAACCAGCAATTAAATCAGTGAAGTTTTGGACTGAGGAGGCAGTGTTAAAGCTACAGGTTTGCCTTGACTGCACAGACTGGAACATTTTTAAAGCTACTTCTGCAGACTTGGATGAACTCACAGATATTGTGACATCATATCTTAGTTTTTGTGAAGACCTATGTGTGCCAATCAGAAGCTTGTGAATACACAGCAATAATGAACCTTGGTTCACAGCTAAACGTAAGCAGCTACATCATGCCAAAGAGGAAGCATACAAAAAAGGAGATAGAATGATGTACAATCAGATCAGGAATGTATTAACAAGGGAGATCAGAGCAGCAAAAAGAAGCTACTCTGAAAAGCTGAAGAATCAGTTCTCAACAAATGAACGAGCAAATGTGTGGAAAACCCTTAAAGATATCACTGGTTACAGCAAACTTCCTTCCCAGGCTGAAGAGAATCAACAATTGGCAGATGACCTGAATGAGTTTTACTGTAGGTCTGAGAGGAAACCACTGTGAACTATAGCCATCCTCTCCATCTCAGATACACAAACAACAGACAAGTCTCCTACAACTGACCCCATCCCTGTAGGCCCCCCATTTCTGGTGATCACAGAAAAATATGTGTGAGGTTTATTTCACAGACAAAAGCTTGGAAAAGTGACAGGCCAGAAAAGACAGCACCTTCTTGCTTGAAAGCTTGTGCTGACCAACTGGTCCCCATCTACACCCACATCTTTAACAAATCATTAGAAATGCGTTATGTTCCTTTTTCGCCGATTTCAGCTTGGCATTCAATACAATCATTTCAGATATTCTTCTCACTAACTGACCCAGCTAGCTGTGTCTGATCACATTTATAATTGGACCATAAGGTTTCTAACCGATAAGAAGCCGCAAGTGAAGGTAGGCAAAATCAAATCAGAAACCTGCACAATTAGCACAGGTTTCCCCCAGGGCTGTGTGCTGTCTCCATTATTTTTTCTCTATATATCTCTATATTTTTTCTCTCTGTATCTCAAAGGATCTCCCTGTTAAAGTACTGAAGATTACAGATGATACTACAGTGATTGGTCTCATTCAAGACAATAATGAATCTGCATACAGATGGGAAGTTGAACAACTGGCCCTGTGGTGCAGCTGGAACAATCTTGAACTGAACACGCTCAAAACTGTAGAGATATTAGATTTTAGGAGAAGCCCTAAAGCCCTCTTCTGCTACAGTTGTGGTGAGGTTACACTGGCATCTCAAAAGTGCAGTGGTAAAAAATGCATACCATCTATATCTTTGATGGAAAATAGGGAATCAGGACAAGAGTTGGGCCCCTCATTTTTCCATGCCCGGCAATGGAAAAAAAACTCGTGATACATCATGACACGTCACATGATGTTGCAAATTTGATACCCCTGGTCTAGACTCAGATGATGATAAAGATGATTAGCAGGATGCAACTGATCCGGAGCCATCTGTGTCAGAGGACCCAAACTTTAGCTCACTGTATGCTCCTACTGAACCACATCTAATTTCACAGAGTGAACTAAATGACCTGGTCAGGAATTTGGAATTGCCTAAGAGTAAGGCAGAAAAGATGGAAAAGCATGAAAAAGTTACATGAAAAACCAATAAATGAATGGAAAGTTATGTTATTGGTATCAACAAAAAGATAAATTTAAAATGTTTGGTGTGGCACTATTCTCATTGCTATATCATATTTTGTAGAAAAGTTATAGAGCATAATCGCACATTCCCCTGATAATTTTGAATTATTTTGATGCAATTTTGACCTGAAGCTGTATCTTGGGAACTGGAGCCATTTAATACCCAGGACTTAATCTTCCTTTATTAGTGACCCAATTCTGGTAAAATTTAGTTACTTTAATTTCTGAGGCTTTCTCCTCGTGGACCAATGTAACTAAGACTGCAGAGAAAAATAATTGCAACCAGCCTACCTTCCATTGAGGACCTGTATACTGCACAAGCCAGAAAGAGGGCTGTGAAAATATCTACAGATGCCTCACATTCTGGACATAAACTGTTTCAACTTGTTCCCTCAAGATGACACTACAGGGCATTGCATGCCAAAACAACCAAATACAAAAACAGTTTCCCCCCACATGCTATCACTCTGCTAAACAACTATTTTCCACAACACTGCCTATGCCCTGGGATGTCAAACCACCTAGTAGGATTGTATTATCTAATATCCTTCTCATCTTTCCTATTACCTATTTCCTTAGCTTCTTATGATTATAACTTTGCTGTTTGTATCTCATGATTTATGCTGATTGTCTTTATTTAGTATTCTAATTTTGCTTATCCTATGGCCATCACTCAATTTGTATCTTATGATTTATGATGATTGTATTTTATGATTATGATCATGAGTGTCAGTTGTTGCTTTTATGTACATTAAGAGCTTATGTACCAGAGACAAATTCCTTGTGTGTCCAATCACACTTGGTCAATAAAGAATTCTATAATATAAGTACTTCAGGAAACGTTAGATAGATTGGTATTCTGACTGTTATATTTTTTGTATGTCAGAAATATGTGATAGAGTTTTGTGTACAATTCAGGACAGTTGTAAGAATTACCGTTGTCCAGAAAATCCCCCTTCCCTTTTCTTTATTGTGAATTTGGTTTGCAGATTCATTTCCATGAAGAACTCTAAGTAGGGAAAATCCTGAAATGAATTGAATTGTTAAAGAGACCCTTGATTCTGCAGAAAATTTCTAAGCTCCTGGCCTTTGAAATGTTTTGGACAGTCTTTCCCCAGTCTTCTTTTCATATTTCCATTTTTCATTATCCTTTTTTCTTTGCATTGTTGTATGATTCATGTATTTATTATTTACAGTGTATTGTCAATGGTTTATGTTGTATAGTTTCTACATAAGACTTCAAGAATAATTGATTGTGGCTGCAAAAAATACATTTAATGAATAAATAAAATATTCATTTTACAGGAGCTATAGATGGTGTACACTGTACTTGCTTCCTCATTCACCTTTTGTGTAACCGCTTTTGTATATAATCTGTGTACTCATCTCTAGAATAATATCATTGTGACCAAAGATTATGTAACTATATCTTTGTAAAATTAATTATACTAGAAGATATTTTTGTTATTTGGGTTACACAGTTCTAACATGACTGTGCAAATATTTCAAGGCCATTTATTCAGAAAAAGAATTCATATTTTTCATTCATACCAAAGTAGTTTTTTTTCATAGGTTAAAATTCTTTAGATTGTCATTGTCCTTCTTTAAAAAAAAAGTAATAAAAAGTAATGGGATGTTAACAGAAAAGAAGCACATAAGGTACAATGTTATTTATAAGAATCTGAATTTCTACCAAATGAATTTGAGAAATTCTAAAAAGTCAGGTATGCTCTGTTTCTTACCTGTGGGATCTTATAGATGTCCAAGAGAATTGCAATGTGAATGGAAGTTTTGGCATCTAGTCCTCCAATCACTGAAATCAGATGATTCTGGGTACCACAGATATAGTTGGGAAAAAGGGTTTTCTTGTTATAAATCAGTAACATTGTGGCATGGTATGTTTTCTGGGCATTGAAGTAACTGTCATAGATGTTGAAGCCAAGAGTGAGATTGGATAAGATCTGTGGGTTTTTATTGATATCCTTGACTGCAAATGCCAGGGCCACAATATTTTGATAAAATTTAGGAACTAATCTGAAATAGAAGATAAATTGAAAGTCAGGTAAATATTTAAAACATTTTTTAAAGAAAAAATATTGTATCACATGTTATAAGTCTCAGAATATTTATTCTTATTAACATGTATATGAAACTGTTTCATAAAACAGTTATTTCATACAATATAATATATGGAAACTTAGCAAATAGTATTTTGCAGGTCTACTTATGCAAAGTGACAACTTTATTGCAAATATCTACATAATCCATTTGTATTTTTTTCTCTTTTGGAAATTCTGTTGTTTTTTATATGGTATAATCATAATTTATATTAATAACAGCTATTCACATCATTAAAAGTGTGAAGAAATGCCACATTTTATTAGAAGTATTTCAATGATGTATAAATCAAGAGGAAGATAATCACAAGGAAGAATGTGTAAAATTTTCAGAGAAGAATTAAACTTTGCCAGATCTATCTATATAGAACAGTAACAATTTCAGTGAATTTTTCCCTTAATAGTCTGGCCCATACTTATTGGATAACATTGGATAACTGTCTGGGGAAAATAACAACAACAAATACAAATCTCCAACACTTTGATACAATTTTAAACAGAGTAGAATAAATTAATTATGATCTATTAGCAGTTCGTACTGTTAGACATGTAGAACTAAGCATAAAATACTAACTGCAGTTTCTGCAGTTAGAAGACATGGAAATGAGCATAAAATTCTTACACAAGATCTTCAAGCAATGGTGGTGGTGGGACTTTGCTGAACTCTAGGACACCATGCACAAAAGCAGCTAAAGTGACAATGCCACCCACTATGACATCACCTGATTGATAGTACATATGATATGGATCGTGAGGACTTTGAACTCTACATTTGCCATTATGTGATTTAGAAAGTGAGAGATAAAATAAGGCTAGTGAGAAGGTGATTAAAACTAACATTCTTGGAGAAAAGCCAGATTTTCCCCTAACAT
Organism: Vipera berus; assembly: GCF_964194415.1. NCBI lineage: Eukaryota > Metazoa > Chordata > Lepidosauria > Squamata > Viperidae > Vipera > Vipera berus. The sequence continues at coordinate 22,307,739 of NC_138205.1, forward strand.
GTAAATTCTTCTTGCTTCTTTGATGACAGTGACATTACGATTCTGGTAACAAAAGGTGGTTATAAAGCAAACCTTAGAAAAGAGTAAGAAGCCTCCACAAATGATGCTGTATCATTGTAGTGACTTTATTCTATATAACATGAAAAAAGTTGAGATATTTATAATATTCTTCATGCTTTGTTCTTCGACACTGAAATTCTGTCTCTGGTTGAAACTAACTACCATCCTTTCAAAACTAAATACGTATGCAATAACTTTATGTATCCCAAGAGACTTGTGCTCCATAGAGGGGTCAGGTGCAGCTTTTAGCTGTTCTGACAAACACATTGTACTAGAATGATGTTGTTGTAACACTGCTGTCTTACATGATCATGAATGTGACTCTAATATTTGGACAATAGTATAGCTGATAGACGATATGAATGAACTGTAGAATAGAAGGTGATAGTTTTAAGCACAGCTCACTAACATCTCCTTACATAGGGCCTATGTTCTCTTGATTTCAGACAGACCCCAAAGCCTTGTTCCCCAAAATTTATTCAAGTACTCTGGTCATTTTTGAATGAGGTGTTGTGCTGCTTTCAATACTGCTCAACTTTCTCATTGCACAGGCCATTGTTTATTATTTATTAATCTGAAAGATTTCTTTCTGTCATATATTCTTAGAGTTCTGAACATACTGTAATATCAATAAAGCTCAGAAGGATTTCTTTTGTAAAAAAGGAGATTAAATTATTTATTAAAAATTAAGACTTTTTATTATTAAAGTTAATATCTGAGAGACATAACTAAAGAACTTCAGCAACTTCTGGATAGTTGTCAATGAAGAAATGAAAGTAATCCAATCAGAAGAGTTTTTAAGATCTTTAGAAACCATCATGTCAGTCTATGAATGGGCATTAATATATTTTTAAGAGATGATGTATGTTTTGTGGCTTTAATCATTGGGCTTTGTGAGGTTAACGAAGAGCTTGGTTACAAGATCAACAACTACTCTTCATCTCTCACATGAGCTGGATGTTTCAGGATTGTAGATTGCTGGCAATATCCATGTAAATTATTTACAATGATCTAATTAGAAGACAAAAAAGCCAAATTATCAACATAAATAGCTAAAAGACTGCTTTGCCGAGAGCTCAGAAATACATTTTTGCATACACATATAATAGATATTGAATAAATTGGATACAAAAAATACACAAAAGCATAGCTCAAAATAAAGAAAGAAATAACTCAGTATTTGCTTAAATTATTTCAACTATATTAATATATCTCAACTTTCATTGACAGAAACATTCTTTGAGACTTTCACAGCAGGAATTAAATTTAGGAAAATTAGGATTTCAATCTTATCATTCAACATTTACTTTAACCATCACATCCCTTTGAAAAGGAATTCCAGATTGCACTACCCACCTTTGCTTCACTTGTCAGCTGATATATTAGCCTACTAAATTCTGGCAAATTTTGGGATCCTGGTTTATAAGATTCAGTTTCTTTAACACTTCCAAATGAATATTATGAATATTGGGCTAACTCTTTCAGCCATAAAAATCTGACATCATCAGTTAATACCAAATTAAATATTGCAAATAAATCTGAGTGTTTTTACACAATATTATTCTTATTAACTTAATTTTGATGGAGCCTTTTTATCACCTTTTATCAGCCTTTTATGTAGTTACATAAACTACTGACATTTCCAAAGCTTCTGAAGACTTTCACATTATGTTTGTTCAGAAAAACTCACTTTGCTCTGCATTTTGCAAAGCAAGATGAAGATCCTAATCATGCACAAACAAACACAAAGTAATGTGCAGGCATTTTCCAAAGCAACTATGTGACCCTAATGATAGAAAAGTTTGCTTTCATCTCTGCTGCTAAGAGTTGAAAGAACCCTTCTGAAGTTTCTCTTAGTAGCCATACAACAAATGCTTCATCACAAAGTAAAAGAAAGTCATTTGTTCACATTGTAATTTCTTTCTCTTCATTATGTGTTCTCTGTTGTTCATATCGTCTTCAAGACAATGACATAACATTTGGGGAGAAAAATGCAACCAGCAAACCTGCGCTATAGGCTAGGATGGAAAATATCTCCACTGCAACCATGTATTTCTAGTTTATGGAAGAACTGGTTTTAATCCTTGTTCTTAACACTGTATGACATGTATATAAAATATTGGGCTACGAATATAATACTGATGTTTTACTGATTAAAAACTTATATATGCATCCATTGAAAAGACTGATATAACTGCCCATATTATGAACCACAACCCTGGGTGGGTCACAAAACAATAAAAACAGAAAAAACCAAACAAGTTAAGCAACCAAAATAAAAACTCCTGGTGCTTAGGACAACACTTTCTCACACATCAGCTATGAAGTTGTTCTAGCCTCAGTCCACCCCAGTAATTATTAGAAGAGCCAGATCTTCAAGGTGGCAAGCATATCTAAAAAACCTTCCTCCTCCTGTTTTCCTCACAACAACAATCTTGTGATGTGGGTTGGGCTCAGAGAAATTGATTGGTCCAAAGTCACCAAACTGGCTTTCATGCCTAAAGTGGGACTTGAACTCATGGTTTCCTGCTTTCTGGCCTTAATGACTAGACCAAATTGGCTTGGTTCAATTCAACAAAAACTATTTATTTTTATATCATAAAGGATGTGGTGATGACTTCCCCAGATGCTTCCCTGGACAGTAGTCGAGATGAAGAAGAATTGCCTTCTCCTCCTGATCTGAGAGCATGTAGGGCTGAGAGGAGACAGGCACAATGAAGGCTACTTATGAGGAGGTAGCCTTGCCCCTCTTGATGGGCTGCACTGGGAAGCAATTATTTAGGTCAGCAAGGTGAGTGAAAGTATGCTGGGAACAACGTGTCAGTTTCCTTGCTGTTTGTTCTTAAGCTATTGTGATACTTGCCTTGACTCTCAGACTGAATTCTGTACCTTGAACTTTGGATCATGTCTCTTGAATTCTGGACTTGCCTTTGCCCTGTGGACCTGCCTTTACCTCATGGACTTATTTATTTATTTATTTATTTATTTTATTTTATTGCATTTATATACCGCCCTTTCCCTGAGGACTTGCCTTTGCCTTGTGGACTAGCCTTTACCTTGTGGGCTGACCTTGGTTTATGGGACTTGCCTTGTCTCTGCACTATGGACTGGGGCTGGCTTCTCTTGAATAGCTTGTTGAACTCATTGGAGCTGTGCTGATTTTGACAAAGGGAAATTGCTGAGGAATATTCAGGCTTGAAAGATTCAATGAAGACTCCTAACTTGTGGTGTATCTGTGAGTGTGAGTGGGGTAGCACAGATGTTGAATAAGAATTGGTTGCAATTTCTTGCTGTAATTAAGATTGCTAATAAACGTTGAGGATAATCATTGTTAGCTAAGGCAGCATATGTCCCTTTGGCTTTAATGACAGGAAAAAGATTTAATCAAAAACTTAAAAACTTCTAGATGCTCATAAGAATGAATAACCCTCAACAGAATAATGAATCTATACTTGATAAAGAAAACAATTAGATTGCCAATATGTGTTGCTTATAAAGGTTTTAATTTATTCTTTTATTTCCCAGTAGAGAGCCAGAAAAAGAAGAGTTTTCAGCAACTTGGTCAACATTTTTGATTTTTTTTTTATAATTTATACAATTCTTGAGAATTTCCATACCCACTTTTCTCTATATTTTTATGTTATAGTAAATTCTTAATAGTGTTTTATAAATAAAAAAAAATCCTATAAAGAAATATTTTAAAAATGATATTCCACTGCATGCAAATAGCTATGTCTATGCATGTTCTTTGGGTGAAGTGTTTTGGACAATGGAGCATAAGTGGGGAAAACTTCTTTTTCCAATTATAAGCATAGCTGTGTCAGGGGCTATCTCTTCTCTCCCCCTATGCATGTGCACAGCCATTTTGCTGCATATCTCTCATAGTGAACTGAAGTAGCGATACCTGCATGGAAACCAGTGGTTGATAAAGCAGCCTAATAACTCTTGCGAAAGCTGGTGTTGTTTTCCTAATTATAAACTACACAAAGGACATTCTGAAGCAAGATCAGTATTTTTTCCTCTTTATTAAATTTTCCCTGTTGTTTAAATCAGGCCTTAAAACAATTACATAACATTTAGGAAGAAAGATGCAGCCCAGCAAACCAACACTAGAGGCCAAGATGGAAAATACCTCCACTGCTACCATGTACTTCCCCTTGGTGCTCAGGTAGGTTGGAACAAAGGATATCCAAACACTGCAGAAGACCAACATGCTGAAGGTGATGAACTTGGCTTCATTGAAAGTATCCGGTAATTTCCTGGCCATGAAGGCAACTATGAAACTAATAACAGCCAGGAAGCCCAAATAGCTTAGGACACCGTAGAACATAGTCACAGAACCTTGATTGCACTGCAGAATAATTTCTTCAGCTACCGAATCCATGTCAGTGTCTGGGAATGGGGGAGAGGTTGTTAGCCATGTCATGCAAATACCTATTTGAATAAAAGAACAGGAAATGACAATGGAGTTGGACAATCTCTTTCCCACAAACTTCCGCATCTTGGATCCTGGCTTGGTGGCCTGGAAAGCCAGAACCACTGTGACGGTTTTTGCCAACACAGAAGAAACAGCCACTGCAAAGACAACCCCAAAAGTTGTTTGTTGCAGGAGACATACCATCTTCTCAGGATGACCAATGAACAGGAATGCAGAAAGGAAGCAGAGCAGGAGGGAGATGAGGAGAATGTAAGTGAGGTCTCGGTTGTTGGCAATGATGATAGGAGTGTTGTGGTTCTTCGCAAATATTGCAAGCACCACCACCGAGATCAAAGAAAAGAAAAGAACAAAGGAGACTAAAATGATCCCCAAAAGTTCTTCATAAGATAAAAATGTCAACGTTTTAGGAATACAGGAATCCTGATTCTTGTTTGGATAGCTTCTTTCTGGACACAAGTAACAATCGTTTGTATCTGAAAAATAAAATCATTTCAAGACCATCTGTAGAATATAAAGTATATCAATAATATTATTTACATAGTTTTAAAATATTTAGAATGTTTTATGCCCAATTCATTAAACAAGTATTAGTCTGTAGATTTCAACAATGCTCTAACCCTTTAAACAATTTGTTTAACGTCTGTGATATTATATTTTAATTTCAAAAATTTGAATAAGTAAATTATCTTTAGAATTCTAATTATTTATATAATTCTCCATATAATCTATGCATTTGAACTGATTTGTCTTTAGCAAGCCCTAATACTACAATATATCAATCCAATCATTTGAATCTGAAAAATAAAATTATTTCAAGACCACCTCTAGAATATAAAGTAATTGCTTTACTTTATAATAATATTCTTTACATACAGTGCATTCAGAAAGTATTCAGACCACCCCTGTCACTTTTGTCAATTTTGTTATGCTGAAGTCAGATTCTACAGTTGTTGAAATTCATTTTTTTCTCATTAATCTACTCTCAAAACCCCATAACGACAAAGTGAAAACAGAAATTTAGAAATGTCTGTAAATTTGTTAGAAAGAAAAAAAATGAAATATCAAATTGGCATAAGTATTTAGACCCATTGCAACAACACTTGAATTTTAGCTCAGGTACCTCCCAGTTGTCTTGATTGTTGCTGACATGTTTCTATACCCTTATTGGTAAATTTACCTGTAATAAATTAAATTGATTGGACATGATTTGGCAAGGCACACAGCTCTCTATAGAAGGGCTCATTGCTGACAATGCATGCTGTAGCAGAGCAAAAGCCATGAGGTCAAAAGACATGCCTGCAGAGCTCAGAGACAGGATTATTGCAAGGCATAGCTCTGGGGAGGGCCAGAATAAAATTTATGCTGCACTGAATGTTCCTAAGAGCACAGTGGGCTCCATAATTCTCAAATGGAAGAAGTTTGGCACAATCAGGACTCTTCCAAGAGCCAGTTGCCCGTTCAAACTGAGCAATTGGGGGAGAGAAGGACCTTAGTAAGAGATGTGACCAAGAACCCGATGGTCATTCTGACTGACCTCCACAGATTCTGTGTGGAGATAGGACAGAGTTCCAGAAGGACAACTATCACTGCAGCCCTCCATTTATCTGGGCTTTATGGCAGAGTGGCTAGATGGAAACCTCTCCTCAGTGCCAAACACATGAAAGCTTGCTTGGAGTTTGCAAAAAGCACCTGAAGGACTCTCAGATTGTGAGGAACAAGATTCTTTGGCATGATAAAACCAAGATTGAACTGTTTGGCCTCAATTCTAAACATTATGTCTGCAGGAAACCAGGCACCACTCATCACCTGCCCAATATCATTCCAAGAGTGAAGCATCATGGTGTGCAAGTGTTTTTCATCAGCTGGAACTGGGAGACTGGTCAGGGTTGAGGGAAAACTGAATGGAGCAAAGTACAGGGATATCCTTAATGAAAACATGTTCCACAGCACGCAGGACCTCAGACTGAGCCCAAGGTTCACTTTCCATTATGACAACGATCCTAAGCACAAAGCCAGGACAACGCAGGAATGGCAACTCTGTGAATATCCTAGAGTGGTGCAGCCAGAGCTCTGATTTGAACACTATTGAACATCTTTGGAGGGACCTGAAAATGGCTGTCCATCAACAATCACCATCCAACCTGACTGAGCTTGAGAGGATTTGCAAGGAAGAAGGGCAGAAAATCCTGCAATCCAGGTGTGCAAATCTTGTCGCATCATACCCAAGAAGATTCAAGAATGTAATTGCTGCTAAAGGTGCTTCAATGAAGTATTGAGTGAAGGGTCTGAATACTTATGTCAGTGTAATATTTCAGGTTCTTTTAAAAATAAATTTATAGACATTTCTAAAATTCTGTTTTAGTTTAGTTTAGTTTATTCAATTTGTATACCGCCCTTCTCCCGAAGGACTCAGGGCGGTTAACAGGGCATATATAAATAACAATACAAAAATTAAAAAGAAATTAAACAAATGCCCAATTAAAAATTACAATAACAATAAAAACAGTAAAAAACCCATTAAATAACCCTAATGATCCCCATTAGGCCAGACCAGCTAGTTCAAATAAATGGGTCTTCAACCCGCGCCGGAAGGAGCGAAGGTCCGATGCCATCTGGAGCTCAACCGGCAGTTGGTTCCATAACGCCGGAGCGCCCACAGAGAAGGCCCTACCCCTGGGGGCCACCAGTCGACATTCCTTGACCGGAGGCACCCTGAGGAGGCCCTCTCTGTGGGCACGCACAGGGCGGAGGGGAGTTGACACCGGCAGCAGGTGGTCCTCGAGGTACCCCGGACCCATGCCATGTAAGGACTTAAAGATCATAACCAAAACCTTGAACCTCACCCAGAAGACAACTGGTAACCAATGTAGCTCACGGAGCAAAGGTGTAACATGGGAGTACCGGGAAACTCCCAAGACAACTCTCGCGGCTGCATTCTGTACCAGTTGGAGCCTCCAAGTGGTCTTCAAGGGAAGCCCCATGTAAAGAGCATTGCAGTAGTCCAGGCGAGAGGTCACGAGCGCATGAGTGACCGTACACAGGGCATCCCGGTCCAGATAGGGCCGCAACTGGCGCACCAGGCGAACCTGGGCGAAAGCCCCCCTAGTCACGGCCACTATATGGTCTTCCAGAGTAAGTCGTGAATCTAGGAGGACTCCCAGGTTGCGAGCCCTATCCACGGGGGGTAAGGACTCACCCCCCATAAGAAGAGATGGAATATTTTGAATGTCCCGGGATGCCAGGATGCACAGCCACTCAGTCTTGTCAGGGTTGAGTTGAAGTCTGTTCCTCCCCATCCAGGCCCGAACCGCCTCCACATTGTCATATACTGAGCATAGATTAATGAGGGGGAAAATTCAACAACGGTAGAAGCAGGTTGCAACATAACAAAATTGACAAAAGTGAAGGGGGTCTGAACACTTTCTGAATGCACTGTATTTTAAGAATAGGTCATTCTTATTTCCAGTTCATTAAACACTTGAATATTAATCTGAATATTTCAAGAATGCTCTAACTCTTTAAACAATCTGTTTAATGGTAGTGAAGTTGTATTTTAATTTCAAAACTTTTGTATGCAAAAAAGTCTTTAGAATTCTAATACTTTATATAATTTGCCATATAATCTCTGCATTTGAACTAGATAGGATAATAATGGTTATCTGATGTGTCTTCAGCAAGACCTAATGCTACAGTATCTCAATCCAGTTTAAAATATTGCACAAAATACTGGGCAAAAAGAGCCTTCGCATGTACAAGGTTGCATTTGGAAACTGTTACCATCAGATGAGATAAACCCCAACCTAACATCTCTTACCCTCCTTCTCTGAAATCTTTCCATCTGGGCATGGAATGCAGTCATAGCAACAAAAGGGTTCCCCTTCCTTGATTTTCTTGCTGGAACCAGGACGGCAACTCCCAGTGCATACTGAAACAGGCTGGGACTGAAGTTCAAACAGACAAAGAACAATTCTATGTTATCAAATTAATCTGAGTTAAGGTAAAGGTAAAGGTTCCCCCGCACACGCGTGCTAGTCGTTTCCGACTCTAGGGGCCGGTGCTCATCTCCGTTTCAAAGCCGAAGAGCCAGCGCTTGTCCAAGAATGTCTCCGTGGTCATGTGGCTGGCATGACTAGACACCAAAGGCGCACAGAACGCTGTTACCTTCCCACTGGAGTGGTCCCTATTTTTCTACTTGCATTTTTACGTGCTTTTGAACTGCTAGGTTGGCAGAAGCTGGGATGAGTAACAGGCGCTCACTCTGTTACGCGGCACTTGGGATTCGACCCGCCAAACTGCTGACCTTCTGATCAACAAGCTCAGCGTCCTAACCCACTGAGCCACCGCGTCCCTCTGAATTATATTATACCCTCTGAGTTAGGGTATAATTAATAATAAGTTGTTAAATTGGTATGCTGCCCAACTCAACAGCTCATAAGCATCAAACAAAGAAATTACAATGAAGTTAGTATGCATTTAATTTATAAAGTTGTTTAAATGCAATAATCTACTTATGTAGGCACTGGCCTGCTATGCACAGTATTGTCTATTGAAAGGTGCATCAGATTTTCAGCCTTTCCAAATATGCATAACTGTTACTATGACAATCTATTCCACTTTGCAGCTATTATTAAAGAGGAACTCCAGCAGCCAATCGTGAAGTTGTTTCACTGATCATTTTTGGTTACATAAAAATGATGTTTAACCCAGCCTTATAGTTGATTCATCAATCATATGCTGGTCCCAAGCCTGGATAAATGGGGAGAGTTAGGGAAATAATGGTATACTATCTTTAAAATATCTCACCAGAACATTTTATGACAATATTTCACCAGGACACTCATGACTCAGATATGGATACCAATGGTGGGCCTTCCAGGCTAGATGCAATCTACTGGAGAAGAGCAAGGTCTAGCTTTTAGTAGTCAGAGATTTTATGATGTTGGAGGAAAGCCTTGTGAGAAGATATGTGTCACACCAAAAGCCAAAGAGAATGAACAAGTGGCTATCTGATGACACAAAAAATATAGCTGATTAGCAAAGGGCTGCCAAATCCAAAGGTAATAAGGAAGAAGTCAAAGAACTGAATACAATTTTCCAATGTGAAATCAGGAAAGGAAAGTTGCCAGGAGTAAGACATGGCTGAATGGTTAAAACAACAACAACAATAATCTTTAACCCATTTTATGCAATGTATCCAAGTTCAGCAGTATACGTACTCTACTATAATGAAAGAACTGTAAGTACTACAGGCAGTCCTTGACCTACAGCCACTTGTTTTAATGAGTGTTTGAAGTTATGACAATGCTGACAAAAGTGACTTATACCCAGCCCTGGCACTTCCAGTGTGACAGCAACCCCAGGGACATGTGATCAAAACCTAGGCACTTAGAAACCAGTATGTATTTATGATGATTGCAGTGTCCCACAATCACATGACCTCCAATAGTGATCACCCAGCAAGATTCCAACAGGCAAAGTCCAATGTGGGAGGCTGTATTTGCTTAATGACTGTGTGTTTCATGCAATCACCATGGCAAAAAAGGTCATCAAATCAGGTGGAACTCACTTAACAACTACCTCCCTTAGCAGGAGACATTTCAAACCCAGTTTGGTCCTATACTGAATTCTACCTGTAATCAATTAACCTCTAGCTAGGTCACATGATCAGTCCTTTGTCAGGATGTCACACAATGCCTTTTTTATTTTCTTGCTGGCACTAGGATAGCAACTTTTCTCTATCTACTGAAACAGTCTGGAACCAAATGCAGAAGCAAAAAAAGAACAATTTGAGTCTAAAGAGTAACAAACTTGAAGATTCTGGGAAGCCCTTTGAACATGAAAAAAAGCATTCAATTAGCAAATTGTTAATTGCTGACTTCCGGTTATATTGATACTTGTTGATTATTCACAGAAATGGGCATTAAATTTCCTGCACTATCATACAGTATGTATAAAATTCTTACAACAGGATCTGTTAAGTTCTACTTTTCAGCTATTATTTAAAGGTAAACTAGAATATGATATTCATGAAGCTGCCACACTGGCCATATTCAGTTGTGTTAAAAATTATTTCCTATTCTATAAATTGATTACATACAATGTACACAGCTTTACTGATTTCACAATAAAGAATTGGTATCATGAGATGAGTAGAAAAAAATCAGAATTTCTTTTTGGTACTCTTCTGACCACTCTAAAAAACATTGTTCCATTAGTTCTGTTAAGCTTAACCTATTCTCCAAAACATCTGAGGGCAGGATAAGAAGTAACGGATGAAAGATTATCAAAAAGTGATCCAACCTAGAATTAAGGAGAAATTTGTGGAAATGGAATGGCTTACCTCCAGAAGGTGTGGGGGCTTGTCACTGGAGATTTTTAAGAAGAGTTTGGACAGGCATTTGTCTGGAATTGGATAGGGTCTTACAGTCAAGCAGGGGGGTTGAACTAGAAGACCTCCAAGGTCCCTTCCAATTCATATCAAATATCTTCTTTCATCATATTAAATAATGAATTCATAAGAAACCCAACTAAAGCAATAACTTTTTAGACACTATTGGTTGCATTGTAGTACATGTTCTTATTTGTTCAGGTCTCAGTTATTCATCTAGCCAAAAAAGTAGTGAGCTAAAAAGTAGATTTGGTATAAATTCCCAGAAGTAGTATCCCACCTGGTTAAACCAATTGTGCCAGGTGATGACATCTTCATTTATGGTGAAAATTTGGTCTGAAAAAACTGCAGGGTTTACCCTCCCAACTTCAACTCTATTGAAAGACCGGTTAGAAGAAACAATCCAGTTCAGTATATCATATCCAGCTAGTAACTCTCCTTTGTAGTCAATAGAAACCAGATCCCCAGCACTGTTATTAAATGAGAGACCTTTTAAAAACAAGTGCAGCTAGATGGAAAAGAAAAGATCAAAGATTAGAAAGTGCTGTTTAATTCTGAAAGGAAAAGTCTAAGAAGAATTTGGTGCAGTAGAAATCATGGCTGATCAAAAGAGAGAACCTGGTGTCCTTTACAGAAATGGGAAAGGAGATCAGAATTAATTCCTCTAATTGATGTTACTGGGATCATTTTCCTTTATACAAATAACGTTTTTCTTCAATATGATACTCAGTTATTTTACCTGCCAGGAATCTTGCTTTTGAAGCTTCAATCTTCTTTTATTTGCCATTGGTTGCTGGGCAGATCTGGATGAAATCATGGCATGCAAGGCATGGGCTACTGCATAGACAGAATTATAAACACTGTAGCTATGACCAGTCATTCCGCTTTCAAAAAAAGTTACAGGAAGATGTTCCACTTTCTCTTCTCCTGTGCAAATATCACCAGCTATCTCACCTATATTTGAAGTTTTGAATACACAAGCAAAGGACTGTTGCCAGTAATCCTTGATAAATCCATCTTCTGTCATAGAAGGATTTCTATTTTTAATAAATTTCTGGAATCCTGGTGGGTCATTGGCATGAATTGTGAAGGACAGAGCACCATTCATCATGTCAGTATCCCAATCTCTCTGATACACAAGTGAGTTTATTTCCATCTGGGCTGTTAATATCCACACTTTACCTTTGGCAACATTTCTTATGTTTTCTTTTTTTGATAAATATGGTAGCCATTTCAGCCTTACCATAGTATCAGCTTCTCCATAAAATATTAGAACATTAACATTGCTATCCATAATTTTATCATGTATTTCTGCACCATGCTTGAACATGTCATACATTTCATTAATATGTGTTAATTCTGATAATCTCTCTATAAATGAAAAACAGATGTTGTGCTGGGAAAATAATGGAACAATAATGTCTATAACCCTTTCTCCATTATCATTATCCATGACAATAACCCCAATCCATGTCCACCTGAAATGGAGAAGCAAAGACAGAATCCCTTCATGTTGAAGTCTTTGCAGTGGGCTCATTTGGAAGAAAGAAAGTCCTGGTGTTTTATAATTCATGATGGGATTAGAGCCATAGATGAGCTGCATAAGGATGGAGAGCAAAGGATGGAGAGAATCGCATTTAATTTTTTATTTTCCAGTTTTTGAAACTGCTCATACATTTGTATAGCAAAACAAGAATGTGAATGATCAAAACATAGCATTGCTAAAGTTAGAATGAAAGGACAAAAAAGAGAAACAAGGCAAGGTCCAGTGTTAGAGAAATAGGAGGAGTCCAAACAAGTTTTCTCTTTAATAAGAAAAAAAGAGAAGAAAAAGGATGAAATATGGTATCATTCAAAAAAATTCTGACTGTCTTTTCAAAAAAATTACATTCATGCTAATCTCTTCATTCACACACACACACACACAGCATGTTTTCAGCAATTTTAAATACAATGTAGTGCTATCAATTGAATCAATGAATGAATGGATGGATGGATGTTTGATAATTATGCCTTTTAGAGTTATGCTTTAAGAGAAATACTTCAAGAAATGTTAGCTAGCTGATATTCTGACTACTCTATTTTTTGTATGCCAGAAATATGTGGCAGTTTTGTATACAACTCTGGTTAATTGTAAGAATTACCGTTGTACAGAGCAGCCCCCTTTCCTTTTTGATATTATGAATTTGGTTTACAGATTCACCTCCATGAATACCTCAAAATAGGGAAAATCCTGAATTGAATTGAATCTTAAAGTGGCCCTTGTTCCTGCAGAAATCTTTCAAAAGCTCTTGCACTATTTTGAACAGCCTTTTCTCCGACATGATTTCATATTTCCATTTTTCTTAATCCTTTCTTCTTTTTATTTTTGCATTACTTGTGTTTTTATTATTTATATTATGCAGGGTTTATATTGTATATTTTCTACATAAACCTCCAAAAATATTTTTATTGTGGTGGCATAGAAATACATTTAATCCATAGATGAAATATTTATTCATATTTTTTACAGGAACTGTAGTTGATGTACACCATACTTTCTTCCCTATTTTTTATTATCTAGTTTGTGTACTCATCTCTAGAATAATGGCATGTACATCACGAAAGTTTATTTAATAATATCTTTGTGAGACTAAATTATGCTGCTATTTGGTCTACTGAGTTCTCACATGGCTGTGGAAATATTTCCAGGTCATTTAATCTGAGTGCAAATTTTTCATTCATACTGTAGTAGCTTTTTTCCTTGGATTAAAAATCTCTAACTGAGCCTTCTTTAAAAAAAAAAGTGGGATAAGAGGATTTTAACAGAGAAGAAGGTACAATAATATTTAGAAGAATCCCAATTTTTGCCTTTGAAATCTAGAAGTTCTAAAAAGTCAGGTGTGCTTTCAATTTGATGTACTTTACCTGTGGGATTTTATAGATATCCAAGAGATTTGCAATGTCAATGGAGGTTTTGGCATCTAGTCCCCCAATTATTGAAGTCAGATGATTCTGGATACCACAGATGTAATTGGGGGAAAAGCTCTTCATGTTGTAAATCAGTAACATTGTGGCATGGTATGTTTTCTGTGCATTGAAGTAACTGTCATAGATGTTGAAACCAAGAGTGACATTGGATAAGATCTCTGAGTTTTTATTGATCTCCTTGACTGTAAATGCCAGAGCCACAATATTTTGGTAATATTTAGGTATTAATCTGAAATAGAAGATAAATTCAATGTCATATAAATGTTTAAAAGTTTTTTTACAGAAAAAAGTAATCATTTCATCTCATCTTATAAGCCTCAGAATATTTATTTTTATTAGTGTGTATATGAAACTAATGCAGCCAAGATTTCATAAAGCAATTATTTCATACAATGAAATTACATGTGTACATATTTATGCAAAACATCAATTTTACTACAACTAACTACATCATCCATGCATTAGTGTTTTATTTTTGGAAATCATTTTTGGCTCTTTGATATGGAATAATATATTCCTATGATGTGACTTCCTTCTTCACCTGCATTTCAGCAACTGAAGCTGTAATGAAGAAATGACTGTTACTTTAGTAATAGAACCAACCTCAGCCCAGACCACATATGTGCCATGCTGGACCTCTACCTGACACTACCTATTTAAAATACAATGAACGTTTGTACAGACAAAAATGTGGCTGCGCCATGGATTTACCTATGTCCCCCATTGTGGCGAATCTCTAGATGGAAGAGGTAGAAACCAAAGCCCTAAACTCCTTCACAGGAATTCCACCCACTCACTGGTATAGGTATGTGGACAATACTTGGGTGAACATCAAAACACAAGAATTGGAAGTGTTCACCAAACATATCAAATCTGTGGACAGATACATCAAATTCACATGGGAAGATGTTAAAGAAAATAGCCTAGCCTTCCTGGACTGTGCAGCACACATTAAGGAAGACAGAAGCCTTAACATTGAAGTTTACAGAACACCCCCCCACACACACACAAATCAATATTTACATTTTGATTCTCACCACCCACTGGAGCACAAAATGGGAGTTATCAGAACCCTACACCACTGAGCTGAAAGCCTGCCTACCAGCAAAGATGGGAAAGAAAAACAATTAAAACACATCAGGGAAGCCCTCAGAATGTGTGGCTATCCCAAGTGGGCCTTCATCAAATTCCAAAAAAGACCAAGCAGGAGCTCCTCCATAACAAACAAAGGAGAGAACAATAAACAAAGCAATGTTGTAATTCCATATATTGCAGGGATATCTGAAAAGCTCAGGAGGTTCTTCAGCTAATACAACACATAAGCACACTTTAAACCCAAGAATATTAAGGCAGAAGCTTGTCCATCCCATGGAAAAAAAACACCCAGACACAAACAGAGCAATGTGGTATATGGAGTACAGTGCAGTGAGACATGTGCAAAACTGTACATTGGCAAAACAAAACAACCACTTCATAAATGCATGGCACAACATAGGAGAACAAACCCATCAGGACAAGATTTAGCAGTCCATCTGCATTTAAAAGACAAAGGCCACTCTTTTGAAGACAGCAAAGTCCACATTTTGGAAAGAGAGGACAACTGGTTTGAAAGAGGGGTCAAAGAGGCCATCTATGTCAAAACTAAGCAGCCTTTTCTTAACAGAGGGAGAGGTACATCATCTGTCTCCAGCCTACAACACAGTCTTTTCAGTAGTTCCAAGAAGGCTCCATACCCATTTGCACTGTGACCCTGATGACAGAGATAAACCTCCAAGTGGCCTCATTGATTCTCTAAAACAATGCAAATGACCAGCTGCCTTTCCATCCCCCATCATCCAGTCAGAGCTGAAGAAGCTTCTTAGATGAGAAGCAAAAAGTCTTCAAAGAGAAACAAGGAACTTCAGTTGCCTCCTGAAAAAGCACCTTTGGGAAAACCATGATCTGGATGACTGAGAATCTCCATAGACAAATATATTCATCATACATCTTAATAATAGCTATTTACATCTTAAAAAGTATGAACAAATGCCACATTTTATTACAATTATCTCAATGGTGTAAAAATCAAGAGGAAGATAACCACAAGGAAAAATGTGTAAAAATCTCACGGATTATGCAGACTATTAATATTTGCCAAACCTATCTACATAAAACACTAAATATTTCAATGACATTTTCTCATTAATATTCTGACGCAGATTTATCATTAAACATTGGTTAACTGGCTGGGGAAAGAAGTAAAAATTATACAAATCTCCAATGCTTTGATACATTTTTAAGCAGAGAGACTAGTTGAATTATGATCTGTAGGAGTTTATACAGTTAGAATACATGAAATTAAGCACAAAATCCTTACATAAGGTCTTCAAGCAATGGAGGTGGTGGGAGTTTGCTGAACTCAATGGTAGCATGCAAGAAAGCAGCTAGAGTGACAATCCCACCCACAATGACATCACCTGACTGATAGTACATATGATATGGATTATGAGGACTTTGAACTCTACATCTGATGTCATGAGACTTAGGAAGTGGGAGATTAAATAATACTAGTGAGACAATTATTAAAGCTAACATTATTGAAGAAAAGCCATGTCTTTCCTTGACACCTAAATTCTTCTTGCTTCTTTGATGACAGTGATATTAGTATTTGGGTAAAAGGTGGTTATAAAGCAAACCTTAGAAAAGAGAAAGAAGCTTCAGCAAACTCTGCTGTATAATTGTAGTGTTTTTATTTTACCTAACATGAAAAATATTTATAATATTCTTCATGCTTTGTTCTTGGACACTAAAATTCTTTCTCTGGTTGAAATAAACAAATTAATAACCATCCTTTCAAAATTAAATAGGTTTGCAATTACCTGGATCCCAGGAGAATTGCACAAAATTTGTTTTGACTGATAGAAAAAATGTTTCTATCTCATTTGAAAAGAAAAAAAACACAATGAACAAGATTTTTTTTAAAAAAACAGCAACATCCAAGACAATCCTCCCTCAAGCTTGTGCTCTGTAGAGAGGCCAGGTGCAACATCATCCTAGAACACGTTGTACTAGGATGATGTTGCTGTAACACTGCTGTCCTGCATGATCATGTGACTCTAATATTTGGACAATAGCACAGCTGATAGAAATGAATGAACTGTAGAATGGAAGCTGATAGTCCTAATTGCAGCCCACTTCCATCTCCTTTCATAGGTCTAATGATCTGCCAATTGCAGACAGTACCCACAAAGCCTTGTTTCCCCCAAATTCATGGAAGTGTTATGGTCATTCTTGAATGGGGCATTGTGCTGCTTTCAGTTCTGCCCAACTTTCTCATTGCACAGGGCATGGCTTATTATTTATTAATTTGAAAGGTTTATCTCACCAGCTCAAGGTTGTCTCAGCCTTTCATCCTTCCGAGGTTGGCAAAATGAGGTCCCATATTGTTGGGAGCAATATGCTGACTCTGTAAATCTGCTTAGAGAGAGCTGTAAAGCACTGTGAAACAATATATAAGTCTAAACACTATTGCTATCTATGACATGAGCTGGCTGTTTCAGGATTGTAGATTGCTGGCAATCCCGTGTACTGTTAATTAGAAGACAAAAACAAGCCAACATGTCAAGATACTTAACCATAACTGCTTTGCTGAGACCTGAGAAATACAGTTACACACACACACACACACACACACACACACACGAAATAGAACAAATTAGGTTCAAAATACACACAAAAGAGCTGCTCCAATCAAAGAAAGAAGTAACTCAGTAGTTGCTTAAAATTATTTCAAATATATTAATATATCTCAAATTTCATTGACAGAAACTTCTTTTGAGACTTTCACAGCAGAAATTACATTTAGGAAAATTAGGATTTCAGTCTTATTGAAAATTTACTTTAACCATCACATACCTTTGAGAAAGGAATGGCATCCTCCTCCTTTACTCACCTTGTCAGATAATATATTAATCCACTAAATTCTGGCAAATTCTGGAATCCTGGTTTTTAGGATTCAGGTATTTTTTATATTTCCAAGTGAATATCATGAATACAAGTATGTATATGTAATTCTACAGTATATGTAACCCTTTCAGCCATAAAAATCTGACATCATCAGCTTATCATATATGGGACTGAATGCCATATGATTGCTATTATATGTTGAGGATGATTATTGTTAGTCAAGACAACATATATCCCTTTGGCTATATTGCCAGGAATAAGAACTAAACAAAACTTTAAGAATGTGGGCATGCTGATAAGAATGAATAGCTTCAATAGAATAATAAATCTACACTTAATAAAGAAAACAGATAGATTGCCAATATGTGTTACTTATAAAAAAATTAATTTATTCTTTTTTCCCCTAAGACAGAGCCAGAAAAAGAAGAGTTTTCAGCAACTTGGTCAACATTTTTGAAAATGTTTGTTTTTAATTTACACCATTTTTGAGAATTTCCATACCCACTTTTTTCTTAATAGTATTGTATGAATATGAAAATTACTATCTTTACTTTAATAAAAGAAATATTTTAAACATTATACTCAGTGGTGGGATTCAAATATGTGAACAGCCAGTTCTCTACATGGATGCCATTTCCAGAAGTCCGTTCTGGGACTCGGCAACAAAAAATTAGCTACTGGTTCTGCCGAACTGGTGCAAACCAGCTGAATCCCACCACTGATTATACCCCCCACTGCATGCAAATGGCTATGTCTATGCAAGTCCTTTGGGTGTAGTGCTTTGGACAATGGAGCATAAGTGGGAGAAATATTTTTCCAATTATTAAGTCTATCTTTGTTATTAAGTCTATCATTTAGAAAGAACATTTATTATTGAAATAATCAGTAACAAAAAATTATGCTTTACATCTTCTTTCCCCAACCTTTTGACCTACACATGAAAGACACCTAAAATATGCAGCCCAACATATTTTACCAGAATAAAGAAACAATTCTACTTTGATCATCTTCACATTGTGTATTTGAGAATGTCTCATTTCTCTCCCAGGCCTGGTTTCCATTACAAAAATATGATTTTGGTTTGTTGTACATTAGCCAATTCTCCTATTTGCACAGTAGCAGACAGCCTAATACCATATTAATTCCCCCAAATATCTGCATTGACTCCGCAGATAGATGATCAAATGTAACTATCTTCAGTTTTCTTAAGATAGGCCTGAAAGTCTAATTGATAGATAGATAGATAGATAGATAGATAGATAGATAGATAGATAGATAGATAGATAGATAGATAGATAGATAGATAGATAGATAGATAGATAGATGGACGGAGAGACAGACAGACAGACAGATAGTATGGTTTGAATTAGAAGTGCTAGTTTGGTGAAAGGGAAATACTGTATTTCAGCATAAGAATTTTATCCCATATGTGAAAGATCGTGGTGGCAATAACGTAGTTTGTGTCTGCTTTCCTGGATCAGATCAGGACACCTTACCAATATTGATGGAATTACAAGTTCTTAATTTTATTGTACCAGTAAAAGAGAGGGGGGGAGAGGCTTCTCCCCCTGACCATGCATGAAAAAGATGAGAATTTGCTTCTTTTCTTTTTCTTATTTGTTCCCCAACTCAGGTGTGTGTCTGTGTGTGTGTGTTTGTGAGGGAGATGGCTTTCAGGCCTGAAAAAAAGGTGAGAATTTACCTGTTTTGTTTTCTGTTTCTTATTTTCCCCTCAACTCAGGAATATGTGAAGGAGGGAGGGAGAGGGCAAAGGTTTCTCCATGATCAGGCCTGAAAAAAAAGTGTTTTGTTTTGTTTTTATTTGCAGCGCCTGTTACTCGTCCCAGCTTCTTCCCACCTAGCAGTTCGAAAGCACGTAAAAATGCAAGTAGAAAAATAGGGACCACTCCGGTGGGAAGGTAACAGCGTTCCGTGCGCCTTTGGCGTCTAGTCATGCCGGCCACATGACCACGGAGACGTCCTCGGACAAACGCTGGCTCTTCGGCTATGAAACGGAGATGAGCACCGGCCCCTAGAGTCGGAAACGACTAGCACGCATGTGCGGGGGAACCTTTACCTTTACCTTTACTCAAGAATGTGTGTGTTGGAGGTGGTGGGGGTCACATGAGAGCTGGAATCAGCCCAAAAGTGTTTTATTATTCAACAACATTGTGACACTGCGAAACAAGAGTTGTTTAGCAAGATTTATCTTCACTGAGAACAGATGACAACTGCTTTTTGAAAGAGCTTCTCTTCAAACTGCAGGTTCATCATATACCCAGTCAGTATTTTGTAAGGATCTCTATATGATGATGGTTACTTCAAATATTCCCTTAAGTAAATTAGGTAGTGGTAGCCTCAGGCTTGTATTGGGAAAGTACACCAGTCACCTGATTCCAAATGAATCAATTGTAAGGAAAAGTTACATCTCTGACTGCTATGAAGATGTGTTAGGAAAGATAAGATCTGCTGTTGGCAACAATAAGATATAGATTTCAATTGATGAAATAAGTGATGTTAATGGAAGACATGTAGCCAGTGTTACTGGCATTCTGAAATGCGACAAGCCTGATGAAATATTTCTTCTAAGATGTGAAACTCTGCCAAAAGTAAATAATTATAGGTAGTCCTTGATTTACAACAGATCATTTAGTGACCGTTCAAAATTATAACGGCATTAAAAAAGGGACTTTTTCACTCTTACAATCGTTGTAGCATTCCCATGGTCACAATTGATGCTTGGCAATTGACTAATATTTATGACGGTTTCAGTGTCCCGGGATCATGTGACCAACTTTTGTGAAAGTCTGATGAGCACAGTCAATGAGGAAGCCAGATTCACTTAACAAACTTGCTGGTAACTTAACAACTGCAGTAATTCATTTAACAATAGTGGCAAGAAAGGTCATAAAATTGGGCAAAATTCACTTAACAGATGTCTTGCTTAGCAACAGAAATTTTGGGTTCAATTGTGGTCATAAGTTGAGTTTTGCACTATTGCTATGCTCTTTGATGATTCTTTGAAACTACTTGGCCAGATGCTATAAAAAGGGGCAATATCTTTCTTTTTATAACAGATGCCTCTCCATACATGACTAGAGCAGCCAAGGGACTTAAAACTCATTTATCCAAAAAGGATTCATATTGCATTCCTTGCACATGGTTTACACAGAGTGGCCAAAGAGATTCAAGGCAACTATCCTGATGTAGATAAGATAATTTTGAATGGGGAAAAATGTTCATTAAAACTCCACTTTGAGTACAAAAGTTCAAAGAAATTGCTCCTACTTTGGCTCTTCCTCCCCAGCCTTTGGTGACATGTTGGGGGACTTGTCTGAATTCAGGCTATGTATTATTTCACAAATTATGCTTCCTTGCAGCAGATAGTATTTCCTCCATCAAGATTGGGCAAGATTCCTTTTCTGAAACTTTGGCTGGAAATAGGATTATAGAGGAGATTGAAGAGGTGCACCCATGGGCATAAAAATTTACATTTCATTACAAAGACAGCAAAAGCCCCTGACTCTGTACTGGCAATAAGGTAATCAATCAGACCTATCTTGGAGAATGGGTCTCAGTCTTGATGTCAACGCTATTTGATTTTTTAGTAACTTTTTATTTTATTCAAAAAATTAAAATACAGACTCCCAAAAAATTATATAAAAACAAAACAAAAAATAAATAGAACATTAAAAATTGTGCATTAAAGAGAACAAAAACCACAAAACTGTACTGTACATATATTATCCCCATATATTATCACTGATCAGTATATATTTATAATGATAAATATATTACAACAATGTATCTATATATCATATCTCTCTCTCTCTCTCTCTCTCTCTCTCTCCCTCTTTCTGACTGTTGGTCTTATGGATGAAATATAGATTCAGCTCCCTTTTTAAGTTCTCAGAGAAGTGAGGCACAAGACTGAAACAGGTTAGCTTTTCTGTATATCTCTGAGGATTGGTAACTTCTGCTTATGGTGGAAAGATACAATCCCCCCACCAATCTTTAATGGAAGCAAAAAAATGCAGTATTGGATTTGAACACACCCAGACAAGTAATATTATGATAATTTTCTCCAATTATTTATAAATGACTGGAAATTCTGCAAGCTGTGGAGTCTATATACCTGGAGGGTGCCATGTTGGGCAACGACGGCCTAGATATTTCCAGCATCTTTTTTGTTTTTTGGCTGTTGGATATTTCTAATATACAGTTCTTTTTGACAAAGCTGGAGTACATTAAATGTTGAAAACAACATGTTTTCCTCACATACTGTCGGGACTGAAGTAGTCAATATGTTACTCTTTAATTATCCCAAGACTGATAATGTTTCTATTGGTTACATCTCTCTTGGATTTTCAGTTTCCAAGTAAAAAAGAAGGAGAAAATACATGTATCTATTTGAAGTGAAGAAAGAATAAAAACAGATTTAGATTTTTTAACTTGATCTGGGATAGATTTTTCTTTTTTTTTTTTGAATGCTCACTCCTAAAGAGGGATCTTTTAAAAATCACAAGAGGTTAATCACATTATCTGTGAATTAAATTTCTGTCAAATGAATAAGAATCCCAAAGAAGAAGGAAGATTTAACCTGCACTGAAAATGGAGCTGGTAATATTTTTGCTGGTAGCGCTCTTCTCTTTTAAGCATGCAATGCTTATAATATGAAATGTAAAATTCCTACTCCTGATAAACCACAGCACACATATTGTGAATCAGGAGTGTTATAATTGGTGGCATAGCAACTCTAGCAACTTTCTTGAACAATGGTTTAAGTTTCAGGGAAGACCCTCCACCATCATTGATTGAAGATCTCATGTAAGAACTTTTACTTTCATTTATTTTCTGGGAAGATTTAGAAGTCTTAAACCAGCAATGTAATAAGTTTAATTAGCTTATTATAGAATATACTCATGGAATCTTAAATATTGAATCCTTCTTAAAATGTTTATTATATTGTTGTAAATCTTAATATGTTATATTATTTCAATGCATAATATTTTTAGTGTTGAGAATTATTAATACTCTAATATTTAGATAACTTTGAATGTGGATAATAAAATCAACAAAAATGTACTATAAGTATTAATTAAACTTTAGAACATCAATGTTATTAAGTGAAATATGTTTTTCATATAGAATCAATATTTATTTATTTTATTATATATTTATTTATTTAATTTTCATGTCATCCGTCTCACCAGAGATAACTCTAGGCATCTTACAGACATACTGTTAAAATACATTGTAAAATATTAAAACAATAAATAGGGTTGTTAAATTTAAAACTCAATTAAATATAACATTAAAGGAAAGAATATATTAATTTTAGTGAATGTTAAATATAATACTGAAAAACTCAGTACACATGCATGAAAGCATCTGTTGTAAAATAAAATTTTAAATCTTAAGCTGATTATTGAGTATTAAGGTCTCTTTGATACTGTTACTTATAGTTTTTTTAAAACATATTGATAAAAAAAGTAGAAAAAGAAAACAAGTTTCAGAACAATTAAAATACCAAACAAAATAAGACAGAAAAAACTAGATCTCTGACTTATCTCTTCCTATTAATTCTGAAGGTTTTTCCCTTTTCCAATTATATGAACAATTTTCTTTATGAGGATAAAATTTGAGTATGTTGGTAAAGAAAATATGTAGCTAGTCATGAGTTATGGTCCTATGACCTACAATCCATCTTTGATTTAATGTTTCTTAAGCAATATTGAGAAGCATCTTTAAAATATTTTGAATGTAAGACAAACATGTTCTGATTCTTTCTTTTAAGAATTAATTTTGTTGTACATTCATGTTTATTTCTTAGAAGCTGTATGTTGATTTCTTAAAATACTAAATAAAAAAGTACTTTCAGAAAATAAAGAGTTAAAAAAAACAAGAAACTTACTTCACTAAACTCATATTATAGAAGATGTTTTGTAAAAGACCAGAGCAATATAAAGGCAGCATATTGTACAGCAATATATTAATGTAAAGCTTGCAAATTTACCTGGTAAATAGATCATCAAGAAAGAGAATACTGAAGATTGAAAAAAATCTACTGTGTCTATTTATTTATTTATTTATTTATTTATTTATTTATTTATTTATTTATTTATTTTTGGGACTTATATGCCGCCCTATCTCCCGAAGGACTCAGGGCGGCTAACAACAATAAAACACAATACTCTATACAGTCTGTGAGTCACCTTTTCCACTTCAGCAATATACTGTAGTTGTTTTCTCCTGAAGGATTTCTGTATATTCAGACATAGTATTAGAATCATACATTCCTGATTCTAGATTGCTGGATGGGACAAAACTTGCTTCTCTTCTTTAGAGATTCTTTTCTTCTAAACTTATATTCTTCAGAGATATCATTTTACCTCCTAAAGTTCTATGTTTTATATAAGTATATTATTTAATAAAATTTTCTATAATACTCCTTTATTATATTGGTGTATACTACTGATTTATTGTATTTAGAAACTATGTTGAGAATTGTAGAGGTCTTTGCAGAATTAAAAAATGGGGCATAAGAAAGTGTTAAATCATCAAAACCGTCAAAAAATAAGAAATGGATCACATTTATTTAATATTAAAAAGCTATGTTCTGGAATCTGCAAAGTTTCTAATTGATACTTTCTGTCAAGAAAAGAGAAGTAATGCAGATTTTTATATTGATATAACTTTCTGAGTAAGTAAGCCAACAATCATAAAGGAGAAATGAGGAATATAAAAATGAATTATAAAAAAGAGGCAGAACTGGGTTTGTATTGGTACTTTTGAGTCCCTTTCAGGAAAGCTATACACATTTTCACAGAGTCTATTTTCTATTGTAGTTTAGTGCTGAAGAATTACCAACACATCCTGCCTTGGTATTTGCAGTGAAAGAAATGAATGAAAACCCTCATCTCTTACCAAATGTCACCTTGGGTTTTCACATCTATGACAGTCACTTCAGCTCACAGAAAACTTACTATGCCACAATGTTACTGCTTTACAACTTGAAGAGTTTTGTTCCTAACTACATCTGTGGCATCCAGAATAATCTGACTGCAGTGATTGGGGGACTTGTCTCCAAAACCTCCATTGTCATTGTGAATCTCTTGGATATTTACAAGGTTCCATAGGTAGAGTAGATCAGCTCAGACTATGTATAAGTATTGGAGCACAATAGCATTTCTTACTTCTCTAGATCATCAATTTGTTTTTCTAAATCTGTAAAATAGATTTTCTCTTCTTCCTCTCTTTTTTTCTCTTTCTTCTGATTTTCCCTCTTAAACCTGCTTTAGCTCATCTATGGCTCTGCTCCAGTCATGAATTATAAAACCCCAGGCCTTTCCTTCTTCCAAATTAGCCCTATAGAAAGACTTCAGTGTGATGGAATTCTGTCTTTGCTCCTCCATTTCAAATAGACATGGAATGGAATTACTGCGATGGATAATGATAATGGAGAATGTGTTCTAGATATGATCATTCCATTATTTTCTAAGCATGGCATTTGCTTTACATTCATAGAAAGAATTGCTTATCTACACTCAGTTAATGGACTGATTTCTGTATTTAAACAAGGTGCAAAATTACGTGATAAAATCATGACAACCAAAAGCAATGTTATGATTATCTATGGTGAGTCCAATGCCCTGGTTTTCCTGAGATGGTTATCATATCTTTCAAACAAAGAAAATGATAGAGATGCAACAAAAGGAAAAGTATGGATACTGAATTCTCAAGCAGAACTTGCATCAACTGCCTATCAAAAGGACTGGGATACACAAATAATCCATGGTGCTCTGTCCTTCACAATTCAAAGCAACAACCCCCCAGGATTCAAATCTTTTCTTGAAAGTAGAAATCCTCTGAAGCCAAAAGCAGATGGTTTTATCATAGACTTCTGGCAACAGGGCTTCAACTGCATATTTCAAACTTCACTGGTTGACAAGGTGGTTGGAGATCTCTGCACTGGGAGAGAGAATATGGAAAACCTTCCTAAAATTATTTTTGAAACAAGCATGATTGGTCACAGTTACAGCATCTATAATTCTGTCTATGCGGTAGCCTATGCATTACGTGCCATGTTGTCATCTAGATTTAGACATAGGAAAACAATAGTTGAAGGGAGTTTGAACCTTCTTAATCAAGTTGCCTGGCAGGTAAATGGCAAGAATATCCACAGGTAATCAGGTAAATTACAATGCTCTTGTAAATAGCAAGAGCATCCTCAAGTAACATATTCTAAAGGAAGTTGTAAACCATCTTTAATTCCATTTCCATTCCTCTTTCCTATTAACAGGAAATTTTATTTTAGTTAAGTTATGAGTTCCAAATTCCTCCTCACCCTACTAGATGTTTTCCCCAAACATACAACTATATTTTTCTAAAACTCTGCCTTTCCCTTTTTATTCTAGGTGCATCACTTCTTGAAAGGTCTTTCATTTAATAATAGTGTTGGGGATGAGGTTTCTCTTGATTCCAATGGAGAACTACTAGCTGGTCTGGATGTAATGAACTGGATTGTTTTTTTCGAACAAATCCTTTGTTAGAATGAAAGTTGGGAAGGTAGATTCTGGAGTTCCCACAAACCAAAGTTTCACAATTAACGATGATGTCATAACATGGCACAGCTGGTTTAACCAGGTAAGATTCAAAGTCAAAGTATTTTGGAAAGCTTCTGTTTCTTCACCAGACATGAAATCCTTTATCACATGCAAATAACCCTTAAAGATACTAAAAAAAGAGACCTGCAAATAATCATAACAAAAGAAAGCAAAGCCTTTTCTGCAATCTGAAAAGAACTGAAGCACCATTTGAAGACCCTTGGCATTGAAAAATTCACTGTCAATTGCAAAAGGCAGCTTTACTCAGGTAGAGAGAATGAAATATGAGATATCTCCTCAGATTACCTTTTTGCCTTGGACTCAAATTTCTTTTATTGGATAGTAGTCTTGGTTGTAGGTCATACAACATAACATCTATCCTTTCTTTCCATGGACTTCTTTCAGACTTGTGGCCAGGGATATGTGTGGACAGATAAAGGAAATGCTTTTCTAACACCATAAAACATCAACATTTTCTTATCCCAAGCCCCTAGAAAGGACTTGATAGGTGCATCAAAATGCCAAATCCAGCCTGAATGTCTGGCTGACTATATAACAAACCAAAATAAAGTTTAACAACATATTGTGATGAGATGAAATTGAAGAGTGGCTAACAACTGGCAAAACCTACCTGTTAATGAAAGATCCAGCAAAATGGGGAGGACCAGGTGGATGGGTATGGACTACAGCAGATGGCTGAAGAAAAAAGAGCATTGGAAGGACAATGAAGAAGATGTACTGAAGCTAGTATATCAAGAAGATTTACTGAATACTGGA
This sequence comes from Vipera berus, assembly GCF_964194415.1. Lineage (NCBI taxonomy): Eukaryota > Metazoa > Chordata > Lepidosauria > Squamata > Viperidae > Vipera > Vipera berus. Next base: position 22,334,923 of record NC_138205.1, read on the forward strand.
GAAACCAACATGGCCTACAAGAAGGAACAAATGAAGAACAGAAAAGGAGCATGGGAAGATAAAGCATTACAAGGCCAGTACATTAAAAAAGTAACATTTATGGCAGTTAATAACAAGACCTGGCAATGAGTAAGATAGGAAAGTTGAGGAAAGAGACAAAGGACCTAATTCTGGCTGCATAAGACCATGCTTTAAGAACAAATGCATGCAATACCAGAATTGAAAACAGACAAAAAATGCTGCTTTTTGCAAAGAATCTGAAAAAAATGGGTTAGCTAGCTAGCTGCTCAATAAGGTTGCACAGATTGACTACAAACAATGGCATGATCAATTAACAACAATGGTGCATTAGAAGATCTGTGAGAAAGCAAGAAATGGCGGGTCTATAAAAGAGAGAAAGTTACAGAAAATGAAAAAGCTACAGTGTTCTGGGACTTTAGAATTCAAACAGACACCTGATGCATAAAATGCCAGACTTAACATCTATTGATAAGAAAGTCAAAATACCCTGGATAGTGTGCATGGCAAAACAGAGTAGAAGAGAAGGCACTGGAAAAGATAACAAAACACAAAGATCTGCAAATAGAAATAGAATGACTGTGGCAAAAGAAAGCAAAGGTAGGCACTTTGATGCAATCCCAAAAAATTGGGGTACCTCTTAAACATCATTATCATTGACAAAATTATATTAGTCAATTGCAAAAAATTTTTTTATTTGGAACAGCTTACCTGCTGTGACAATATCTGTAACACTATCAAATATCCACATCTTCCTTTTCTAGGTCCTTGGGAAGAACTCAGTAGGCAAAAAAATACTTTGGCCACTTAATGAGAAGGAAGGACTCACTAGAGAAGAGCCTAATGCTGGGAAAGATTGAGGGCAATAGAAGAAGGGGACGACAGAGAATGAGGTGGCTGGATGGAGTTACTGAAGCAGTAGGCATGAGCTTAAATGGACTCCAGAAGATGGTAGAGGACAGGAAGACCTGGAGGAACGTTGTTCATGGGGTCGCCATGGGTCGGACACAACTTCGCAACTAACAACAAAAAGTCTGAACATCTGGCTGACTGGGCAACAAACCATAATAATAATAATGTTTCAATATTTAGCTGACTATGTGACATTTTTTTTATTATTATTGTATTTTATGATTGTGATCATGATTTATAATGTGTTGCTTGGATGCACACTGAGAGTTTATGCACTGGAGACAAATTCCTTGTGTGTTGAATCACAGTTAGCCAATAAAGAATTCTATTCTATTCTATTCTATTCTATTCTATTCTATTCTATTCTATTCTATTCTATTCTATTCTATTCTATTCTATTCTATTCTATTCTATTCTATTCTATTCTATTCTATATAAAAGATCAATGATCATACACTGAGAGAGGTTAATATTAAGAGAAGAAGCTTTCAAGCATTAACAATCACCACTACTATTTGTCATTGCACTGATCTCTCCACCAATGATATTGAACTAGTCAAGCTATAGCTAACAAACATGGAAAACATCTGCCAGGCTATCCCATCTCCTTTACATCGGTCATCTGAAGCTTTAGAAAAAACACAATGTGAAACAGAATCACGGCTGAACTCTGACCATATTCAGACAAGTTATTGCAGAATGGTTTGGACTGGAAAGCATGCCACCCTCATCAACAGATAAATATTAAAAACTAAAGGAATCAAGATGCCCTGTGGAAATAACATCAAGAATCTTGATGACGACAATTACTACAAATACCTAAACACTTCAAGTTGACAACATCAAGCATGCATATTAAGGCCAACACCACCTTAAGAATTGGTAACTGTGAATTCACATTGTTGTGAGCAAATAGTAATTATAGTAAGATAAGGCTCCTCAAGTTTCTTCCTCACTTCCTGTACTTATGAACATATAATTTTAAAATGGTATTGTAAAATTTTATTTTATTCTATTTACTGTCTATCAGAATAAAAATGTAGTTTCCAGAGTATTAATCATAATGACATAATACTTTTATCTAAGTGTAACAGATTGTTAATCAGGACAAGGAACAATTGGTAACAGCGTTCCGTGCGCCTTTGGCTTCTAGTCATGCCGGCCACATGACCACAGAGACATCCTCGCACAAGCACTGGCTCTTCGGCTTTGAAATGGAGATGAGCACTGGCCCCTAGAGTCGGAAATGACTAGCACATATGTGCGGGGGAACCTTTACCTTTTCCTTTTTAAACTCTGCCACTAGGTTTTAGCTAGTGGGATTTTAACACCTACTCTCACCCTGTGTTGAGCAATGAATTGACCACTGCATTTCCTAAATGAAAAAAGCTTTCTAAAATCCTATGCATAATATTAATTCTTGCAATAAATATAAATACTAGCACCTATTAAAGTGCATGTAATTGAGTCCATTAATAATAAAGATATCTGAAAAGATATCTCAAGGTCAAACACTGAAGATTGTCATTGTTTTTTCCTTATTGATATATTAGTCTCAGCCTCTTTCAGTATGCAGTGACAGTTGCCGTGCTGGTTCCAGCAAAAAGGTGAAGGAAGGGGAACCCTTTTGCTGCTATGACTGCATCCCTTGCCCAGAGGGGAAGATTTCAGAGAAGGAAGGTAAGAAATGTGCTGCTTGGATTCAGCAAGGAAAATGGTGACTATCTAATCTAGAGGACAATTCTAAATAAACCTGAATTTTGTTTTTCAATTGCCTCAATTCAGTAATAAAACCTGTATTTCAAAATTATGCACCTCAGACTATCAGTCTCTGCTCATTAATTTCTAAATCTGGATGTATTTCTTTCCAAAGCTGGTACATTTAATTTTGAAACCCTCATTTCAATGGTTTTGATTGATGGAAAGGATTCCATAGTGAAATATTTTTGTTCCTTTGACCAAATTTATTCTTTTGATTGCCTTCCAGTAGCCTCCATGCTCCATGCCCTAGTTGTCTTACAGAAGGAACTGAGCCCTATAGCACATTTTTCAGTGAATTCCCAGAAGATTTAGTATCAAATGTGACTCTCGTTAATCTGAGCAACATTCAATCTGGCATGGAATTTGAATCACATATTGTTGCCACATTAAAAGGGTGTTTGAGAATAGTTTTAGGCTGACTCTTCAATTAAATCTCTTTAATAAGGTAGCATCAGTGCTGGGATTCAGCCAGTTCGCACCAGTTCAGCAGAACCGGTAGCTAATTTTTTGTTGCCCAGGCCCAGAATAGACTTCCGGAAGCGGCATCCACACAGAGAACCAGTTATTCACATATCTGAATCCCACCACTGGGTAGCATCTGTTCAGTTTAGCCCTTAGCATCATTAGAACATGCAGGGCCTTCATCAGAAGGAGATACTGTTCCTTTATATGGGCTACAATACTGTTACTACTGTTCATATGAATATATCTATGTAACAGTTTTCTATATACAAATGTGCACAGACAAGTGTATAATTTCTACATATATTGTTTATAATATATGTAAACGCATAAGGAATATACACTACATTTTATAGATGCTCCTTCCTGCCACATACAGTATCGAGCAGCATATTTGTGAAATGTACAGTGTGTCATGGAAAGGTTCCTAAGATGAAAACCTCATTGTCTGCCTCTTCATTTTTTTCAGATAGTAATGAATGCTATGCTTGTAAAGATGGAAGCTATCCAAACAGAAATCAGGATACTTGCAATCCTAAAATTATCATATTTTTGTCTTATGGAGAACCTTTGGGAATCAGTTTAGCCTTCTTTGCTTTTTTCTTTTCCTTGGTATCAGTGATGGTGCTTGTAATCTTTAGAAAAAACCACAACACTCCCATTATTGTAGCCAATAACCGAGACCTCACTTATATTCTCCTCTTCTCCCTCCTGCTCTGCTTCCTTTCTACATTCTTATTCATTGGTCGGCCCAAGAAAGTGATATGTCTTCTCCAACAAGCTGCTTTTGGCATCTCCTTCTCCATGGCTGTTTCTTCAGTGTTGGCAAAAACTGTCACAGTGGTTCTGGCTTTCCTGGCCACCAAGCCAGTTTCCAGAATGAGAATGTTTGTGGGAAAGAGACTTGCCAACTCCATGGTCATTTCCTGCTCTCTTATTCAAGCAGTCATTTGTATGTTGTGGCTGGCAATATCTCCCCCATTCCCAGATTTAGACATGCATTCGATGTTTGAAAAAAGCATTCTGCAGTGTAATCAAGGATCTGAGATTATGTTCTATTGTGTCCTAATTTATATGAGCTTCTTGGCCTTTATTAGTTTCATAGTTGCTTTCTTGGCTAGGAAGTTACCCGATACTTTCAATGAGGCCAAGTTCATTACTTTCAGCATGTTGCTCTTCTGCAGTGTTTGGATATCCTTTGTTCCAACTTACCTGAGCACTAAAGAAAAGTACATGGTGGCTGTGGAGATCTTCTCCATCTTAACCTCTAGTGCTGGTTTGCTGGGCTGCATCTTTTTCCCCAAATGTTATATTATTGTGTTCAAGCCCAACCTTAACAACAGGGAACAATTAATGAACAGAAAAAAGGAATGTGTTTAACTGAGAGTGCCCTTTGCTATTATTTAAAATGTAGCAATTTTGTGTTGTTAATATAATAATAAAAAGTTATTTTTTTGTTGTTCCCTTCTGTTGTGGATGGTGATTTCAATAATCTTCCTCCTAGCAATATTTTTTTCTGCAAAATATGTATGGCTTATGAAATGATGAAATGAAGTCATCCAACCCTGAGGTTTTATTGCTGATGGTAGAGTTCTGCTTTATCTCTTTGATCTTTTTCACTCTTACTAATAACTATTTACTTTTCCTATTTGAGATCAAGGTCAAATATGAAATAATTAAGGGATCAATGGCTCAAACACTTTGTCTAATCTTTGTTTTATACTGGAATCAGAAGGGTTGGAAAACAGAATTTCAGTTATAGAATTATTTGATAGCTCTCAGTACTAGAACATTGTGTACACAGTTAGAAATTAATGCTCTAGTGATCAAAACAGTGGACCCCAATAAAAAGAATAAACAAGCAAACCTAATGGATCATAGCACATGAAGCTTCTGTTTCCTTTTAAGTTTGTTACTGCCATAAAAACCTTGTCTGAATATGACAGTCAAAGAATATTTTATATACAACATCATTTTTAACATGATAGGTCCTGGATAAAAATATATTTAGTACAAAGTTGAGGCGTATAAGTGGAATGTAAATGACTCTTTTCAAGTCTCCTTTATAGCCCAAGAAACTAGAGAGGGTGACTTCTGAGATTCTTGCCTGCCAACTATCCAGCTACCAACTATGTTGTTTCTTAATTGACCATACTTTAGGCAGCATCTCTTCACCTCATCTCTCAAGACATTTCCTACATACCAATACAATTGTTTATTTGAAAACCTGAGATTGCTGCTTTGATCATGCCACAGGTAACACATCTTCTCTTTCAAATTGATCAGAGAGACACAGACAGGCTGAAGGCATGCCCTCACAAGAGACTTCAAGTTTCCTGTTTGAAGCTTTAGTGCAAATTTCAAAACTTGGAATGCAGAACCTGAAAAATAAGATAAGTTGTATGATTGGAAAACTGTTGCCAATTGATCTCTGTCCTTTTGCCTTACACTGAAGGCAAGCCTGCAGTTCCTTACATTATTCAACTTTGGAATTCATAAGCAAGTGAGATTGAAACTTTTTTTAAAATAAACCTACCAACATTACGACTTTCAATGTTATCAATGGGAAAACAGTGGTGTCAAGTGGGATTGACTAGATAGGACAATAAATCTATTGGTTTGCCCTTCCCAGCAATCCCTTGGGTAGCCCACTTTTGTTATCTTAGTTAGGAGGTGATTTGGATATTTTGTTGGTTTGTTTTACCCCATTTGGGAGGGTATAAGTTGCCAAGAGCTCTTGGAAACTGAGCAGTATTGAAGTCTCAGCAAATAAATAAACAAATGCATAAATAAATGCTGGTCTCAGCAGCCTGCCCATTAGTTAGACTCCCAATGCACATAGAATGGAAGGCTAAAACAAAAAAATCAGGAGATAACATCTTAGGAAATGAAAGTGAAACTCAGAGATATTTTTGCTCATATCTCTAAAGCAGTGGTAGTGAACCTTTTAGGGACCGAGTGCCCAAACTGCAACCCAAAATCCACTTATGTATTGCCAGATTCTGTGTGGGTGTGGCCTGCTGTGTGGGTGTGGCCCACTGGGTAGGCATGGCTACGGTAGTCATGGCAGACTGGGTGGGCGTGGCCAGGATGGGTATGGGCAGATCAATGTTGCTCCTGGGGAGGGATGTCTCTGGGGGTTGGACAGGGTTGGGGGAGATCCAGGGGGTCTCTGGCAGGTGGGGCAGTGGGCAGGAGGGCGTCTTGCTCAGCTGATGGCTTGGGGGGGAAGAGGGCAGTTACACCCCTCCCAAACACTGCCATCTCACAAAAGCAAGATGAAAACTTCAAAAAGCGACAAGGAAAAAAAGTTAAAACAGAACAGTGTCTCGCAATGGTTTTCTTCCATGGGGGGGGGGAGAATGGGGGTAGGGTCCTTAGCCCTTCAGCTGTTCTGAGGGGAGGAGGAGGAGAGCGGGGAGGGGCTGTACTGGGATTGGGGCTCCTTGTGCCTTCCGCTGCCCACCTGTGCTCTTCTGCCGTAGATGCCATGGCTCCACTTTCCTGGCAGGGCAGGGGCGCACTTGCACTTGGGGATGCACGTGGGGTTGCTGCCTCTCTTGCCATGCCAGGGATGAGCTGGAATGGGCTGGGCATAGAGCCTTCTCACTGCTTCTTCCCCTGCTGACATCAGGAGTGCCCACCACACCTAACGCTCGTCCTGAGGCAGCTGCCGCTGTCTGGCACCCTGCAACCTGTCACTGGCCAGCTGGGCATGCTGAGCTCAGGCCTTGGGCAGTTGGAGGCCAAAGGGAACCAAGAGCTGTGGCTGCCTACCTGTGCTCTTCTGCCGCAGATGCCATGCAATATGCGTGGCGGCAAACAGCTGTGCCAATATGCAATATGTGTGGTGGCAAATAGCTGTGCCATGCCAAAACTGGCTGTTTGCTACCTCCTGCCCAATGCCATGAGGCCACAGAACAAGCCCGGCAGAGGTAAGGAACCAGGTCTGGGCTCTGCAAGGGTTGGGTTGGAGTGGTGGGAGGAGGGTGCTTTGTGAGGGTTGGGTCAGACACACATGGGGCTGCTGCCTTGCTTGCCATGTCATCCCTTGGCTGGGCTGGACTGGGCACGGAGCCTCCATGCCGCTTCTTCCCCTGAGGACATTGCGAATGCCCACCCTGCTTACCCCTCATCCTGGGGCAGCTGCCACTGTCCGGTGCTCTCTAGCCTGTTGCCAGCCAGCCGTGCACACTGAGCTTGGGCGTCAGGCAGATAGAGGCTGGAGGGGACAGAGAACAGCATATTTGCATCTCTGCAAAAAGTAACAAAAATTGATTATTTTTTCTTTTTTTAAAAAAAATATTGGTTTTCCAGTTTTACATTTAAATATTTAGAAAGCAGCATGGTGATTGGGTAATCAATAGTTCAATAACAAAATCTTTTGTACATATCTCAGGTTGCATCATCAAAAATTCCTTCTCTATTTCCCTTAACATTTACTATATCATATGTAAGCTAATACATTTCTAGTTATAGCACATTCAGTTAAGACATTTATCAATATATTATTACTTATACGTATCTATGTCCTGTTTGTAGAGTTTACCTAATTTCAATTTTCAATTACAGTATTCCAATTTAACCTTAATATCCATAGTATTTAGATTTTGGGTAACCCAAATTTCCTTTATTTCAGCACATAACAATTGTCATATCGAAAATACACATATTACTTACTTAAATACATTCTTATTTTATTTCATAAACATGTTCTATTTCTCATCCTAGTACCTCACCACTGACTAATAAAATATCCTTTATTGTCTCAGTCCATCTTCTATATTATAATTCAAAACTATGTTCTAATAGTTAATTTTCATTTCCCTTGTAAATCTAAAACCTAAATATTAAGCCAATTGGTACCTTTTAAAATCTCCCTTTAGCTCATTAAGTGAGATTTTAGGCTCTTCTATCATAAATCAAATTCTGGCTTTCTTTTTGTGCCAAGCAGGCTTCCATACCAGTGCCTTTAAATCCTCAGGTGGATCTCCCTTCATTCCTGCACATGTTACTTGAATCAAGGGAGACCATCTAGTCATTAATTTTCTAAAGGAACTGGCCCATTTATAGTTATTAAATTATTGCCCTAGTAGTTCAAATCTCCATGTTTGGTTTCGTATATTTGTCTTCAGTTCAGTCTGGACTTCTTCCTCAGGTTTCATCTGGTTTAAGTAAAAAGTCATGTCCAATGTTGTGATTGTTGTTTGGTTGTCTAGGTTTTCAATATGCTGTACTTGTTGATCTTTAGCACCTTCCATTTTAGTATTGCTTTCTTCCACTTCTGTTGCTTTTTGGATTGTAAGTTTTTTAGTTGCAGTCAGGTTTTGGCTGTCAAAGTTCTCAGTGGATTGTACTTGCTGTTCTTTAAAGTCCTCTGTCTTGACATTAATTTCTTCCTCTTCTGTTGCTTTTTGGATTGTAAGTTCTTCAGTAAGAATCAGGACTTCATTTTGTAGATTTAAGCTGGCTCTTTTATCTTGCAGTCTGGATTTCATTACCTCAGTAACTTCAAGGATTTTTTTTCAAGTATAAGCTTATAATTAGCCAAAATTTGTTGGCGGTATTCCTCCATTTCTATGATGGTTACAGATAGTCCTTTAGTGGAGGCTATTTTTGAATAAAAGTCAGTGAATGTTCACCTCCACTATTCCTAAGAGTTAATTTCACTGCCCAGCTGTTTCAGATTCTTATCTCTTTTACATAATACCAAGGACAGGTCTAGGCTGTAAGCAGGTCTCTCAGTCAAAGATATTCACTTGCTGTACCAGGCTTCACCATAAGATGATCCCAATAGCATGTTAAGTCTTTTTCCAAACTCAAGTTAGACTTTTATCCAGTTTAATTTTTTTTTCAACTTTTAACAAGTAAATAAGGTAGTATGTCCCTGTAGAAATAGTAACTTTTTGGGACCCCAAATATCCAAAAATATCCAAAAAGTGCAAGTCCAATTCTTTAGTTGTTTAGTTGTCCTTTTAGTTATTTTTTTAGTTGTCTTTTTAGTTGTTGTTTTGAAGGCTTTATTTCCCCAAGGTTGTCAAACGCCGACATTTTAAAGGGGGGTGGGGAGAAATTTCAAGAAGCAGATGGCAGAGAGAACGATCTCCCCGCATGTCCGCTGGTGCCACGATCGCAAACCGGAAGCCTCCTGACTATTTTTTTTTCAATACTTTGGAGATACCAACAAAGCAATCCTCCATCTGGGAATCTTCTTAGAAGAGCATATTCAGAATTGGGATTGGAATTGCAAGCTTAGACCAGGGATACCAGTGATTTTGTAATGCACTTCTTAGGTGAAATAGTTAATGCCTTTGTTATACTTTCTGCTGTTCTACACAATGATAATTCTCAATAATAGTAACTGGGAGAGGGATCTGGGAGTCCTAGTGGACAATCACTTAAATATCCACCAGCAGTGTGCTGCAACTGCCAAAAATGCCAACACAATGCTACACTACATTAACAGAGAGATAGAATCAAGATCACACATAGTGTTAATACCACTTTATAATGCCTTGATAAGGCCACACTTGGAATACTGAATCTGGTTTTTGTCACCATAATGTAAAAAAGATGTTGAGACTCAAGAAAGAGTATGGAGAAGGGCAACAAAGATTATTAGGGGACTAGAGGTTAAAATATATAAAGAACGGCTGGTAGAATTGGGTATGTCTGGTTTAATGAAGGGAAGGTCTAGGAGTGACATGATAGCAGTGTTCCAATATCATAGAGGTTGCCATAAAGAAAAGGGAGTCAAGCTCTTCTCCAAAGCTGGATAAGAAGCAATGGATGGAAACTAATCAAGGAGAGAAGCAACCTAGAACTAAGGAGAAATTTCCTGACTGTTAGAAGAATTAATCAGTGGAACAACTTGCCTCCAGAAGTTGTGAATGCTCCAACATTGGAAGTTTTAAAGAAGAGACTGGACAACCATTTGTCTGAAATGGTATAGGGTTTCCTACCTGAGCAGGAGGTTGGACTAGAAGACCTCCAAGGTTCCTTCCAACTTTGTTGTTGTTGTTGTTGTTGTTGTTGTTGTTGTTGTTGTTGTTGTTGTTATTATTATTATTATTATTATTATTATTATTATTATTATTATTATTATTATTATTATTATTATTATCCTCCATTCAGTCATGTCTGATTCTCTGTGATTCTATGGACCATCTCTCTCCATATTGTCTGATCTTGACTTAACCACTATGCCAAATTGGTTCTCATTATGTTTGTATTATGTTTTTAATTATTTACTGCAATTGTGTCAGAAAGCAAAAGTGAGTTCAAAGTGAGAAGGTTTTCATGAAACATAACTTAAAATCCAAACCTGGATGTAGGGCAACTGCAGCAAAACCAGGTTATTGAAATTTACATTGAAAGAAAGTAAATAATCATAAAACATAATACAAACATAACGAGAACCAGTTTGGTGTAGTAATTAAGTCATTCGTTTAGAAACCAGGAAATTAGGAGGGAGTTCTAATCCCAATTTAGGCAGAAAGCCATCTAGGCACTGGTGGGATTCAGCTTGTTCGCACAGGTTCGGGAGAACCGACAGCTAAATTTACCTGAATTCAGAGAACCATCTGGCTTCCAGAAATCCAGTCTATTTATTTTATTTATTTATTAAATTTTTATACCGCCCTTCTCCCGAAGGACTCAGGGCGGTGTACAGGGCAATAAATATCAGAATATAAATACAAAAGTTAAAAAAGAGGTTAAAAAGAATTAAATAATTATGCCCAATATAATACAATAATTAAAACTATGTTAAAATTAAATCCAACCCTAAACCCATCAGACCAGGCCAGATTGTTCAAATAGATAAGGTTTTAAATCGCGCCGGAAGGAGCGAAGGTCGGGGGCTGTCCGGAGCTCAACTGGCAAGCGGTTCCATAGGTCTGGCGCGCCCACAGAGAACGCCCTCCCCCTGGGGGCCACCAATCAACATTCTCTGATCGGAAGCACCCTGAGGAGGCCCACTCTGTGAGAGCGCACTGGACGGAGGGAAGTTGATGCCGGCAGCAGGTGCTGCCGTAGGTAATCCGGACCCATGCCATGTAGGGCTTTATAGGTCATCACCAGCACCTTGAATTTCACCCGGAGGGCAACTGGCAGCCAATGCAGCTCGCGGAGCCGAGGTGTAACATGGGAGTATCGGGAGACCCCCAACACCACTCGCGCGGCTGCATTCTGCACCAGTTGAAGCCTCCGAGTGGTCCTCAAGGGCAGCCCCATGTAGAGAGTGTTGCAGTAGTCCAAACGAGAGGTCACGAGCGCATGAGTGACTATACGCAAGGCATCCCGGTCCAGATAGGGCCGCAACTGGCACACCAGGCGAACCTGGGCGAAGGCCCCCCTAGTCACAGCTCCTATATGATCTTCTAAGGAGAGCTGTGAATCTAGGAGGACCCCCAAGTTGCGAGCCCTATCTACGGGGGGTAATAGCTCACCCCCCATATTAAGAGATGGAATATTCTGCGTTTCCCGAGATGCCAACATGCACAGCCACTCAGTCTTGTCAGGGTTGAGCTGAAGCCTGTTCCTCCCCATCCAGACCCGGACCGCCTCCAGGCAACGGGACATCATATCGAGGGCATCACTGGGGTGGTTTGGGGTTGAAATAAAAAGCTAGGTATCATCAGCGTACTGATGATAACCAACTCCAAAACCACGAATGATCTCACCCAGAGGCTTCATGTAGATGTTGAACAGGAGAGGCGAGAGGACCGATCTTGAGGAACTCCACAAACAAGGGGCCTCAAGGTCGACCTCTGCCCTCCTGCCAACACCGACTGCGAACGCCCCAGAAGGTAGGAGGAGAACCACTGAAAAACTGTGCCTCCCACTCCCAATCCCCTGAGGCGCCGCAGCAGGATACCATGGTCGATGGTATCAAAAGCCGCTGAGAGGTCTAATAGGACTAGGACAGAGGAACAACCCCTGTCCCGAGCCTGCCAGAGATCATTCACCAGCACGACCAATGCCGTCTCTGTGCTGTACCCGGGCCTGAAACCCGATTGGTACGGGTCTAGATAATCAGCTTCCTCCAAGAACAAAGGGAGGTGATGCGCCACCACGCTCTCAACAACCTTCGCAAGAAAGCGAAGGTTGGAGACTGGACGAAAGTTATTTAATACAGCTGGGTCCAGGGCAGGCTTCTTGAGGAGGGGTCTCACCACCGCCTCCTTCAAGGCGGCAGGAAAACTACCCTCCCTCAAAGAAGCAGTTATCACTGCCTGGAGCCAGCCTCGTGTCCCATCCCGGGCTGCATAAACCATCCAGGAGGGGCACGGGTCCAACAAACACGTGGTGGAGCTCAGCTTCCCCATGATCCTGTCCACATCTTCGGGAGTCACAGGATCAAACTCCTCCCAGATAATATCGATAAGACTGCCCTCGTCCTCATCGGCAGACTCTGCCCAGTCAGAGTCCAAACCGGTCCGAATCTGAGCGATTTTGTCTCACAGATGTTGACTAAACTCCTCGGCACGACCCTGCAAGTGCTCCTCCCTCACCTCCTGATTAAGGAGGGAGCGAGTTACCCTAAACAGGGCGGCCAGGCGATTATCTGCTGACGCGATGAGGGCGGCAAAATGATTAGACCTTGCCGTCCTCATCGCCGCGAGGTAAGATCTCGTAAAAGACCTTAGTCGCAACCAGTCAGATTCAGATCAGCTGGATCTCCAACAGCTCTCTAGGCCCCATCTCCGACGCTTCATCTCCCGGAGCTCCATGGAGAACCATGGTGCCCATTGGGATCTGCGCCGGGTCAAGGGCCGCATGGGTACAACTTGGTCGAGTGCCTCCATGGCCACCTTTTCCCAGGCTTCCACTAGGGCATCGGCTGAGCTGTGAGAAAAGGAGGAAGGTGGGGATCCAAGCGCTGCCTGGAACTGCTCAGGGTCCATTAAGCGCCTAGGGTGGAACCATCTCATTGGTTCAACCACTCCACGACGGGGAGTGGCAAAACAGAAGACCAACCGCAGGAGGTGATGATCGGTCCATGACAGAGGCATAACAATTGGAGAACCCCCACCAAGATCATCTAACCACCGTCCAGATAGGAAAATCAAATCGAGCGTGTGCCCCCCCATGAGTCGGACCCTGAATAACTTGCGTCAGGTCCATGGCCGTCATGGAAGCCATGAACTCCCGAGCTAACTCAGATGATCCCCCCAGGGATGGTAGATTAAAGTCACCCAAAACCATAAGTTTGGGGAACTCAATCACCAACCCTGAGAGGATATCGAGAAGCTCAGGCAGGGCTGCTGCCGCACGACTAGGTGAAAAGTACACCAGCAGCAGGCCCAACTGAGCTCTAGGGCCACATCTCAGGAGGAGGGACTCACACCCATCTATTTGGACAACGGTGGCCTCCCGCGGACGTAAGGTCTCCCTCACAACTACCGCCACTCCACCACCCCTACCCTGAGCTCGAGGCTGGTGCAGCACCCGGAAACCCAATGGACAAAGATCAACCAGAGGGACACCGCCCTCTGGGCCCAACCAGGTCTCCGTGATGCAAGCCAGGTCCACATGCTCCTCCTCGATCAAATCATGTATAAGAGGAGCCTTATTGACTATGGACCTGGCATTAAAATACACGAGCCTGAGCTCAGGAGGCTGCTCATCCTCGCTCCCAGAACCATAGGCTGAAATCAGGGGGTTGGAACGCATCACCGCACGGAGACAGCGGGGACGCACTCCCAGATATAGATACAGCCCCCTATTCATACGCCTGCTGCCATTCCCTACCGCCATGGGAATAGACAAACCCACACCCCGCTCCAGGGCCCCAGAGGCGCCCAACCCAAGCCTCGTCACCGCGCGACCAATCCCAGGCGTGGTCTGAGAAACGGTTGGTGGAACCCCCCCCAGTCTCCAACCAAACCTTTTTAGAACCCTCCCCCCTCCCTAACCCCACAAAAAACTGAGCTAAAAAGTGCACCAGGGGCCTCTTATTAAATTTGTGACAGAGGCTCCTGTCCTTGCCCAACCATCTCTCAGGGTCCCAATAATTGGGCCCGTCATCAAGAGGATAGATTGAAATAAAGGCGGATCGTACCCAGGAAGGGGGGCACCCCTAAGCTCAAATAAGTCCGTGCTTGAATAGGATAAAACCATTTTTCGGGTAGATCCAGCCAGGCAGTCCCATACTCACTCGAAGAGATGTAAGATAGAAGATCGACAATGTCCAGTCCACCAGCTCCCTGCCACTTGACCTGGCCAAGTAACTCCCAAGACAGATCGGGCACCTCCTTCTCACAGAGGGCCCAAACCTATCCAGAAGCAGACAGGATACCAACCCAAATAAAGCATACCTCCCTAGATCTCTCACCTCTAGGGAGATAGCAGATGGTATAGGGTGGTGTAATTGATGGTATAGCTGAGCCACCCTCTCACAGCGGCTCAGCTCCAAGACCTTCTGAGTCTGATGGGTTCGGTGGGTTCGTTAGGGGAAGAGAAGAATTAGAGCAGCAATTAGCCGACATAACCTGAAGATGACAAAAGTTCCAGTCACAAAGATCTTCTCAAAAGCGGGGAAAGCGAAGAAAGGCTGAAACAGCAGATGGATCCAAGCCAGGTAGCTCAAGTCCAAATGGCCACAGGACACGGGCGCCACGAGCTGACCTGTGCTGCCCGGCCAACAGCGTGCAGCACCAGAAATCCAACGCACAGCCGAAGGTCCCCTTTGCCAGAAGCAGGCACGAAACAGACTCCCAGTGGCCATCAAACAGCGAAAAACAAAAGCAAAAAGCAGCCATAACACTCCCTCTTGACTCTCTGCTCGCCGCTCCAGAGCCAGTTCTTCGACCATTTTGCATACTTGCAGCTTTCAGCTTTCAGCGTTCCGCATTCTGGAGGCTGCTCTAGGCCGCGGCTCTATGGCTCTGAGAAACAGCTGCTCAGAGCTCTCCAAGCCGCGGCGACTCCCCGCTCCTCCGAAAAAAAGTGCAGGAGCACACAGCTCAGAACAGTTCAAAACGAGGTCTGCATCGCCGACGGAGGCACCATCTCTCTTCCTAGAATTTCAGCGCAGAGGAAAAACACCTCTGCAGCCCCCTTCGGGCTCTGAGGATTCCAAGGACGCCATGGTAGCCGGAGCTCACCACGGAGCTCACCCAAGCACGTTCGACATCCTGGAGAAGGCCTCCCAGGCCTAGAACAGCCCACTGGAAGTGTGTGGATGCCACTTCCGGAAGTCTGTTCTAGGCATCAGAGGCCTAAAGGAGGCCTCGCAGGCCTAGAACAGCCCACCGGAAGTGCATGATGGCACTTCTGGAAGTCCGTTCTAGGCATCGAAGGCCCAGGCATGCATCAAATATGAAAACTGGTTGTTCAGGTATTTGAATCCCACCACTGCATCTAGGTGACCTTGGACCAGTCACTATCTCTCAACCATAGAGAGAAGGCAATAGCAAGCCGTGTCTGAAATCTTGCCAAGAAAACTGTCCAGGCAATTGTCAAGCATCAAAGAAAGACTGGAAGGCACAAAAACAAATAAAGAAAGAAAACATCATAATAGTTTTTCAAGGGGGGTTATCTATAGCAAGCTAATGCTGTGTTACACTTTTGAACCTCTGTATTTTCTTGGGATTCTCTCCCAAGCTGTTTGTAATTATCATAATTAATAATAATAATTTGAACAAGAAGTTACACACACACACACACACATATATAGATAAATCCGGAAACTTTTTTGTGCAGTTTATCTTCCCCTCTCCTAAAAACATGAATAGAAAATACGTTTTTTTATCTTCAGCTTTATCTCAGGCTTCTCTTTAGACAGAAATGCATAGTGTTTTTTCTTCCTGTGGTAAGACTTCTTCCCCCATGGAATTCATATGGAGCTGCCAATTTATTAGCAAATTATTTCCAATAGTTTAGTTTAAAAAAAACAACCAAATTTTTAATTTTAAAATTTGAAAGGCTCAAATCCTATTGCTAAGTTTTGAGTACATGTTACCTTTTATTAAATCCAACATACTGTCATGTTGGTTTAATAGTTATGCCAAGTTTCTTGTGGTCTTTATTATATTCTCTTACAATACTAACACAAGCTCAAAGCAAATACAATCTTTATTACTAACTGTCAGTGACCAGAACTGATTAACCTTACCCTTTTCCTTTATTTAACAGATCAAGTTGAACCTTTTTCCTTTAACAGATTATTTGTGGAAAGCAGTGTCCATTAAATCTGAAAGTACTTTTGCACAAACAGTACATAGGAAACAGTACATATTTGTTATTTTAGTCACATTCGGTTGCTAGTCATGATTGCAACAGGTTAGCTCTAAAATCAGACTATTGTGTTACTGAGAATAGCCAAGGGAAAAAGCTACTGTATTGTTTTCCCATCTTGCACGTGAACTTTGCAAAATCATCTGGTTGATCACCATAGGAATTAGCATGTTAGGCTAAATAAATATTTGCTAACATTTGAAAAAAAACCATGGAAGAAATATTGTTCTCTCATGAATTATAAAATTATGCACATTAATCAGTTGCATCTCTATGTTTACTTGACAGACTTTTCTAATGAGATGACACTTCTCATTTAAATATCTGTGACCTTTTCACCAACCGATTATTTTTTTTTTATTAAAAAGTTTTAACATACAATTTTTCCTTTAAAAATCCCCCCTCCCCCTCCCTTCTCCCTCCCCCCCTACCTCTCCCCCCTCCCCCCCTCCCCCCCCGACTTCCCAGAGCTAAATACAAGGTATATAAAAAAAACAATCATAAACAACCATATACTAACATCCATAAACTCTAAAATCCATCACTCTCTAGCTTATATAGGATAATATATATATATATATTAAATATATATAGAAAAACAAAAATAGAAAAAGAAGAAAAGAAAGAAGACTTATTCAAATGCTACATGAAACTTCTTAACCCTATAAATCCATTTTCTCCATTCCATAATATAACGTTCTTGCGAAAAATCTTAGGCCAAAATCTACGCCATCTCTGCCAGGTCAAAAATCTTTGAAGTCACTCTCCTATAATCGGCAGTTCCTCTTTCTTCCATTACTGAGCTATCAAAAGACTTGCTGCCGTAATTAAATTTCCCATAATTAGTGTCCACAACCGTAACGTCCATAATTATCCCCAACAAAAAAACAAACAAACAAAAAAAAAATTTGCGAACAAAACTTTATCCTTTGCTTAAAAATCTTCTACATATTCCACCAAATTTTTATCCAAAAAGCCTTGATCTTTTTACAAGTCCACCATACATGAAAATATGTAACATCTTCATCTCCACATCTCCAACATTTTGGCTGATAGTCCGGATACATACTTGCAAACTTTTTAGGATCTAAATGCCATCTATAAAGCATTTTATATAAAAAGTTCTCTCTTTACGTTCCTAACCCAAATCTTTTCCCACGTATCCATTACGATAACTTCCTAAATGTTCGTTGTGGAAGTTCCATAGACTTCTGCTGGTCTTGCTCTTTTATTATTTTCTTTTTGATCGTTTTAAAGCAGCACGCGTCACCCTCCGCTCTCCAGGATCATCCAAAGAAATTGTAGCTTGATCTCCTCCAGCACCATTCTCCTCTGTCTGTCCATCCTCAGTCTCTTGATGTTCTCCTTCTCCAGATCCCTTTGCAGCTTCCAGAAGTGATAATGAGGTTGCTTTTAAAACGTTATTATAAAAATCTCGCGCCTGCATCACAGTAATCAGACGGTACCTTTTACCTTCATACATCACCATCAACCCAACTGGAATCTCCCATCTGAACCTTATATCTCGTTGCTTGAGCTCTTGCACGAGGAATATAAAATCCTTCCTTCTCCTTAAAATCTTTGGAGGAATTTCTTTTAAAACCAAAACTTCTTGATCAGCAATCACCACTTTAGAATCATAGGCAACTTGTATAACTTCATCTCTAATTTCCCTCTTAGTAAAATAAACCACCACATCTCTAGGCAGCTTTCTCTGTCTTGCAATCCATGAATTCACACGAAACACTTTATCCATACCTCCCTTTATTTCAGATGCTGGCTGATTCAATACCACTTCCAGAGCCTCAGAAATCAGCTGCTTTAGATCTTCCTTAATATTCTCTTTTAAACCTCTAATTCTAACAGCAAACTGCATCTGGTAATATTGAGCAAGACTCAATTCTCTGTCCATTTTGTCTCTTAAATCTTCATTCTCCAGTACTTTTGCTTCTAATATGGCATTCTTTTGAGTCAAATCTTCCACTTTTTCCTCCAGTTCTTCCACACATTCAGCCACTTTATACACTGAGGACAAAATGTCTGCCTTCATCACCCTGAACTTCTGTTCCATCCTCTCTTCCATTCTCTCCTCCAATTTCTCCAATTTCGCCTCCATCTGTGCAAATTTATCACCCATTGATTCCAGAATTACCTGGGCATGTTTTTCAAGAGCATCTTGTAAATCCTTCGATGTCAATACATCAGGAAGATGCAACGCCTGCAATGATGATTGTTGTACCGGAGAAGTTCCAGCACTCCGAAGAGTTTTTGAGGGAGGTTTAGCCGCCATCTTTTTCACTTGTGACGCACTTTCACTTTAAGTTTAAAAAGTCCATCAAGCTAGAGAGTAGAATATAATAATCCTCTTCACCTTTTCCTCTTGTACCGCTCTGCCTGCTCCTTTTATTCCATAGTCCTTCCTTCAGGCAGGGGTGGTCGCAGACGCCTGGCTCTGCTCCATGAAGTCCGGAGCAGAGACGCTGACCAGCTGGGAGCCACCCAGGCTACGGGGGAGTTCAATCCTTCAGCCGCCCAAGCTACAAGCTCAGGCGGCCCCGGAGAACTCAACCCCTACCTGGGGCCTCACCCCCTCCTCTTCTCCCGAGGAGGGGGCTTCAAATTCACCCGAACAGCTGATCGACGCTGTTTCGGGCGAAAATCAGTCAGCTGAGCCGCGGGCAGCCCGGGAAGGCTGTCTCCGGCGCCGCGCAGCCACCGGAAGTTCTTCACCAACCGATTATTGATTATAAAAAGATCTTATTAAATCCTGCTGAACTGTCCAATTGAATATGTTTAGAATTTGTCTGCTTCAGACTGGAGAACAGAATTGGGAAAATGGAATTCTGCCATAAATCTGTTTAATCTTAGTGACTGGATTGAAAGTACAAACTCATGGAATCTGTTGTATTCATACCACAGCAGCACCTTATGAGTTGATAAGATGCTTTTCATGCAAACAGTTTTAGGGTTATGACATAATTTTGCTTTTGAGTTGTTGAAATGTATCTGTCTCACATCCAAGATAGCTAATTCTAGCCTATGCTAGATGGGTTTATGTTTTTGCATATTAAAAGGTGCCTTCCTTTATAGATATATATCTTGTTAGTTTTCGAATAACTTCTACCCTCTCCATAAATTGTGCTTCAGTGTTCCTTCTCAACACCAGGTCCAGTTCTGAATGTTTCTGTGAAGATGATTTACAAATATTAACCAGCTGTATTTTGAGAACCACATTACCTCATCCTTCCAAAGTCCAACCAGATGGTTTCAATCTTGAAATCTCAGTCCTGTGTATTTTCTTTGTATTCAAGGGATGAGCTAGTTGTATCAAACTGTTATTTGTTTGCTTTTCTTTCAGTTTTCTATTTTTCCTCTTATTGAGCTGACCTCAATATCGCTTTACTGATAGGTAAACTTTCCTTTGGACATCTAATTTTTTGATGCACTTTAGACTTATTCACCAACATTCTGATTGTGGACTGTAATGTTCCAGGAGATAGATAGATAGATAGATAGATAGATAGATAGATAGATAGATAGATAGATAGATAGATAGATAGATAGATAGATAGATAGATAGATAGATAGTATAAAATCTCTTTTTCACCTTGCAGAAACCATATCATTCAATTACCATGGCTCTTGTCTCTACATATCCTTCAAAACCTCCTCCTCTCCTCCTCCTTGGATATACTTTTTCTTTTTTATTGATTATTGCAACAAAACTGTTGTTCTGTCAAAATTCCAATTAGTGCCCTTGGAAATGTCTACCTGTTTGTGTTCTAATTACAGCTGGCTTTGTTATTACAAGCAAATGACTGCTCAATCCAAATGATTTTGTATGACTTGATAATTATTTTTAATGATATGGTTTCTTCTTAGTTTACATTTCAGTTCCCATCCTCCTCCAAGGAACTCAGGGTTGTCTACATGATTGTTTCCAAATAGACATTTAGAACAACCTTTGGAAACACATAGGATTATCCCATGCAGAAGAGAAAAGTGCTTGCATTGCAAGGGACACAACCTGATGAAAGACAAAAATCACACTTGGCCTGTTATGGCATGCAGGAGAAGAAACAATTTTCAAAAAGTGGGTGAAGCAAGATCGACAAATAATTTGATTTAATTCATTTTGAAAATTGCATTAAACTATATACAGTGAACTTGATTATTAAATATAGAGAATGATTTCCTCCATCTATCCCAAGAAAACATTCATCAGCAAGTTTTAGACAAACTCTTAGATCTTCTTGTTTGTAAGATTCTGTTTATAAAGAGAAAATTCAATACTGGAAATTATTCCTTTTGAAAAGTTATTTCTACACAACTTTGCTTCACAAATAGGATGAGCAGTGAATTCTTTTGTCCTTGAACATCTAAAAAGTAGTGTCAGAGAGAGAGCGGCTTTTCCCAGGCAGGCCTACATATTGCATGATTCCAGGCTTTTCTTAAATATGCTGTATTGAACAAATCATTATTTCTTGGATTTTCATATCACATTAAACCATCTGGTTCATTTCTATAATGCATGGATTTTTCCCAATATGTTACATTAAAACCAAAAAAGCACATTATAGTTTAGAGTGAGGTAGGAACTCAAGCAGGAATTTTTCATAGATTGGCTGAGATCTTGGTGACATTCTAATCACTATATCACATAGATTCATGTAGGTTAATCATTGTTAGAGGTTGGACCAGATCACACCTGTGATTACAGGTTTAGTTTCTGTACAAGAAGTGAAGGAGAGGATGGCAAAATATGTGACACCATGTGACCTTGAAACCAGTAGTCTTAATTTTTAAATAGTTCTCTGTGTCAACATTTCCTGGAAGTAATTTAAACTCTACAAAATGTGGGTGGAACCCTGAAGAATGGCAACTTTAATGCTCAGATAATCAACATTGTCTAAGGCATTTTTCCAGCCATGCATGAAAAATATAGAAACTTGCCAGGGACAATTACCCTAAAACATAAGTTGCTTTGATTTGTTCCAACAATTATTTGAACATAGCCCAAGAACAGGAATTTCAAAATAGGCAGGGCATTATTCTCCTGTTTGACATTATTCTTCTTTAACCCATCTCTGCTTCCACAATGAGTTCCAAAAACTATTTTTTTCTACTACTGGGAACTAGGAGTACTGCTTGCCACTGGATATTTTTGGATGATGATTACTAAAACAAATATTTCTGAAAGAATGGCAACATTAATACTGTATATGCTTCCTTTCCCCCTAAGTTTGGCTAAATGTAATATAATACAAAATTCACAACTTCAACTTTATAAGCATATCTAGATTATAACTTTATATTATTTTAATACTATATTAGGCATGCTATTTTACCCCCCCCCCAAAAAAAAATAATCAGGAAAAAGGATGTGTAAATTTGTTGACCACAAGTCCTGCTCAGTCCTATTTCTATTTCAGTTGATATACTCAGTCAAAACAAGTTCTGCATTAGTAGTATTTGCAGAATACTACACACAGAGACAGACAGACAGACAGACACACACACACACACACACACACACACACACACACACACAGAGTTTTCTTTACCTATTTTCTATGCACCTGAGGCATATTGGTATCTCTCCAATATTATATGCCATTAGGGCTAGAGCTTCAGGATTTGGGGTTCTAGCCATCGTTAATATTATTATGTACTCTGTAGCACAGGAGTTCCCTACCAGGGGTGCTCATGCCCCCTGGGTGTGTGAGACAATATTCCAGGGGGTGCGAAAACTTGGGTTTTCAAAATTATTGCATAATTTGTTTCCGTTATTTAGAACTTTTGTAAGGGGTGCTATAATATATCAGAAGCATTTTAGGGGTCTGGGGTATAGAAAAGATTGGGAGCTGCTGCTGTAGCAAATGATTGGAGAGGTCATTGATACATCAGGTTGGAAGCTTCCTTAGATAATGCCTTTTTGAGGGAAAGATATTGTATTATATCTTGTTTAAAATATAACATGCTGGAAAAAACTTCTTAATGCTGGAAAAAACTTCTACTTATTTGATAACCTATTTGATTTCTTGTGAAAATGAAAATTGTTCCCTTACTCTGAATTTTGCAGGAAAGAATTCACACATTTTTTTTCAGACCTCTGTCTCAGGATGGCGAGACTGATTTGCCTAGAACAGTTTTTTTCAACTGGTGGTATGCGTACCACCTGTGGTACTTTGACAACTGGCAGGGGGAGGGGAATGAGCCGAACCGGCGGCAGCACCGCAAAAGTCTGAGCAAGAGACAGCTGGAGCTGCAGGGCTGTCAGGGCTCTGCAGAAGCACCAGGATCAGGGCCAGGCTCCAGCTGATTGGTGCTTCTTCTGATTGGCACTTCTTCTGATTGGCACTTCTTCGGGGCTCAGAATCAGTGCCGGATTCCAGCTCTTTCCTTCATGGGAAGGGGGCAGGAAGGGGGATGAGGCTTTCACATTCCTCAAATCTGGGCAAAGCAAAGCAGTGGGAACTGGAAGTTGCCAATCACCTGGCTGACAGTGGCAGGCTCGGCTGCACTGCGCCGGAAGGTAAAGCAGAGCAGAAGGGAAATCTGAAACCACCCCCCAAAAAGATTAAAAACCCACCTCCAGACAGCCTTTTCCTCTCCTTTCTGATCATGAGGATTTGATCCCCTGAGAAGCCGCAACTGCTACCTGGTCATCTGGTGAAGAAGCTGGGGAAGAGCAGAGCCCCTGGACCTTTGCCACCTTGGGTTGCCTGGATTTGGGAATGGCTAGTGCAGCACAGAGACCTGTTCCCTGGGGCTTGCAGTGGTTCTTCCTGTCAGGGGTCCCCTGTGACAGGGGAGGGGGCAGTGAGAGGAGGGGGCACTGCCTGCTACAGGGGCTTTGACCTGTACTTCATTTTGGACAAGTAAGTGGCCGGGCATCGCGGCAGCTGTGCAGGATGAGGCTGAGCTACAGGGGGGGCTTTGTTTTGGGAAGGGGCACAGCAACCCTGGCAGTTTTTAAAAACTCCGCATCAGTTTTTTCCCCCTTTGCTGTGGGTACCCAATTTGGAAAAAAAATGCCTGATGGATGTCAAGTTCTTCTTTCCTCCAGAGCAGGTCGAAGGAAAGTTTGGCTCCTTCGCTGGTTTCTCGTTTTGCAACGTTACTTTTTTTTGGGGGGAGGGGGGTTAGCAAAGAGCAGCTGTCAGCTGTGGCCTGTTTGGTTAGACTTACAAATGCCCATTTCCAAAGTAAATCCCTGGCTAGGCTTCCCTTAGGGGATGCAATTCCCATGGAGCAGCCATTTAAGCCGATCTCTGAAGTCCAGAGTCAATTCGAAACTTCCTCCATGGCATTGATGGATTATTGGTTCAATCAATAGTTAGAAGTTAGCATCTACATACCTATGAAAAAGAAATATCTTTGGGAAACATTAAACAGGCAGGAACAATAGGAAAAGAGGTAGAAAACCTAGCCCCAGAAACCAACTATTACAAATACAAAAGGCTGCTCCAAAAAAAAACCCCATCCATTTCTCTTTTCTTTCTCTCCTCTCTCTTCCTCCCCCACCCAGCTCAGTTAATAGCGTCTGGCAGACAGCAAAGAAACAAGAAGCAAAAGAAACAATGTAGCGATAAGCTACAGAGAAATTTCTTTTCACAGCAGAAAATACATTGTTGTGATGTGTCTTTTAAAATTTATTTTTACCTAATTTCCCCCTTAAGTTCGAGTCACTCACTGTTCCTTTGTTCTCCATTAATGAAATGCACATTCTCTCTTTTTTCTATTTTTGCTGCTTTTTCTGCAGCTGCAGGAATTGTATCCAGGGAGGAAATAAAATGCTTGCTCGTGTTATTTGTCCTACAACTGACATGTTGCATTGTGTTTGCATAAGAGGTTTGGAGCTGTATTCTTAAATATTGGTCAGATTCAGGGGTAGGCAATCCTGGCTCTTTTATGACTCGTGGACTTCAACTCCCAGAATTCCTGATCCAGCATGGCTCAGCTTGGAAACCTCTCCCTTTCCCCTCAGCATGGCTGGCTCAGGAATTCTGGGAATTGAAGTCCACGAGTCATAAAAGAGCCAAGGTTGCCTACCCCTGGTCAGATGCATTGAAGAATGAAGCTGCCAGAAAGCCTTAACAGTGCCTGACATGTAAAAACAAAACAAAACAAAAGCTTTTGTAGAGGCTGAGTTTCCAAAGAGCCATATTTTGCATAGCCCCAAGGCTGTGAAAAGATGATTTGGTGGGGTGGATTTAATTATCTTTCTTCCTGATGCTGATCCTGGTGCTTCTGCTGAGCCCTGACAGCCCTGTAAAAGAAATGGAGAGAGGGAGGGAGGGAGGGAGGGAGGGAGGGAGGGAGGGAGGAAGGAAGGAAGGAAGGAAGGAAGGAAGGAAGGAAGGAAGGAAGGAAGGAAGGAAGGAAGGAAGGAGATGGGAATGAGAAGGAGGGAGGGAAAAAGGAAAGACCCTGCCCCCCCAAGAGTAACCACAATGCTAATACGGTCCTCAAAGAAATTGAGTTTGACACCCCTGATACAAAAGGTTGTTAAGTGAATCTGGTTTCACCACTGACTTTGCTTATCAGAAGGTTGCAAAAGGGGATCACATGACCCTGTCAACAGTGTGACCGTCATAAATATGAATCAGTTGCCAAGCATCTGAATGTAAATCATGTGATCCTGGGGATGCTGAAATGGTCATAAGTATGAAAAATGGTGATAAGTCACTTTTTTCAGTGCCGTTGTAACTTTGAACAGTCACTAAGCGAACTGTTGTAAGTCGAGAACTACCTGTACTTTATCACTTTTTTCCTCTCTTTTTTTTTCGTCAAGTTTTTGACACCTTGCTAGGCAACTGGTGGTACTCGAATATTGCCATATCCTAAAAGTGGTACAGTGGGTGAAAAGGTTGAAAAGCCCTGGCCTAGAATACACAAAACAGCAAGTTCTAGAAACTCCATAATGTAGGATACCATCAGTGGAAAGCTTTGATAACCCCATGAATTTATACCCACCATTCATACAAATACAGGGAGAACATTTCACTCCATGATTTTGTTTTATTTTCTCTTTCCAAATATTGTGGATCCCCACCCATCCTCAATGATTGCTTTACCTACTGGAGTTGAAAACAGTATACATAGCACTTTCTCCATCATTTTTTTATCAACTACACTCTTGTGAAATAGGTTGGTCTGAAAGACAATAACTACACAAAAATTTCCAACATGTATCAATGGATGAATATGAATCTGAACTTTGGTACTAATCTAATCGCTCCGTCTTCTAGTTCTTCAGTGAAAAAATGTATTAGGGGCGGAGCCAAGATGGTGGAGAGGCAGCAAAGGCTGTAAAGAGCTCCTCCAAAAGTAAAGGTTTTATTTTATTTTACTTTATTTTTATTTTAACTTTTTAATCTCTTTTAATATTGTATTTTAACCTACCTCTTTTAAACTTTTTAAACCCATTTTTAACCCATTTCAACTTTTTAAACCATAGTTTTAAACTTATTTTTAAACCTGTCTTAACAAACCTGAATGGGGAAAAGAAGGAAGAGACAGCACTCTGCAGCAGAAAGTATATCCAAGCCTTTGAAGCAGCAGAAAATGGAGGATTATATTGCAAACAGACAGTCTGCTCCAGTAAGTAACTCATTCGCAGGCACCTTATCAGATAAATTTAATTTATGTGACTCATCGGAATGGGACTTACAAACTGAACTGGAGAGCAGACAGCGTGTGGAGTTGTCCTCCTCCCTCTTGGAGAATGGCTCCCCTCCTTGGAATCTGGCAACAGCCTCTTTTACACAGGAGGGAGATGTAGCAAATTTGAAGGGGGAAAATGTGACAGACTTCCTCTCTAGACAATGTTTGCTTACAGCCCAAACTGTAAACTCAATATATAATCTCTTGTCAATTGTAATGGATAAGGTTGATTGTCTGAAAGAGTCTTTTGCAGAGTTTGTTAGGAGCCACCCAAATACTGTGGAAGGACTTGGGAGGATAACCATGGACAGACATGGGATGGCTAACTCAGAAGGTGAAAGTAGAGAAGGACCTTGTTCTCCTCCCAAAAATTTGAACACCTACAGAGAAAACACTCAATCAGGTAAAGGTCTAAGAGATGACCAATATAACTACAGTCTGCAAACTAACCAGGTTACTTTGCAAATTTATGACAAGAGAGTAAATAGAGGGCGTTGGAGCAATAGAAAAGCTATTAGGCTGTCCCTGAGCCAGCTGCTCCGCTGTGAATCCACTCTGATAGATCTACTACATGTAGAGTGGCTGCCAGCAAGAACACAATGTATGAGAATTCTCCTATCATTCAAGCAGCCCACAATTCCCTCCATGCTCTTCAGAATGAAGTCCTTTTTGAGCTTTTTCTCTATATTTCCAATAAGGGTCTTTTGCTCAGAAAAAGTGTGCCCACTCCTGAAACAGCGTCACCAAGAGGGAACTGTTGCTTTAAATCTAGGCTGCAACAGCCCTCACACTACTAAGCCTGAGGCTGCTGCAACTGAACTGACCCTGAGAAAGCAAAGAAGCAATATACGAACTGTGTTACCCACAGCTGCAGGAACTGCTGAGGATGTGCCAGAGGAAATGTTGATTGACCTATTCAGTGCATTGCCAGAACCTGAGCAAGTTAACATCATTCAAAGATTGGACGACCTAAAAGAGGCACTGACAACAACCCAATCTACAGCAAAGCCTCTATTTAATTTGGATCCACTAAACACGCAACCTTGTGACAAGATATTTAATCAACAATCTGCCTTTACCTCAACAGTAAAAAAGGTGTTGTTACACAGGCTGAGAGTGGAGTAACTGCACTGACTGACCTAGCCTCTGAGAAACAACTGAAAGACAAAGGGCTTCATCACACAGTGCCCCCTAAGCTGACAAACACTAAGGACATAATCCAGCTTCCATCCTCATTTGATTTAGAAGTTCCCACAACATCTCTCCACAAGATGAACCCTCAGCCATGCCCCTCCAAAAATGGACATAAATCTACATTTATAGACTTAAGCCAGAGTACCTGCTCTTTGGGGAAAAAATCATTCTTGGAGCAAGAGCAGAGGTACACTGGCAACCGAGATATAGAGGAGCAACAACAAGTTCTGCAACCCACGAGGAGAAATATCGAACCTCACAACAACTGTGTTTATATGGGAAGCTTAGATGATATTGACCCAGCTCCATTGTTAAGTTGACATCTGGCATTTCCACCATCTAGCCAATCAACCAAGTCAGACCACGTTGCTTCTGAGAACCCCATACAGTTGATGACCTGGAACATAGCTGGCTGGAAAAGGAT
Organism: Vipera berus; assembly: GCF_964194415.1. Classification (NCBI taxonomy): domain Eukaryota; kingdom Metazoa; phylum Chordata; class Lepidosauria; order Squamata; family Viperidae; genus Vipera; species Vipera berus. The sequence continues at coordinate 22,362,605 of NC_138205.1, forward strand.
GGTTGATAGTGGACTAATGAGCTTTCTTTCTAGATTTGACGTAATAGCCTTTCAAGAAACCTGGCTAACCGAAGTGGATGAACCAGTACAATTGCCAGGCTTTCAGGGATGGGCCTCCCCAGCCCTAAAAACAAAGAACAAAGGGAGACCCTCTGGTGGGCTATGCATTCTTATAAAGGAAGAGTTGCAATGGCAGGGAGAGAAATTATATAACGAAGATAAGTATCCGTACTTTCTAGCTGTCAAATTTGAATATGACCAGTTTGAGTTAATATTGGTAAATGTGTACATTCCTCCAAGCACATCCCAGCACTATAATTTTGAATATTGGATGGGCTTGGAAGTTATCTTAGAAGATTTATCTATATTGTACCCTCAGTCCATAGTGGTATTATTAGGAGATCTGAACGCTAGACTGGGTCCCTCTCTGTATGAGCTTGCCCAGAAGAAGGGAATCCCAGGGGAGTTCTTTGATAACCATCCTCAGTGGCTCTCAAGAGACTGTAAAAGTAATGCCGCTGGCCTGCTCCTAGTCTCCTTAATTTTTAAGGGTAATCTCCAAATTTTGGGAGGTAAGGACAAGAATTATACATACCCTTATACATACCACTCAGCCAATTCAAGTAGTGTACTGGATCTCTTTTGTGTGTCTAGAGATAAGGCTGACCTCTTCTCAGAGGTCACAGTACACCTTAGCGACAATAGCGACCATCAGCCTGTAAGTGTGACATTGCGAGGCCGCTCAGATTTAAGACCATATAACATGGCTGACAGATGGCTCACCAAAAAGGTAGAAGTGACCCAAAATAAAAGGTTAATTTGGGCCAAAGTTGATACTAAGGCAATATTAGAATGCCTTAAAACAGAGAATGCTACTAAGTGGGCTAGAACAATACAGTCATCTACTACTGACTGGATGTCAGCCTTCAATGCATTCTCCAATCTGTGTAACATACTGAAGAAACACCTAACAGCTAAACCTACTACAAAAAGAGCCCAAGTGGGTAGACCTCGCTGGTTTGACCCTGATTGCCAGCGACAGAAAAAGAAATTGAAGGCAGCCATGAGGCTTGCCCAGAGGAATCCTACTGCCCATATACAAGCTAAGATGCTGCACACAAGAAGGGAATATAAAAAAAAACTATAACATTAAAGAAAAAACGTTTTGCCATTTCAATCTGGTCAGAACTTGAGTTGGCTGCCAGAAGTCATAATTCAGTATTATTTTGGCACTCAGTAGCAGGTATTCTGAAGGAACGGAGATTTGCATTTGACATACCAATCTCTGCTGCGGACTGGGAGAATTATTATCAGTGCTTGTTTGCCCCCACCGAACCGGTAAAGAAATTATTTTTAAACAGTGATTTGGTAAATCCTAGAACCCTCCCCCCTTGGCCACCAGTTTCAGAAAAGGAGATACAGTCCATCATTAAAAGCTTAAAGAGCAATAAAGCCCCAGGCGAGGATTTTTTACCAGCAGAATTATTTAAGAAATTTCCCAACTGGTGGGGCCCTGTATTAGCAGGTCTTTTTACACACATAAATAACACCTGCCATATACCAGATGGGTGGAAGATGGCAATAGTTGTCCCTATATATAAAAAAGGGAATAAAAAGGATCCTAGTAATTATAGGCCCATCAGCCTGATTGACATTGTAGCAAAAATATATGCTAGGTACCTTTTGAACAGAATTGAAATCTGGGTAGAGGAAAACAACATCCTCACAGAAGAACAAGCAGGTTTTAGACAGAACAGATCTACTATTGATAACTGCTTTGTTTTGAACCATCTAATTGCCAAATATGCCTATAAGAGGAGACCCCTGTTTGCTGCTTTTATAGACCTTACAGCAGCATTTGATATGGTAAATAGAGACGTACTATGGAGTAAATTGATATCTCTTAAAATAGAACCCAGACTTCTGGCTTTGATTAAAGCCCTTTACACAAGTACCTGTTTGAGGGTGCGGTATGGGGTTAATGGGGCCCTGACTAATAGGATTCACACAAATAAAGGGATAAGGCAAGGGTGTATCCTGGCCCCATTATTATTTAATTTATACATCAATGATTTGCCAGGGTTAATGAAGGATACCATGGTACACATGCCGATGATCCTAAATACTTACTGTAACAGCTTGCTTTATGCTGATGATATGATTTTATTATCATACTCACAAGTAGGATTACGTAGGCTATTAAGAAGATTCAGCTCTTATTGCCAGGATAACTCCCTAATTATTAGCAAATCCAAATCGAAAATAATGGTGTTTGGAAGAAACCATCAGAGACATAAGTGGCAATTAGACGGTGAACCAATTGAACAGGTTAATACCTTTGTATATTTGGGAGTAACTTTTTCCAAGACTGGATCTTGGGCCTGCCATCATCAACGAAGTACATTTAGAGCAAAAGCCCGTTTGAATTTATTGCTCAAACTAAAGAATCATAGTTACCCAGGGTCCCTAGCTCCACTACTCAAAGTTTATAAGGCTAAGGTTACGACAATGCTCTTGTATGGAGCAGAAATTTGGGGTCTTTATTCAACCACAGCTTTAGAACGAACACAGTCCCAGCATCTGAGATGCATTTTGGGTGTAGATCCAAGAACATCTGCTGCAGCAGTTAGAGCTGAATTGGGAATTCATACAATTCAGGCATTATCTAAAATTAGAGCTTATAACTACTGGTGCAAAGTTAATGAAATGGAGACTGATAGACTCCCCAAATTATGCCTACTAGAGCAAATAAAACTACAATCACAAATCTCCTGGATCACCAAACTAACAAATTTTGTAAGAAGCTGTGGCCTTCCTGTTTCTTGCGTAACAGGAGAACAATCTAAAAAAAGAGTTGCCCAAAGAATTAAGGATATAGAAGCACAAACTGATATAGCTATCCTTAGTAAGGTGGGTAACTTGAAATGGCTGAGTAAATACAAATGTACTTTTCAAGTGGACAGTTATTTGAAGTCACAACTCCCAAAACATCTTAGGGAGATATTTACGAGAGCAAGATTTGAACAGCTGGACACAATGGTCAGATATGGGAGATTTCATGCTATACCGTACAATGAGCGTCTCTGCATTTGCGGAGCGGCAGATGTAGAGGACCTGGCTCACATCCTATTTGACTGTTGTTTGTATAAGAGGGTGAGAGACAGGTATCTTGGTCTATATACCAAACGAATGACCCATTGGGATCCCCATATCAAAATAACTTACCTTATGTCCGGCCAGAACTTGAAAATAACATCCAACGTAGCACAGTATTTGAACAAAATGATCCAGTTAAGATCTGCATATGTGGGACTGATTGGGGTAGATTGTAAGGGCGACTCCGAAATATAATGTTTCCATATTTTATCTATATCTTAAATTTGCATTTTATTACTATTTTAACTTAAATTGTATTTTAATTCCATTTTAAATTGTATTTTATCAAATTCCATTTCGGATTGCTTTTATCTAGTTTTGGTGATGGTTTGTTGCTGGAACTTTGTACTTTGATATGGCCCAAGGGCTAATCAGTAAAAGTTGTTGTTGTTGTAGTTCTTCAGTTGTCTGAATCTGTCCGTTAGTTCCTTCCTTTAGGTCCTCCATCTTTGGATCTGCTTCCTCTAGTTTTCCTTTTTTTTCTAAGTTGCTATTTCCTTCTTTGTAGTCATGTTCTGGGTTTGTAAATTTAGATTAGAAAATTGTTCTTTTATCTCCTTTGTGTTATTTTTAGTCTCATCATGAGCTAAAGCAATAGTCTCTTGTATTGATTTCAACATGGAGAGAATTTCTTTCTGATCTTCATTCATATTTTCTTGGTGGTATATCAAATTGAAGACTTTGGAGACATGTGTTAGAGATGGTTTTTTTACTATTTAAAGCTGAGTATGGGACATCCATTTCATTTTTTGTAGATGGTCTTTACAATAAAAAAATTTCATCAATCAAAGATTTTTAATCCAAAATATTCCATTATCTCAAGCAATGAAGTGTGTTTCTCATGCAGGGAAATAGTTCCACAACACAGCTCTGAAAGTCAGTTAATATTTATATTCAAAGTTCAGGCAAGCCGGTTTCAAAATAGTTCATTATCTCTGCCACACCGATAAGCAGCCCAAAAGTTTTTTTTCCCCTTTCCCCAGATGCGGGCTTCAAAAGTTTCCAAGGACAGACAGCAAGAGTCTTATCTAAATCTGGGCTTCAATCCAAGTTTCCTTTAGGCATAACAAATTGTAGTGCCATAATTCACCACTAGATATCATTAGCACTGTTTTCCAGCTTTTTAAATCCAAACTTATATTACAAGCTTTTCAAATATCTTTTTTTAAAAAAAAGTCTCAAAAACACTTTTAGTTCCCAAATTTCAAAGCCATATATGTGTATTAATTCCAAATTAATTTTGTAATTTTCTCTATTTCCCCCAAGTAATTAGCTTGCTGCTTTTCTTTTCCTGGGAAATGGGGTGGAAATTCCCCTTCCCTCTCTCATCAGGGAAGGTACTTTGGGCAGTTTTTTTCCAGGAAGAGGTCTTAGAGTCATAAACAGAAGATAGAGTCTCACCCAGTTTCATCCACATTGCTGAAAGGTTGCTTGTTAGTGCTTATCATCTTCTGTTGTCAGCAGCTTCTGACTGGCTACACGAATGTAGCCAGTCTTTCCCCAGCTGGTTTGGAGGGCTTCCTCAGATCAAATGGAAGGGCTGCCACCCTCCCATGATCAACGAGGGTACCCTCCTTGCTTGTCGCCTCTACGGGATGACTTTTGACCCTTTCCAGGGTTTTCAGCGGGGCAAAATCGAACTCAAAAGATGGAGCCCTGTCTTCCTGCACCCATTTCACCACAACATCAAAACCGGAAGCTGCAACTGCCATGTATTTATTATGGTTGCAGCATGCCAGAGTCATGGGATCACCATTTGCAACCTTCCCAAGCAAAATCAGTGGGGGAGATTGGATTTGCTTAATGACTGCATGATTCGCTTCACAACTGCAGAGATTCACTTAATAACTACAGCAAAAAGGCTGTAAAATCAGGCATGGTTCACTTAACAATGGTCTTGCTTAGCATTGGTCATTCTGGTCCCAGGTTATGGACCAATAAATCATAAATTGAGGATTACCTGTAGTTTCTCTTAGATTTGAAGCATTTTTATTTTAAAGCCACAAATCTAATTAAAAGTTATATTCTTCCAATACAAGCCAGAAATAAGCTTTCTGGATTATTTCTTATGAACTCAACTTCCATTAAAGCAAGACAAAACAAAACAAAACAAAATCTGATCTTTTTAAAGATACGGTACATATATACATACCTTTACATAAAAGTACTAAAATCTAGACAGCACACTAAAAAGCAGAGACATCACCCTGTCAACAAAAGTGCGTATAGTCAAGGCTATGGTCTTCCCAGTTGCAATGTATGGCAGTGAAAGTTGGACCATAAGAAAGGCTGAGCGCCAAAGAATTGAGGCCTTTGAACTATGGTGCTGGAGAAGACTCCTGCGAGTCCCTTGGACTGCAAGGCGATCAAACCGGTCAGTCCTAGAAGAGATCAACCCTGACTGCTTTTTAGAAGGCCAGATCCTGAAGCTAAAACTCAAATACTTTGGCCACCTAATGAGAAGGAAGAACTCACTGGAGAAGAGCCTAATGCTGGAAAAGATTGAGGGCAAGAGAAGAAGGGAACGACAAAGAATGAGATGGCACTGAAGCAGTAGGCGTGAGCTTAAATGGACTCCAGAAGATGGTAGAGGACAGGAAGGCCTGGAGGAACGTTGTCCATAGGGTCGCGATGGGTCAGACACGACTTTGCAGCTAACAACAACAACTAAAATATTATTAATACATATTATACCAATTTGTTCCTTTTCATGAAAATTGAATTCAAAAGCTGACACAGTGGAGGTTTCATATTTTGGAATCTGAGCTATAATTTCAGTTGGGCACATCTTACAAGTTTTAAAATAAAGTTTGAATAAATCGATGGAAGTTCCCTATTTTAGGGTGTAAAATATGGAACACATCTTTGCAAAATGGTTTGGATCATTTCCACCTCTTTCTTCACTCTGATATAACTTCTCTGGCATACTGGAATAGTCTTTACATTCATGCTAGCCTAGACAAATATAACATAATGGTTTCCACCATTATGTTATATTTGTCTAGGCTTAGAATGCACATAAAGATTTCAGAGATAGGCATTTGGCTTTAAACATTTGTTGAGAAACACGGTTTCATTTTTAGAAAAGAAAAAGACTAAAAGAAAGAAAAACATCTTGGAATCTATCTTTGTTAAGATTTAATTCCTTCCCCTGCCAGGCACATATGTTTCATTACATAGATGAGCCTTTCCCAGTCTGATGCCCACCAGATGTGTTGGAAATTGAATCCTGTTTTTCCAGCCCCATAACCAATCACCTTTCTGGCAGAGAATGATGGAAACAACCATGCTGGCTGGAGATGGTGGAAGTTTGCAAATACCCTCCAACGAATCTGGACAGTATTATGTTGGTAAAGGCTAAGAAAGTTGTATACATAGAAATGCTATAGAAAAAAGTGCTAGAAAGTGCTAGAGTTTTACTGAAAAGAAACGGTCTGAATCAATCAACCAGGAAGGAAATTAATAAATCAAATTTGTCTATCAAAAGGTCTAAGAAGCTCATGTTCCTTCTTAACCTAGCCTTGTTTATTCACTGATTCTTATTATATTGTTGTACTGCCAAATCACAGAAGTTTACAAGCAGATAAAAGCAAAATATAATATTATAAAGATAAAACAAATAGAACAATAAGGCATCAAAAATAATAATGAACTGGCTATAATGGTACACTAAGCTAAATGTAATAGTCACTTGTTAAAAATGTCATTTTTGCAGTTCCAAGTGGATCATAAAACAATTTCTTTTAGGATGTAATATGTACCAGTGGTGGAGAACTTTATATATGTAATTTCCTAGTATATCCCATTGACTTACTAATGTGATTCAAAAAGAGATATCAGATTAATATCATATACTATATATGTAGAAAGTCCCAGAAATAGTCCACCAAAATTCAGAAAGTTTTAGAGAACAAATGATGGGAATAGTTCTGTCTGAGTTGTTGGTATGTTTCATAATCCTGTAGTAGATTATTGTAATAACAGACTAACAGAGTTGGAAGGGACCCTGATGGTCTTCTAGTCCAATTCGCTGCACAAATCAGAAACCCTGTACCATTCCAAACAAATGGATGTCCAATGTCTTCTTAAAAAACCTCCAGTTTTGGAGCACCCACAACTTCTGTAGGCAGGTTGCTCCACTGATTAATTGTTCTAAATGTCAGGAAATGTTTCCTTAGTTCTAGCTTGCTTCTCTCCTTGATTAGTTTCTATCCATTGCTTATTGTCCTGTCTTCAGGTGCTTTGGAGAATAGGGTGACACCCCCCTCTTCTTTGTGGCAGCCCCTTTGGGTTGAGAATGGATTTATCCCCTTTTCTTTATGGCAGCTGAAGACACACAGCTGAGTACAGAGGAACTCAGAGGAACTTATTCAAGCTGGAACTGTACTGTATTAGACTTGGGCCGCTCCCTGCCACAATATATAGCCAAACCCTATGGTAGCAACCAATCAGATTGAACCCGTGTTTGCCGCCCAAGGCTGACCAATTGCAGGACCAGAGACGTCCTGTTTGGGTTGCTGGAGAGCCATTAGCTCCCCAGCAATGCATGTGGTGTGGTACCAAAAGCCCAGTACACAACACCCCTCCCTCCTAAGATCAGGCTATAATACCCTTAAATAGCTTGACAATAGTCAAGACTTATGAATCACTCCCAACAACCAAAATACATAATAACAAAACAAAAAATAAAACAAAAAAATAATGCTTGTTAATTCAAGGTAGTTAGAATGACATTATGCAACCTTTACAGACGTGCTCTTGTAGTATGGACTACAATAAGATTTAACAATGGCTCAATGGCTTGTCAATGCAGTAAGGACTAGAAAGAGATGAAACAACATCTCAATGAACTTGCTTGCCAGCAATTACAAAATGCCCCCCAATTTCTGTAGGTAGTGGTATAATTGTCACAACACTATACATCACTTTATTTTACAATGTAGTCTGTAAGATATGCCGGAGGTTTGTGTGGCCTGGAGGAACGCCTTGGAGTTCCACTCACTTTGTGGTCTACCAGCTTACCCAGTGGGCTGGGTAGACCCATGTCCCTTTGTGCTCCATTGTCCAGGGGAATTGAAATGCTCTGGCTGGCCTCACCAAGTTGGCCCACCCCAGAGTCAGTCTGTTCTGCAGAGTAGGCACAGCGGTTGCTGAGATTCGGCTGGTTCACCTGGTCAGGGGTCCCATGTTGCACTTCCAAGCTTCCTGGTTTTTCCTCGGAATCCACTTCAGCTGAGAAGGGAAAACCCTGGTGGTTCTGGTGTGGGCTGGCTTGGGTGCCAGTTTGAGGACTTTGGGAGGGACTTATGCCATAGTCCTCACTTAGTGACCGTTCTGGAAACCTTTAAGTTGGTCCATGTGTCTTATAACCAGTCGTCCTCCCTCCAACCCCACTTCGTAAGATAGGGGTCCGGATGCCTTGGTCACTTGACTAGGAACCCACAAATTTCCAGGCCCATAGTTTCTGGCCCAAACCCAATCACCATTTGCAGCCCCCTCAGGGGTTTTGGTCTAGAGGCTTTGGATGCCACTATGTCTGGATGCAACCTGTCCAGTTTAGTAATTAAATGCCTTCCCCAACAAAGCTCAGCAGGACTTTTACCTGTAGCCATGCAGGGTGTAGAATGCTGACAGAGCCAAAAATCTGCTAATCTATGATGCCAGTCACCTGTGATAATGCGCTTGAGTGCCTCCTTTTTTGTCTTCACCATGCGTTCGGCTTGTCCATTTGAAGAAGGATGAAATGGTGCAGACGTAGCATGTCTGATGAGGTTAGTTCTAAGAAAAGCCTGAAACTCAGCAGCAGTGAATTGAGCCCCATTATCAGAAACCAAAACATCAGGCAACCCATGTGTTGCAAAGAGTTTTCTCAGCACCTGGATGGTCCTAGCAGTAGTCATATTAGGGACTGTAACTACTTCCAGCCATTTTGAGTGGCTATCCACTACTACCAAGAAAAGCTGTCCTTGAAAAGGCCCAGCATAGTCTATGTAAACCCTGGACCAGGGGGTATGTGTTTCTTCCCACCTGTGAATTGGAGCCTGAGGCATTTCAGGCCTAGATTGCTGGCAAGTATAGCAACCATGAACTTGATCCTCTACAGCCTTATCCAGGCCAGGCCACCAAAGGTAGCTTCTAGCTAAGGCTTTCATTTGTACAATGCCTGAATGGCCTTCATGTAAAGATTGTAAGACTCTGTCCCTTAATGAAGTGGGGATACCGACTCTGTTGCCCCATAAAATGCAGCCCTTGTGTGCAGACAACTCATGTCTCCTGACAAAATAACTTTGAAATTCAGAGCCTGGACTCTTTTCCAACCAGCTCATGTATACCCATGACAGTACTCTGCTCAGAATTTTATCTGTGGCAGTTTCAGCAGCAATATCCCCTGCGTGGAGGGGAAACTCAGGTAAGTCCTGAATGGACAATATTTTAGCAGCAGGAGCTGGATCAGGATCCGTTAGTGGCAGTGGTAGTCTGCTGAGGCCATCTGCATGGCCCATTTCCTTGCCTGGTTTATGAATTAACTTAAATTGTATGCAGACAAAAATATAGACCATCTCAGTATTCTTGGAGATAGTATGTGGGGAGTTTGCTTATCTGTTGTGAACAACCCCAAAAGGGGTTTGTGGTCAGTGTAGACAGTGAAATCCCTGCCATATAAATAATCATGGCATTTCTTAACTCCAGCCACTATGGCCAAGGCTTCTTTATCAATTTGCGCATAATTACGCTTAGCAGAAGATAAAGTCCTAGAATTAAATGCAATAGGAACCTGTTCCCCATTCCTCTCTATGTGGCTTAAGACTGCCCCCACCCCATAGGGAGATGCATCACATGCAAGACATACAAGTTTAGACTCAGTGTAATGAGTTACAGTGGATTTTTTAGAAAGAAGGGCTTTGAGATCCTGGAAACTTTTTTCATGTAAGTTAGTCCATTTCCAAGGGGCTTTTTTTTTATCAAGTAGCCTGTGGAGAGGCTCTGCTATTGCAGCCTTATGAGGTAGGAATGTGTGATAAAAATTCAGGAGACCCAAAAATGCTTGCAGCTCTCCTTTTGATTTTGGCCTAGGAGCCATTTTGATGGCCTTCACTTTTGAATCAGCGGGGTGAATCCCACTAGCATTGATACAGAACCCCAAGAATTCCATTGATGAGACCCCAATACTACATTTGTTTTTCTTTAATTTGAGGCCCGCATCACGGAGCCTCTGCAAAACAGCCCTGAGCCTATTGGCCAACACTTCTGGAGATTCCCCGGCAATGAGAACATCATCAAAATAGGGGCAGACACCCTGAATACCCTTAAGTGTGCGTTCCATAATCCCTTGGAAAATACCCAGTGCAACGCTGACTCCAAACTGCAAGCATTTGACTTTGAATGCCCCTCTGTGAGTTACTATTGTTTGAGCCACGGCTGTGGCCTTGTCAACCAGCAATTGCTGATATGCCTGCACTAAATCAAGTTTAGCAAAAATGGTTCCCCCTTGCAAGGAGACTAAAATATGGTTCACTACAGGGACTGGGTATGCATGTTGATTAAGGGCCTTATTTAATGTGCATTTATAGTCTGCGCAAATGTGAACTTCCCTGTTGGACTTTAGTGGGGTGACTATAGGAGTTTCCCACTCCCCCCATCAACAGGCTGTAATATGCCCTGTTCTACCAACTTATCGATTTTGGAATCGATTTTGTGTTTTAGGGCAAAGGGGACCCTGCAAGGCTTAATCCTAATTGGTACAACGTTAGGATCTAATTTAAAAGAAATTGGCGGGTCAGTATAAGTTCCCAGTTTTGACTCAAAAACATCCGTGTATTCCGCACAGTCATGAGGTCTGCTGTTTGTGTCTGGTTAATGCCTGTAATTTGAATGCCTAAAGCCTCAAACCAATCAAGTCCAATAAAACTTGTTCTTTGGCCCTCTACTACTATGACAACCAGGTGCCTCCCAAACCCTTTAAATTTTACCAATAAGTTTGCTTCACCCTTAACTTTAATGTGATCATTCTGAAAATCTGTTAAAATAATATCTGAGGGCTTTAGTTTAGCCCAATGGTTACTGCATCTACACACAAAGTTGAATGTGTCATGCAAGATGATTGATACTGCCAAGCCGGAGTCCAACTACATCTTACATGGAACTCCTTGTAGCTCTACCATGAGCTTGAGTTTAGGCTTAAGGGGGCGACGAGTCCTGGTGCGGCAAACGCTTCTCCAGCTTCTGAAGAACCCCACACTAACTGGACCCTGGGCCCCAGTACCTCTCCTAGTTGGTTCCTCTGACTGGTGTTTGGGTGGCTTGTCTCTCTGGCAGGCTCTGCACACCACCGCGATGTGGCCGGTCCTTCTGCAAGCTCTACATGTGGCCGAACAAAATCTGCAATTGGCACAGAAATGGTTGCCTCCACACCCTTTACATCTAGGTAAGAGAACTGCCTTGTAATTGTTCTCTCATTGGTGGTTGCCATGGTTTTGCACATTTGGCTGCCTTTGGAGCTTGTTTATTTTGGGTTCTTTGTCTTCTGATGATTCTCCAACGCATTTGGCGACCTCAAGATGAACGGAATCTTCTACTTTTGAAGATTTGGTGGGCTGCACAGTTTGCACTGCACCTCCGGCTGCTTTGTCAGCCATGACCTCATCCTGTGCCTCGGTGAATGTGAGATTGGGTCTGGCAAACAGTCTCTGCTGGAGGGTTCTGTCTCAAAGGCCACAGACGAGTCGGTCTCTTAGTCATTCCTCTAAATTTGAGAACTTGCAAAGGTGTGCAGCCTACCTTAGGCCCGCGATAAACTCTGAAGCTGTCTCTCCAGGAAGCTGCACTCTTTGGTCAAATTTAAAACGCCACGCCATCTCCAACATCTTGGGCTGAAAATGCCCAGTCAGCTTCTTCTTAAGGTCTGCAAACTATACTGCTTCAATGGGCATTGGTGCGAAAAGATTTTCTGCTAGGTCAAAAGTTGCTGGCCCACACATGCACAGCAACGTGGCAGCTTTTAGGCCTTCCTCTGCAATCTGGTTTGCTCGTAGATAGTTCTCCACTTGCGAGAGGAAAGACGGCCATTCTTCTGGATGCTTTACATCGAACTCTCTGAGTTTGCCGACTTTCGGCATCTTTCCTCGATTCCTGCGTTCTTGGATCCTGATTCTTGGGCTCAGGGAATGCAGCCACTGAGCATGCGGCCACTAGTGTAGCTTTAGTAGCTGGCCTAGAGGGGGGGAAGATGCCTCTTCCCTCCAGCGAGTAATGCCGACACCTAGTGAACTTCAGCCCTTTAGGCGGTGAAGCAGGATCCCACCTTTGTTGCCACTGTTAAGTCGTGGGCTCTGGTGAGCAGGAATGAAGACACACAGCTGAGTACAGAGGAACTCATTCTTTATTCAAGCTGGAACTGTACTGTACTAGACTTGGGTCATTCCCCACCATAATATATAGTCAAACCTTATGGTAGTAACCAATCAGATTGAACCCGTGTATGCCACCCAAGGCTGACCAATTGCAGGACTGGAGACATCCTGTCTGGGTTGCTGGAGAGCCGTTAGCTCCCCAGCAACGCACGTGGTATGGTACCAAAAGCCCAGTACATAACAGCAGCCACCCCTCTTCTTTGTAGTAGCCCCTAATTATCTGTTTGAATTTAGAATATACCTAAGAATAGAAAACATTTGCATTAGGAATTGCCAAGTTGTTTGTAAATTTTGACATTCCTATAGCTATGGGTGAGAATACATTTCTACACCCATTAAACCATCCAGCTGGTTCCATTTGTAGAAACAAAATTGAAATGTGTATCTTTGCCTTGAATACCTCAATATTTTTCTATGTTAAAAAAAGGTCCAACACCCTTTTGTCTTTTTCAGCAGGATAAATGAACTCCTGTAATGAAGTGCATGTGTTCACCTATATTACCAATAATACTATAGCTAACTAGGGAATTCTGAAAGTTGAAGATCACACATTTTAAAGTCACTATCTATCTGTGTGTGTGTCTATCAAAAATATATGCCACTGACTACCAATGATTCTGGGAGACTCACAAGAAAAGAATTTTTTTAAAAAACACACAAATGCAATAAGAAACAAAAATAAGAAAAATAAAGATTGCAAAGATGACAGAAACTGAATGGAATTTGCATCATGATATTTCCTCACTTGCCTCCCTCTTGAGAATGCCTATGAAAGCCACCAGGCATGACATTGTTTTCAAAGCATAGTAGAGATATTCTAAGAAAATAAATTATGAATAGTGGAGATCTGAATCAGTTTAGAGAGTTGATAACCTGCTGTAGTGAAGTAAGAGAGAGAGAGAGAGAAAGAGAAAGAAGGGGGAGGGAAAAAGGTGACTCTCTGCTTCTTCACAGTATAACAAGTTTAGTGATTTTTCTGACATTAATTGATAACCAGTGGTATCATTTTTCAATGTGGGTTTGTGGTGCCTCTCTTCCAGAGGAATGCTATAGCAAGTCTTATGACTCATTTCTTGTGGAAACCCAGTGTAGTTTTTGACAGATAACTAAATTCACTGATATAGATATCTGTTAAAATTCTAGTCATTCTCTTGTCTCAACCTACATAAAAGAGAGTGATATTTTTCTACTGGTTAATAACATTTGTTGAAAGACAAGGGAAACAAAACCTGATGAATCCATTGGACTCTGAAAATAAGGAAACAACTGTTGCTATCACTGTGCTTCTGGGAGGTTGTGAATCACCAGTGGGAGCAACACATTTTATGCTGGTATAGTTTTCTACTCCCTCCTTTTAACATGTCTGTGAGCAAGAACTCTAGGTTTTGAGCCATTACTATGTCACACCCTTCTTCCACAGTAGACAAGAATACTAACTTCAAGATCATCATTTTTTCCTTTCACTGGAAGTGCCTCTTTGGGATTTCATAAAATCCACCCAAAAGTTTTGGCTCTGAAGAATATTTTCTTCCATCTAAAGTTAAAATTTAACACCTTTTCCAATATGCTCACACAAACACAGAGACAGAGAGAGATGTGGGGGAAGTCTGCTTCCACATATGTGAGAAAGGCATATAACAACATTATGTTCATGCCAAGAGCCTGGAAAACATCTAGCTCTTGGCTTGTTCTGTGTTTCCCCTCCTCTCCAATTTTTCATTTCCTGCCTTGCTTTTCTATAACACATTCTTGCCCCCCTCTTCCCCTCCCAACTTTTCTTTGGGCTATAAATCCAGGATTTACACATCATGTCTGTTCCTTGGCTTGGGGTATGTTAGTGGGCAGGCAGCAGAGTGGGTGGGAGGTGTACAGCTAAAGGCCTGCAAAGGAGAGTGAAAGAATCAGCTTCAAAACAAAACAGAAAGTCCTATACAAAGAGCAACAGGAGTGACAGCTCAGGAACCACAGAACAACATGAAGGTAAGTCAGTGAAGAATCTGAAGTTTGAGGGCAACAGATAATTTTGGAAGGGAGGTGAATTAGGCTGTGAACTAAGGTTTGATTTATTTTTTTCCTTTGGACTTTGGTATTCTCTCCTCACTCCCAGTCAAATTAATTTTTGTAATGGTCTATTTCAGTGTCACATGTGATGAATGGAATTTGAAGTTAGGAGAAATGGTGAAAGCCAGCTTCAGTAACTTTTAGGTATGATGGCTGAATGTGAAAACTGAGACCCAGAATGGTGGAGGTATTAAGGTCTTGGATTAAGATTAGGACTTGACAGATTCATGTCTACTTTGTCTCTAGGTAGAATCAGCCATTAAATCTCACTGGGTAACTTTTGGCCAGTCCCTTTCTCTGGGCCCAGCCTACTTCACTAGGTTGTAGCTGTGAGGATTACATGAAGGAAGATCTCTCTGTGTATTCCTGGAATAAAGGCAGGATATAAAATTAACATTGTAAAGATATCCTCCCAATACAGATGTATGATAGATGTGACAAATATTTTGCCAAGACATTTCTGGAGGATTCTATTTGGCCATTGTAGGGAAGAAAAATGCTAAATGAAACAGACCTTTCTTTTGATATGGCTGGATTTCCTTGTCTTCTTAAATCCTGACATTTGTTTTCCCTATCATGAAGCTGATTCCTTAAACAAAAGGGATGTTTACTTTCTTTCTCTGTAATACTATTAAGGGATTGCTTTCCAAAGACATATTGAATCATAGACTGCTTAGCTACTCTATTTTTGTTCTGTAACAAAAGGGGGAAATGGTTTTCCTTCATATCCAAGATAGTGCAATTACAAGGGCTAATTGATCAGGGTAAATCTTATCAATATCTAATTAGTACCTAATAGAATTCTATGAAATAAATCATTTCATACAAAATACTTTGCAAAATTAACGGGGAGAGGAGGAGAGGAAAATTGCCCTGATTCCCTATAAATGAAAAGAGATAAGGGAATATTAATTTTCACAGAGCAAAATGATTAATGAGCAATGGACAGAATAAGAAGCTGAAGGTTATTTTAAAAAATGAACGTGAGCCAACATGATTGTATGAACTACAGTATGGAAATATCTTTTTTCAGACATTTGCAATCAAAGCTGCAATTGAGTCAGATGTGCTCCTTCTTATCTCTAGAGTTTCTCTGACTATGTAACTTCATATATATACATGGACAGAAACACTCTAGAGATTAGCAAGGAGCACACCTGACACCTGACTCAGTTATATCAATTAGCCCTCTGTAATTCCACTATCTTGGATATGAAGGAAAACCATTTGTTATAGTACAAAAATTGAGCAGCTAAACATTCCATGGTTCAAGGTATCTTTCATGTGTTGTGTGTGTGTGTGTGTGTGTGTGTCTCTGTGTGTTGTTTCTTAGCACTATCTAGAATACTGACTGTTGATTGCATGAAGAAATCTTGCTGGCCCATATTTTCCATGAATGTACCTCTGCATAGTTTCATCAGGAATGGAGACTAGCATCCCAGTTTCCATTCCACACATCCATTTATGTTCAAGTAGAATACTGTTTATTGTAGAGAGCTTTTCTGTATTCATACCAGAATCCAACTCAAGGTTACCTACTTGTTATGCTTCGTAGTCTGACATGTGACTCCTTAAATATGAAGCGCTTGGAGGGATGGCTAGGGGACATGATGTGGAGACAGAAAGAACTTCTTCAATGTTTCATATGCATTGCTCTTTGCTTGCTTGCAAATCTTACTGAAGGTATTCTAGAGATGACCTATGATTTCATCCTAATTTCTTTAAGGCTTGACTGCAATCTTAAATACTTTAATGAGAGAGTGAGCAACACTGTACAAAAGTGTTACTTAATGTTGGCAACTTAAAGATGTGTGGACTTCAATTGGCTGGGGAATTCTGAGAGTTGAAGTACACACATCTTCAAGTTGCTAAGGTTGAGAAACATTGCTATACAGGTAGTCCTCGACTTACAACAGACATTTGAAGTTACAATGGCATTGAAAAAAGTGACTTATGAGCATTTTTCACACTTATGACTGTTACAACATGCCCATGGTCATGTGATTTACATTTGGATGCTTGACAGCTGATTCACATTTATGACTGTTGCAGGGTCTGGGGGTCATGTGATCACCTTTTGCAACTTTCTGATAAGCAAAGTCAATGGGGAAACCATATTCACTTAACAAACATGGCAAGAAAAGTCGTAAAATGGAATAAAACTCATTTAACAAATTTCTCACTTAGCAACATAAATTTGGGGCTCAATTATGGTCATGCATTGAGGACTAGAGCTTCAAATAAAAGAATACATGCAGTTTAACTATATGTAATTTTTCATTCTAATCCCCGTATCTTCTTCATTGGTTCTTCATTCAGCAAGAATACAGTGTATATTCCCAGAAAAACAGATAGATACCTATTTTGTTCTACAAGTAGGATGCAAATTCACAAACTTTAAAACAAAACGAACAATAATAACAACAGCAGCAGCAGACCAGAATATAGTATGTAAATATTTTATTTAAAAAGTAAGTAACTGGGACATGTATACATTCAACAAATTGGCAAATCTGGTTAAAATGTTTCTATGGTGCATTTTTCTCCCGGATGTCAGCCCACAGGCCAAAATAAAATTCTGAAGCCAAGAAAAACAACAGAATACACAAAAGTTTCCACCTAAACTTGTGTCTAACCTGTGTATTGTTGAAAGATTGTCAAAGTTAAAGAGAATATGAATAATGGTAGATGAACTTTGGAATTTTCCTTCTAAATTTTCCCACTTTTGGAACTAACAAATATTAATTAATGTTGCACCAGAGAGGGAAAAGCATCTCTTTGCCAGTTTCTGAATCTTCATATTTAGGGCTTCTTGTGATCTGAACATTAGACCTGTCATCATGAGGTAATGTCTCCAAATCACGTTCTCTAGCAGTATCCACATTTCTTGCTGTTTGCCTCACAATGACAAAAGCCACATTCCAGCACCATACTGCAAGATCTTCCCCTTTGGAGCAGGCATACAAGATTGCAACACACTTACAAAAGGGGCAGGGTTTGTATTGCACCACAACAAGGCCACTTTCATCAACCTGATTCCTTTTGTTCCTTTTACAGGCACTGCTGTGACTAATAAATAAGTAGGCAACTTTTCAAGCTTCAACTGCCAGGTTTATATTGTGATATATTTCCATCTCTGACAAATATTTCTCTATATTCAATCAATGAATCCATTTTTCTCTCTCACACTCTCTCTCTTTTTACTTTGAGCACTAGAGTTCATATCATCACTAACAAAGAAGTTTGTTAGGCCTTCAGCAAGCTTCTGAACCCAAGAAAATGTTCATTCACATTTTTCACTTGAGACAGCAAAATCTGATTTTTATTTTTTGCCACGGTAATATTTAATGTGAAAATGACCAAAAGGAAGGGTTCAACATAAATAACCCCTTTGCAAGCTAAGCACACTTTGCAGATTTCTGTTTTTATTTTTTCTTGGTAGACAGTGCCAATTATACTAGGACAGTGTCTTTCCCAGCCAGAAAGACTTGCTGGGAATTAGGCAGTATATACTGTATATTATAATTAGGCTGGTCACACAGCCAGACAGATGTTTAGACTAGATTTGGCATTTTTGTCTATCCAACAAGTCCTTGCCAAGGACCTGAGATAGGCAGATATTGTGGTTTAATAATAATATATTGTCGCAAGTTGTAAGTTGCTTCAAGTAAAGCTGCCTTCTGCAATTTACTGATGGTGATTTTGTCAATGCTGATAGTGTTCAAGTAGTGTTCCAGATGTTTTAGAATTGCATCCAAGTTGCCTGTCTGTAATATCTTTGCTTTCTTTTGTCACATTCATTCTACTTCTATTTGTAGATCTTTATAAAACAATGGCAATTATATTATTATTAATAATAAGGTGCCTCTTTCCTCAGTATGTACCATGGATGACAAGTCATGCTTTTTCATTTTAGCTTTCTCAGGCCTCCTCATTTCTGCCCATCTGTTTGTTCCTCCTTTTACTTCTTCAGCTGCCAACACTGCAAGGACAGGCCATCAACTCAGGTAAGTGCTCTTGAGGCTGATTTATGGCACATACTCAGAATCCTCTATATACTCTTTCCACATTATGTCGACTGAAAGAAGGCAGTAACACCAGCTTTAGATGAAGTAATTTTAGCCGTCTTTAGGTTGGGCACGAAATAATTCTTATCTGAGACTATGAAAATCTGCTTGTCAATATAGGTGATGCAGAGCTTTTTATGACTCAGGGGCATAAATAGAATTCTCTAAACCCTAAAACAAGCCCATCAGAGGCCTCTCCCTATTCTAACTTTTTTTTGTGTGTGCCTTCAAGTCAATCTATACTACTGACTGATTGGCAAGTTCCTTCAGTTCTCTTGGCAAAGTTTCAGAAGTGGTTTACCATTGTCTACTTTCTAAGGCTGAGAGAAAATGACTGGCCCAAGGTCAGCCTGGCTTTGTCCCTAAGGTAGACTAGAACTCACAGTCTCCTGGATTTTAGCCTGATGCTTTAACCACCAAACCAAACTGGATCTCCATTCCAACTTGATTCATCAGTTAAAGACTTCAGGGTTTCATGTGTTCCAGTGTTTGGGGTCTCCCTGACAAGCTTCTGCTAGGGAGAAAAGGCAGCAGCTCAGAATGCTCTCCTGGGAGTGCAGTACTGCCAGAAAAATGTGCCAGTACTTGGGTTATCGGATGGAGTCTATGATAATTCACCATGGCCAACTCGCCACAGCCAACTCGCCACAGCCAATTTGCCAAAGCCAACTTGTTGCAGGCAAATATCAAAGAAATGGTGGGATGGAATCACTAAAAAAGGATGCAAAAGGAAGGACAGGATGAAATGTGAATGACAAAAATTATTTTTTTTATTTATTTCAAATGATTAAATTGAATTGTTAAATTTTCCTGCGGCAAGTTGTCCCGCGGCGAGTTGGTTGTGGTGAGTTGTCCCCTTCTGTATTGGAAGTGGATTGAAAAAATCTTGATGATTCCTAGATAGCACCAACCAAGAATATAGAAAATTCTCTATCTCTTTCCTGCCATTTAGTGACTGACCTAGGAATGCATGTTACGTTTATGTATTGTCTGTCAGGGAACCCTCAGCCATTATATTGCTCCCAGAAAATGATTAGATTTCTTTATGGTTGCATATCAGCTTTACAATAGATCACCATCAAGTTTGTTTTCTAAAGATTATAGGTTCAACTAAGGGTTCTTAGAACTATGGCCATTTACCCCATCTGAAGTATATTAATGTTATTGGCACAACTCAGTATAAAGCACTTTCCTCTACAATTAAATAGAGCACTTGTGCTAAAAAGTAAAGAAACTCTCAAGTCGAGCTTAACTCTTGATGATTCTGACTGTGAAGCTTTTTTGGCAGCTTTACAAAAGTTTGCCATTGTTTTGTGGTTTCTTTGATTTCCTAATCTAGCTAACAGACATGGCATTTCATAATCCTCCCGATCCAAATACTAATCAGGGCTGACCCTACATGGCTTCTGAGATCAGCCAAGTCTATTTGTTAAAACATTTCAAGACAGATAAACTTTTACTTCCAGAACTGCTCTTTGAATAAATTTTTTGAAATCTGGGCCAGCACTAGTCTACCGAGCAGATTGAGCCATTTTTTTAATAAATGAAGAACATTAAAACATAGTCCACTTTCAGGCAAGCACAAAAGACACAAACAAGCATTTAAATTATCCTTTCAGCTTCTGAACAGCTGTTTGCAATCAAATTGGGCAGAAAAATACACTGCTTCCAGTTAGCCAGAAAGTCTCCTCTTGGGAGGTCATTTGTGGATTGCAGCTTCCCCGACCTGGCTTACATTACAGCACCTTTTGTCTTTTTAATCATAGGATCTTTTCACTATAGTTAAATACAGTGTTCTGGAATACCCAAAATAGCAATAGCATTTAGACTTATATACCGCTTCACAGTGATTTACAGCCCCCTCTAAGCAGTTTACAGAGTCAGCATATTGCTCTCAACAATCTGGATCCTAATTTTACCAACCTCAGAAGGATGGAAGGCTGAGTCAACCTTGAGCTGGTCAAAACTGGATAGGATGTTTATTTTTATAATGCAGTATAGAGAATCTTGGAATACACAAGAAGTGTCAGGTCTGTTGTCCATCTAGTCCAGAAATGGCTACTTTGAGAGCAGTGTCCCAAGTTTCCAAGGGGAGAGTTTGCTGATCATATGCTGCCTATTAACTGGAGAAATGTTGAAGTGTTGAAACAGGACCTTTCTTACATGCAGTCCAAATATTAATTCACTAAGCTGTGATTCTCCTGTTCCCTTACTTCCATATTAATCCTTTGTACAGTTTACTTTATGTGTAACAATATAAGTAACCTATCTTTGCATCTGAATGATTCCTCATTAATAGCGCAGAACAATGTTAATTCACCAACTGAACAATTATTTCAAAAGAAACACACAAACACACACTGGGTTGGGAAAAGTTAACAGGAAAAACAAACAAAGCCAGCACTGTGAAGAGATTTAAGCCATGTGTTTGCATTTATCCTAAAGTCTTTTGGAAGATCCTGTTTGTGACTGATGAGTGAGCATTAATTATGAAGTCGGAGAGGCTTTCTTGAAGAGGACACTGGAGTATCTAGTACCATGACAGAAAAAGCCCCCTTGCTGTTTACTGCCTTCTTACCTCAGATGGTGAAGGGGCTCTAAACATTAATCTGGTTGCTCAGATGCACTAATCTGCAAGAACTGAAAAAACCCTTCCCTGATATAATGGTGTCAGCCTTATCAGGTGGACCAGACAAGAAACAAGACTAGATAAACTAATACCACTCTAGTGTAAAGCTACCACTCTAGTGTTCAGCTACCCCCTGCTTAAGTAGGAGACTCTATATCATTCTGAACACATGGTTGTTCAGTCTCTTCTTGAAAACTTTCAGTGTGGAGCACCCACAACTTCCACAGATAAGTTGTTCCACTAATTAATTGTTCTCATTACCAGGAAATTTCTTCTTAGTTCTAGATAATTAAGGGGATAACAGATGATTTTCCATCTGTTAGCTGATATTTTTTCCTCCACATAGATTGTTTAAATTGTACTGGAAGAATGAAGAAATAGCTTCCCATGTATGGAAGAATTTCTAGAAAAGTCTTAGTTGATGGCAGTTACTATAGTATAAAGATCAGTGCTTGCTATCCCTGCACATAATCAAGAGTGTCTTTTGACAGAGATAATAACTAAAACAATTCCTTAATAGGAGTCTTGGCTAGAAGTTTCTTGCTTATATGAATTTTTAGGGCTTTTCATGCTTGGTGACTATTTAGTTACTACTTAAATGCACATATGCACAATCCCCACAACCTAGAAACACCCATTTCAATGAGGATTAAAGAGAAATATGTATACATTTGAAATCTATCCGGAAAGGAAAATTGTTATCCCTTATGCGTATGTGCCTGGAGAAATGGGATGACATTCAAACACATCCAAAGAGTGTCTTCAGTGACCTACATTGTACATTACAAGTTAACATTTTCAAAATTACATACAGAGTATACATCTACTGTATGTGACAGCAGACTGTATTGAAATGCATATATTTATTAAAATAATATTCCCCCCAAAAAAATCAGTAAGGAAAATTATTTATAAAATCTATTTACATTGGCTGAATGTCAAAAATGTGCCTAAATTTGGACAAATATGTACTGATATAAAGGGACACGGTGGTTCAGTGGGTTAGGACGCTGAGCTTGTCGATCAGAAGGTCGGCAGTTTGGCAGGTCGAAATCCTGAGTGCCGCGTAACAGAGTGAGCGCCTGTCACTCATCCCAGCTTCTGCCCACCTAGCTGTTCAAAAACACATAAAAATGCAAGTAGAAAAATAGGGACCACTATGGTGGGAAGGTAACAGCGTTCCATGCGCCTTTGGCGTCTAGTCATACTGGCCACATGACCACGGAGACGTCCTCGGACAAGCGCTGGATCTTCGGCTTTGAAACGGAGATGAGCACCGGCCCCTAGAGTTGGAAACGACTAGCAGGCATTTGCAGGGGAACCTTTACCTTTACCTTTACACACACACACACACACACACGCACACACAAACACACACACACACACACACACACACACATATATATATATATAAATTTCAATTAACAAAATGTAGTATTTTTATTTTATTTATTTCTTAACTTTTATTTATTTCTTAGCTTTTTAAGCTATTCTCAGAAATATCACCCAAATAGGTGATCTTGAACAAAGTAATTATGATATTTGTAAAATAGCAACAGATTTATAATTATTGTCTTGGACTACTGACTCTCTGCTTTAAAGCAAAATGGTTAATCAGAAGCTAAAATAATGTCATAAACTTGATGGGTTATTTAAATTTAAAGTAATATGCTTTTCCTCCCACTGGGATAGCTCAGCAATCTCAACACTGCGGAGAAGATTCATTTCCACTTGACTGTGAGGATATATACGATCAAGGTTCAGAGACAGATGGCGTGTACCTCATCTTTCCAGCAGGACCCAATGTCCCTGTCCCCGTGTACTGTGACATGACCACTGATGATGGAAAATGGACGGTAATGAAGTCCTTGGGATGGATTCAAAATGGGACAGTGTATCCCATGGAGGCGCAAGAGATCCTAGGGCTGAGTTAGATTAGTAGTGGCTGTTCAGTGCTAGTCTGGTGGAAATTCCATAACCTTGATTTCTTTGATCTTGGCCTGTTCTCTAGTTGTAGTTTCAGTATCATTTGTGGTGCTGATATTGTTCAATATAAAGCTTTAAGAAACTTGTAGTACTATATTGCAACCATTTGTTTCCCTGGGAGTTTAAGACAACAAATATGGAAGGGTGTTTCCCCTCATTTTATCACCACAGACTCCACTCAGGTAAATTGGACCAGAAGAGAGGTCCAAGAGAGGTCCAATTGACTACTAACTCATTGAGCTCTAATGTCAAATGGGGCTATGACTCTGGATCTTTCCAAACCAGGTCTTACATTACTCTTTTTCATGAGGCCAAGGTATCTGTGTCTCATGTGAATATTGTCACTTCTTAGCTTGAACTTCAGAGGTATTTAGGATCAACCAGGAACACACATTTTTGTGGTGTCTCCCTGTTTATGGAATAATGCCATCTTTCTACAGATATAAGCAATTCAGTACTTTTCCTTGTCTTGTTAGCCAATGTAGAAGTGAGATAGTGTCTAGCATGGAAAAATGGGCTATAAAGACCAGAAGTCAAACAAGCAAATATGTATTTAAAATAGGAAGATGCAAATAGGAGGGTGATAAATTGTGTGCGCGCTTAAACCAAGACTGTTAGAATAAGGCTTAGCATAGTGTATGAATCATTTTGGATTATCCAATTAACCATGTTTCAGCAATGTAACTTAGCATAATGCATAATCTCCTTGATTATTTTCTTTCAATGGTGTTGACAGAAATGCAGCTTCAGGATAACTGTTGACAAATTGATGTTAATTTAACAATTATCTTTCCTCAAAACTGTTATACTTCGCAGGTTTTCCAGAAACGTTTCAATGGGTCAATCAGTTTCTTTCGGGGATGGAATGACTACAGGTTTGGCTTTGGCAAAGCTGATGGTGAATATTGGCTTGGTAAATATAAAGGGGTGCAAGGAAATTTCTCCTCCTCCTCCTCTTTCTTTTTCCTTCTCCTTTTCGTCCTCCTCTCTGAGGAGCCTCTGCCAAAAGCCATTGATTTTTCCCACCCTTTCCCTCACTGGCTTCTCACCAGTCTCAGAATTTTATGCATCTCTTGATCCAGACGTCTACTTTTGCCAGAAACTTTTGGAATGTAAAATGTTTGGGTTTCTCCCCTAAGCAGCTGAAACCTGGGCCAGAAAACTACATCATGAAGTGCAATTGCTCTGTTTATTATTAGTCTCGGCCAGCAAGCACAGCCAAGAACTGTCTTGCTTTTCTGTCTGGCCAGCACTTTTTTGTCAAGAGAATGGGGGTCATCCCCAAAGGGTAGGAAAATAAATGGAGGTGCTTTGGACATTTTCCCAAGGCATCAGAACTATGAGCCCACAACCTATTTTCCCACCTTTTCTAGGACTGCAAAATATCCACCTTCTCACCCTGAAGCAGAAGTATCAGCTACGTGTGGAACTGGATGACTTTGAGAATAATACCGCCTTTGCTAAATATGCTGACTTCTCCCTTTCCCCAAATGCAATCAGTGCAGAAGAGGATGGCTACACGCTCCATGTATCTGGCTTTACTGATGGAGGGGCAGGTAAGAGACCCCCGATTCCCAGTCCCATTTCAGTACAAAATAGAGTAAGACTGAGTCTCAAAACGAAGATAGGAAAACCTATTTACATTGTGATAGTTGTGACCCATTTGCAACTGTCTGTTTTTAAAAGATGGAAAGCGTGGTCTTGTCTCAAACTTGGTAATCAGGCATTTAAGTAGGATCAGTTTGGATCTATATATTATCATGAATATTAAAATGATGTTTCTCCCCAGCCTAGTATATAGATCAGTCATCCATAGCTTGCTGTCCTTCTCATATATTGGGTCTATAATTTCCAAAACCCTTCTGGGCTAGGGGTGTCCAAATACTAACATAAACTCACGTGTCTTAAAATGATGTCTACAGCCAGCTCTTTTTCTTTCCCTCAGACAGATGTTTCTTTCCCTCAGACAGACTTTGATATATGGGATCAGAATATATTATGGGGAAATCAGAAGTCATTTAAAAGATTTTTACAGCATATTCCCTCCAATCTTGAAACATAAGTTATGAAATGTGCCCCAAAACATTCCAATGTCAGCTATCCCTGATCAGAATATGTAGGTTCCAATGAATATACTCTCAAATAGGCACATGACACTACTCCTTATTCCTATCGGCTTTGTGAAGTCTCATTTTTACCTTTTTTATTTATATTCCCAACAGGTGATTCATTGTCCTATCACAGTGGCCAGAAGTTCTCCACATTTGACCGTGATCAAGATCTTTATGTGCAGAACTGTGCAGCTCTCTCATCAGGTGCCTGGTGGTTCAAGAGCTGCCATTTTTCCAACCTCAATGGCTTCTACCTTGGTGGACCACATCTGTCCTATGCCAATGGCATTAATTGGTACCAGTGGAAAGGCTTCTACTATTCTCTCAAGAGAAGTGAAATGAAAATACGTCGTGTTTGAGATCCAAGGCAGCTGGTGGCTTTTCCCATTTTTCTACTCTAGTGGCCACTTGAATCTTGATGTAGACTGAACTCCCAATTGTTAATGTATTTCATCACTTTGACTCTGTTTTCCTACCTTTAGCATGCAGCCTGCACCAAATTATTCCTCAGAGAACACAACTCTCAATAAAGATACCCATTTCTCATTACTGAGACCCAACACAATTAGATAATTGCCAGTGCCCTATCCTACTATCGTACTAATCATCACAGTTATGGTAGCCACCAACCTCCCTGCTCTCCCAGGAAAGCTAGGTTTGTTTCACCAACATCAATATGACTGGTCATGGGTCCTGCCCACCATTTCAATGTCCCAAATCAAAAACTGCATTGGGAACATACCAAAAATAAACCCCATCTCTTCTAGCTCCTCTTCAGCATTCAGCAGAAAAGAAAAAATGGAGGAGGCTATAGGGGTTATGGTAATGTTCCAGGCTAATCTGCCTGCCTCAATTAGTAAAATAAGGTAAAGTGTATTGGCAGAACTGGAAGAATGGCTCATCTAAGCCAGGTTCCTGTTTTATCCCCATCCCAGTCCTCCAACAAAGGATTTGTAATATTCAAAACTACAGAGACCAGAGGATTTAGGACAGAACTCAGAAAACATTTAAGAATGATCAGAGTAGACACATCCAGTTGGAAGTTTCTGGCAGATGGGAACAAGTATTGTAAGGTTCAGGGAAAAGGTTCCAAAGGTGATAGCAATTATCTTGCTTTTAAAAATGAAATGAAATGAAAGTCTATTCTCCAAATATGGACAATTGAGAGACCAGTGGAACTGTTAATAGTATAAAGACTTTTAAGGCCACCCTTTCTGGGCCAAATCCCACCCCCATACATCTACCCTATCATTAAACTGTTTCTGCAGCATCTGTCTGGACAGTGACATGGTCCAAGTTCTAAAGTAAAAATCTGAAGATGGAAATCCTCTTTCTAGCCTGCTCTCGAATCTTGCCAAAAGACTTGTTTTGACTACAGCCTGTTCACCATCTGGATTCTGTTCTCAGCAATTAAATTTATAGGACACCTGAGGCTACAGTACTGAAATGGGCAGAGATCCCAAAAAACCTGATGTTCTTTTGCACGTTCCAAAGAAATCAGTTCGGATCTTGCAAAAGCATGTCGTGGGAGAGAGTGATAAATTGGTGGTTAGACCTACAACAGTGAAGGTTTGTATCTGTAATCTGTGAAAAGGGGAAGTTGAAAATCCAAGCCAAAAGGTTAAATTAATTAATTTCTGGAAAGATTATACAAGAGGTAAGAACAAGTCATTAGCAACCATGCAAATTAAGACAAGTGAATGTAATAGAGAAAACAGATGTATTTGGAGCCTTAGAATGTGATGTCTTCCTTTTTTGTGGGGGTCCCACAATGAAATAGTTCACTGAGAGTGCAAAGGAAAGAACACTTGTGGAATCCTTAGTGCTCTCTGAGCTTGGTTGTTTGCTTGCATATGAAACAACTAGATAACATCATCAGCAATAGCAGCAATAGCACATTGAAAAGGTTGCAGTAAACAACCAAGCTCAGAGAGCACAAAGGACTCCACAATTCAACCCTGAGCTACATATATTCTCTTTGAAGGAGAACTTCCTTGAGGATAAGAGGCTTTAATTCCATTAGTCACTACAAATTTCTCAGCACACTGTACTGCTGTCCAAACAGAACTGGGAACTGCATAGTTTACCCCATATTATGTAACTGAAAGACTGAATCCTTCGGGAGAAGGGCGGTATACAAATAAAATTAATAATAATAATAATAATAATAATAATAATAATAATAATAATAATAATAATAATAATCTACAGGGAACCAGCAAAAATCAGTAGTGCCATTTGAATTTTATTGACTAGTTGAAAAAAATAAAATAAAAAGAAGTACAGAGAGAGAGCCGGACACAATCAAATTCTACACTTTTAGAATCTTTCTGATATCTTGATTTCATATTTCATCTCTTTTCCACAAAGAATAAATGAGTTTCTTATAATATAATTTAAGATATGATAGCTATGCCCACTGTGTACTGCTTTAGTTTTGCACCCAAAGCAATCCCAAAGTGGATTTCACATGGAAATACAATGGATGTCAGCAAATAGTTCCATGGCTATGCTGATACCAGAAGCCAATTAAGGATGGTATTCCCCATTCCCCTCCATTTTGCTTATTACCATAGGCTAGATCAACATAGTGAAAAAGAATTGGTGATTCATCAAGGTTTATCAAAGGAAGGAGGGAGAGACAGTGAAATCATTATGTCTTTCTTTACCACTGGAGAGCATGCTGCCCTAGTCTTTATCATCACCAGCAGATCAAACTCTTGATGCTGACAAGCATGTCATTTTGCTATTATTCCTTAATGGTGTTATAATAAATAATTGATTTTTTCCCATAATTTTTAGGATAGAGAAATTCATGTGTAACCTACCCTTTGGGATATCCGTAGCCAAAAAAGAGAGTTACAGCAAAAGAAGTTACAGATTTCAGATTTTTCCAACTCTGAAGGTGTATACCACCCAAGAAAAAGACTCTCAATCTGACAGATCTTTTTTTCCTCATCCTTGCAATATTCTTTAACCTCATTCTCAGCCTTCTGAGCCTCAGTGTTTCCCAATGCTGTTCCTCACATAGCTTCCATTCTTTCTCCAATGGTGCAAAGTTGCTTGCACCTCTCTAGTCCCAGAGGTAAATTATCAGCACTAGTGCTTAGCAAAATGGCTTCAAAGGAAAGAGTTTTGTAATTATGGATGTGTTTTTCAGAAAACCTTCAGCCTCATCTTGCAGTTGGGATTCCAACCATGAGGTGAAACTGGTCAGAATAGGCTCATCATCTTGAAGTGATTCATTGCATTCTTGGACTAGCTCGGGCTGCTTCTTCGGAAGGAGCTGAGTCATAGGGATGAATGCTTCTCTTGGGTTTGCAAATAGCAGTTCCTTAGGTGAAAGAGGAAAGATGGAAGCAATATAGAAGTAGCTGAGGAAGGGGGAAAGGGAGGTGTTAATCAAGTTACAAGTCAACAGTTTAAGTTCCCTCCCCCTCTTCTCCTCCTCTTCCTTTTGTCCTTCTTGTATGACCAGGTTCCTCCCAATCCCCATTGCAAGTTCACAGTTAGGAGCTGAGGTCAGTTGAGGTTAAATCCATACTCAGTTTGGTGAGCTAAATTTTGGCGCTAACTGGAAATGTTAATCTAAGTCTCTCTGGAGTAAAGACTTCAGCTTCTAAACTACACAAAACCTCATCTAATATTATTTCTGAAATATCCATTTTTTCAGAGTTTCATATTCCTATCTCAGGCAATATTAATCCAAAGTAACTTTCTTTTTTTCACCCACTTACATTCCATAAAACATATTTCTTATTATTCTTATTTGAACATGCTTGTAAATATAAAGTCTACTTTAACCATGTGGTTGTCTGGCCATGAACTATCATATTCTAAG
Source organism: Vipera berus (assembly GCF_964194415.1). NCBI lineage: Eukaryota > Metazoa > Chordata > Lepidosauria > Squamata > Viperidae > Vipera > Vipera berus. The sequence continues at coordinate 22,391,866 of NC_138205.1, forward strand.
CAGTTTTATGATACCTAGTCTATCATATTCTGATCCTAGTCTATCATATTCTGTCCAAATTTCAAACCATTTCCCTTACCTGCCAAACCTACCCTTCAATTTTGCCCTCAAATCTAATTAATAAAATGCAATGCAACTTTAACTGTGCCAATCTCTCCATTTTATCTTACAGTAATCAAACAATAGAAATCTGTTCCACCTCTACCTCATTCTAAAATCAGACTCTCCCAAATTCTTAAAATAGTTATTCTTTTGGCTTTCTCCTAAAATTATTTTCAGATTGGTCTCTCCCTTTCTTCCTATCTGTTCTTTAATGAATTCTGAAGTTTGTGCTTTAAATGTTTTGAGATTCTGTCATTGCATAAAGTTTCAGTCATCTATGGAGAGAGAAAAAAGAAAATAGTGGCAGATATGCAAAATAATAATTTTTCTCTGAGTTTCTTCAAATTCCAGAGAGAGTCTGGTAGCAACTTTTGACTAATATCATTTAATAAAAGGCATAACTTCCATGAGCTGCAATTCACTTCATTAGAGGCATGAGTGGCTAAACTCATGAAGGATCTGTACTAATGCAGATTACACGTGAGAATGATTACAAATACAGACAGCCTTCAGTGTATTGGAAACTATAATGTCCTAGTTTTGGGGACAAATAGTACCTTTCAGATTTTTTTAATCCAGCCAACATACCTGATGATCAAGGATTCTAAGAGTCTAAAATATTTGGAAGAATCTGAGTTTAATTGTTCTCTGAGCTGCTGTTTTAGGAGAACAAACTAGAGAGATGATCCATGAGTAGGAGAGTGCTATACTTCAGCAAGAATAGCTGGGAATTCAAACCCAACATGTGATGGCATCTGGATTAACTTTTCTAGGCTTCAAAACAAAGCAAGGCCAGAATCAGTGAGTTCTTAGGTGGAAGAATAATAGGAAATACCAAAACTGTGGGCAAGTCTGAGAAATTTAAAAACAAAACAAAATAGAAGAAGACACTTGCAAACCACTTCATTAAGAAAAATACACAGTGTATGATATGTATTCATCAGTTAATTGTAATAAGTGTTCACATGTTAATGACATTATTAATTAGTTATGTTACATATAGTTGGAAAGGTTTCAGAACGCTTCGTGAGGTAAATCTCCCTTGACAGTTCAGCACGCGGCAATTTGACAGCTGTCAAATTGCCGGCAGCTAACACGCAGGCGCAACGTTGACAGCTCCACACGCGGACCGAGCTGTCAGAAACCGACGCAGACGATTGGCCCAGCCAACGAGCGGGAAAGCAGCGGACCCAGGGATTGGCAGAACCAACAATCAGCGGGCTATATAAGGGAGCTGTAACCCCACTGCCCTGGCCTTGGTGTACCTCAATAAACCTAGAAGCTGAACCTGCTGTCTCCGCGTAATCCTTATCTCCTATTTACCACTGGCGACGAGGGTGGGATCGGCTTGCTAAGCTGAAGTCACTGAGCTTAGGAAGGGTTCCTTCTGGAGGCTCTAAGCTAGTCACGGGAAGTTGTAACTTCCATCTCAAGCAAGCCGAAGGAGAACCGAGACAGCATGGCAGCTTTCGGCCAGATACGCGAGTTTGACACTCGATTTCCCGAGCGTTGGGAATCACACCTTGGCCAAATTGAAGGCTACCTGCTGGTCAGCAAGATAACCGACGATCGGGCTAAGGCGGCTGCACTCTTGTACCTCAGCGGTACCGCGGTATACGACGTGGCCGTCGGTCTATGCAGCCCAGAGCCGGTCGCGCAGGTGTCCTACGCTGAGCTAACAGAAAAGCTCAGCAAGCACTACATGCCGACCCATTCCGAAATCTACTGGAGGGTCCAGTTCGCGAGGCGTCGCCAAAGACCTGGGGAAACGGCAGCAGACTTCGTAGCGGGAGTGAGACAGGCCGCCAGATGGTGTCACTTTCCGGACCTGGAGGACCGGATAAGGGACCAACTGGTCATCGGCCTCCGAGACGAGCACCTCCAGAGGAAAATAATGGCGAAACCGTCCCTGAATCTAGCTGAAGTCACTAGGGAGATTCAGGCATACGAAAACACCCACTCCGAAGACTTCGCCAAGGCTGAACAGAACCAAACCAGGGCCGTGAATCAAGGGGAAACAGTCCCCAGAGACCAAGGGGAAATAGAAGACCTCACCGACGTGGACGCCATCCACCGTCGATTCGAAAAGCTCCAAAGCCGAAAAACCGACAACAAGGAGGGGGCAAGACCCAAGAACATCAACCGAGAGCCCCGAGTCACTTGTGCCAGCTGCGGAGGAAATCACATCAGATCCTCCTGCAGATTTAGAAACGCCCGGTGCCACAACTGTGGAAAATCGGGGCACATCAAAACAGCATGCAGAAGCCGCAACCGTGGGGAGCTACATGAAGTGGAAACAACGTCCCCAGGTATGACACCCCAGAGCAGGGAAAAAATCAGGCCCCCCAGCCACCTAGTACAGGCTATTAACAAAACGGCAGGAGGGGGGGCAGCCACAAGTTAACCCCTAAAGTAAAAATTAAAGCCAAACTACAAGGGGTACCTTGTGAACTAGAGGTTGACTCCGGCTCAGCCGTCACCCTCATCTCAGGGCAAACCTTCAAGGAAATTTGCCGCAAAAACAGGAGGCAAATTCCCTTAAAACCTCCCCAGGTGACCCTAGCGGATTACCAGAAGTCCCCAATACCCCTGAAGGGCCAAGCGGAAATTCTAGTAGAATTTAAAAAATTCCGAGGACCCCTCAAGGTCCTAGTGACCCAAGAGAACAGGTCAAACCTAATCGGCCTAGACTGGTTCAGGGCACTTGGCATACAACTAACGGGCATCAACAGGGTACAGGCCGCAAGCCTCAAAGACGTCTGCAAACAATTCGCAGATGTCTTTGACGGTTCCCTAGGAACTTACACAGGGCCCCCCATCACCCTTAAGCTAAGGCCAGATGTACCTCCCATTAGAATCCGAGCCCGAAGGGTCCCGTTCGCCCTCAAACAAAAAATTGAGGACGAGCTGGACCGCCTCGCCAAAATAGGAGTCCTAGAACCCACCGACGGTGGGACCTGGGAAACCCCTATAGTAACACCTATAAAACCTAATGGCCAAATTCGTTTATGTGCCGATTATAAAGCTACTCTAAACCGGGCACTTAACGCACATGCTTACCCGGTCCCCGCGGTGAAAGACGTCCTCTCTTCGATCAGGTCCGGCGCCATCTTTGCCAAACTTGATTTGGCGCAAGTGTATTTGCAGCTTCCAGTAACTCCTGAAACCGCAGATGCGCAAACGATTGTAACTCACCGCGGGGCTTTCAAAGTCAAACGCTTACAATTTGGCATTTCGGCAGCCCCAGGAATCTTCCAAGAAATAATGGAAAAAACTTTAAAAGGGATTCCTGGGGTATGCCCCTATTTTGATGATGTCCTAATCGCAGGCAAAAACGAAGGAAATTTAGCGGAGCGCCTGTCAGCTGTTCTGACAAGATTCAGAACAGCAGGTCTTAAACTTCACAAACAGAAATGCCAGATAGGAGTCCCCTCAACAGAATTTTTAGGCTACAAAATAGATGCCCACGGGGTACACCCCACCGACGCAAAAATCAAAGCTATCAAAGCAGCCCCAACACCAAAAAATAAGCAAGAGTTACAAGCGTTCTTAGGACTCTTGAACTTTTATCATGCATTTTTACCACATAAGGCTACACTAGCCGAACCGTTGCACCGCCTCTTAGATAAAGGACGCCCCTGGCTCTGGACATCGGAACACGATGCCAGTTTCAACAAACTCAAAAACGCCCTGTGCCACAGTTCTACAGTTACATTATTCAGGGAAGACCTTCCCCTCTGCATCGCCTGCAATGCATCTCCATACGGTATTGGGGCAGTATTAAGTCACCTTTTTGACTCAGGAGAACAAAAACCTATAGCATTCTATTCTAGGACCCTCACAAAGGCAGAAAGAAATTACACCCAAATTGATAGAGAGGCGCTAGCCATCGTTGCGGGGGTCAAAAAGTTCCACGACTACCTATACGGTAGAACGTTTACCATATTCACCGATCACAAGCCCCTTCTGGGCATATTCACGTGGAACAAACTAACCCCGCAAATACTTTCACCCAGAACACTACGTTGGTCAACCTTCTTGTCAGCTTATTCATTCCAATTAATCCATAAACCGGGAAAAGAATTAGGACACACTGACGGGCTCAGCAGACTTCCCCTGCCTGAATCTGACCCAGACCCAGCTCCAGCTGGGCGTATTCTGGCGATCTCAGAACTTCCAGATACCCCCCTGACAGCTAAGGACATTTCCGCAGCTACAGCCACTGACAGAATATGCAGCCGAATATATCAATGGGTCTCCGCAGGATGGCCAGCCTCGTGCCCAGGGGAGGAATTTAAACCATACTATGCTAGATGACATGAACTTTCAGCACACCTAGGGTGCCTTCTATGGGGAAACAGGGTGGTAGTTCCCCAAAAACACAGAGAAAAAACATTAATAACACTTCATGAGGGCCACCCAGGGATCGTAAAAATGAAAGCCCTAGCGAGAAGCTATGTATGGTGGCCGGACATAGATAGCAACATAGAAAATTATGTCGCAGGCTGTTACCCTTGCCAACTAACAAGATCAGCCCCACCTCAAAACACTCCACACAGATGGGAGGCAACAAAGAACCCATGGTCCAGGGTCCATCTGAACTTCGCCGGACCATTCCAGGGCCAAACATTCCTTATAGCTGTGGATAGTTTCTCAAAATGGCTTGAAATTGCCCCAGTCCACAGCACCACCACTACCAACACAATTCAGGCTTTACGGGGTTTTTTTGCTACACACGGCCTCCCTGACACCCTTGTCACTGATAATGGACCCCAATTTACATCCCGCGAATTTCATATATTCACGAGGGGCAACTCTATTAAACACGTAACATCAGCTCCCTTCTACCCCTCCTCCAACGGGATGGCTGAAGTCATGGTGAGAGCCACCAAAGACGCCCTCAGAAAAATCGTACAAGGGAACTGGCATCGCAGACTCTCTCAATACCTTCTCGCCCAGCACACCACACCATGCACCACCACCGGAAAATCACCAGCGGAACTACGATGGGGACGAAGACTGATCACCCGGTTAGATAGAATGCACCCAGACAGAGGCAACATTGAAAACGAACATCCCCTTCCATCGAGAAGTTTTACCATGGGCCAAACCGTATGGGCCCGTAACTATGCATCAGGACCAAAATGGCTGCAAGGCACCATAATTGACCAAACAGGGCCACTTTCATACATTATACAGACTCAATTCAATGAACACATCCACAGACACTTAGATCAGTTGCGGAACCGACAACCCCAAAACATTCCACCGCCAACCCCGCCCCACACATCACCTCCCCAAATAGCAACCGAAAACCGTCAAATTCCCACATTCTACCAACCAGCACCGGGGGAAGGGGAACAAGAGAACGACGGAACCCCAAGACGCTCCAGCTGAAGAAGACAACCACCAACATATTTGCGAGACTACGAATGGGGGGGGGAAAACACAGCAACAGAGGGAGAGGAATGGCACCAGTTCAGGGGAGGGGTAAGGGGTGATATGTATTCATCAGTTAATTGTAATAAGTGTTCACATGTTAATGACATTATTAATTAGTTATGTTACATATAGTTGGAAAGGTTTCAGAACGCTTCGTGAGGTAAATCTCCCTTGACAGTTCAGCACGCGGCAATTTGACAGCTGTCAAATTGCCGGCAGCTAACACGCAGGCGCAACGTTGACAGCTCCACACGCGGACCGAGCTGTCAGAAACCGACGCAGACGATTGGCCCAGCCAACGAGCGGGAAAGCAGCGGACCCAGGGATTGGCAGAACCAACAATCAGCGGGCTATATAAGGGAGCTGTAACCCCACTGCCCTGGCCTTGGTGTACCTCAATAAACCTAGAAGCTGAACCTGCTGTCTCCGCGTAATCCTTATCTCCTATTTACCAGTGTACCCATGGAATAACATTGAGGTCAACTCAAAGGATGCTACCATTTATAAAATGAAATAGGCTATGAATAATTTTGAGGGAGAGATGCAAGAAGAAGATGGGTAAAACAGCTCTCAACAGAGGCGGAGGGATACGACATCATCTATCTCGAGTCTACAACACAGTCCTTTCAGCAGTTTCAAGAAGCCTCCACACCCATTTGCACTACTCAGGTGACCTTGAGTACACAAATAAACCTCCAAGAGGCCTCAACAACTCTCCAAAAGAATGCAAATGACCAGCTGTCTGCAAGGAATATAAATCCTTCCATTTCCTACCATCCACTTAAGAGCTGAAAAGCTTCTTGGATGAGAAGTGAAATGTCTTCAAAGAGAAAGAAGGAAGTCCAGTTGCCTCTTGAAAAAGCACCTTTGGGACAACAATGACCTGGATGACTGAGAATCTCCATAGATATGGGGATATATAGTACCTGTGTGAGTAAAGAAAAGCTTGGTGGAATTAAGAAACCACAAAAGACAAGAAAAAAGAGAGTTAAAATAGGATGAACAATATGCTTTTTCAAATGACAGTCAAATGTGGACTAGAAACCTAAAATCCATCCTATAGCCCTACACATATACAGGAAGCCCTTGACTTACTACTATTTGTTTAGCGACAATTTGAAGTTACAACAGCCGTGAAATGTAATGACTTACAACAGGTCCTCACACTTACAACTTCACAGCATCCCCTTGACCACGTGATCAAAATTCAGGTTGCTTGGCAACTGGCATTTATTTACAACTGATCCAACTTCCTGGAGATCACATGATTGCCATTTGTCATTTTCACAGCCAGCTTCTGACAAGCAAAGTGAACGGGAAAGCCAAATTTGTGTAATGACTGTGAGTCATCTAACAACTGCAGTGATTTGTTTAACAACTGTGGCAAAAACATTGTAAAATCAGGTGCAAACCACTTAACAACTGCCTTGCTAAGCAAAGAAATTCTGGTCCCAATTGTGATCATAATTTGAGGGCTGCCTCAAAATACACAAACATGCACACTTTCTCTCTCTCTCTCTCTCTCTCTCACACACACACACACACACACACACACACACACGCACAGACACATGAGTGAATATATATGTCTAAGAACTATAATGTCCTTTTCCAGACAGCTGAAAAATGATTAACATAAGCACTGCAATAGTAATATCCAGTGACGGCTTCGTAAATACTGTCTAAATAAATAAAGTATAATAAAGTACTGTAGTAAAAGTATAATAAAGTACCATAACAAAAACAATAACATAAAGTAATAAAAAGTGGATGTCTGCATAGAATATAATGAAGTACAATAAATACTTGATCATTGCTGTAAAGACCTGGGGGGGGTGGGGTGTCAAAGAAAAATAAAGCAGGGTTAAAACATTACATGAATTCAGGAAAAATGTGAAGGGTTCTATGAAATATCTTAAATAACCTGATTTGGATAAGAAAGCTTTAGGTGGGGAAAGCAACATTAGCAACAGGAACCAGGCCTCATGGGGTTTGTGTTAATTTTGGGCCTGCAGAGAGAGATCAAAGGTACCCATTAGTTGCATCAATCTGCTAATAACTGGATAAAAGAAGAAAGACGACCATGTTCCATTCTTCCAAGAGTGTAGCAACAGGGCTCAAACCAGGCCTCATTATAACTGAATGTGGGACAAACACTCCCCATGAAATTCAGAGCTGCCACTTTGATTTTGTATCTACCCATTGTCTAGAAACAGGGCCTAACAACAGTAGAATTACCTTATCAGAGAGGTGGTAGGTTCCTCTTTGCTTAATACGTACAAATGGCAACTCAACAGCCATTTGTCTGGAAACTTTTAAATAGTACTCCTGCACTGAGCAGGGGGTTCAAACTTCCAATTCTGGCTTTTTATAAAATCATTTTTAGTTATAATATTTTTATAGTTCTACAAAAGTCCATAATTTGTTATATTGTTTTTGGTGGGAACCTCTCCCTATAATCCTCCTCTTCCTCCTTGGTTTCTGCTTTCATTCCAGGCAAACGAATTAATTGATCTAAATTCTTTTTAGATTCCACCGATTAAAACAGAGAATTTATAGCACCAATGCTCCCTCTAGTGGTAGAATGCAACAATGCTGTCTTTTATTTCAAATTTATGTTAATAAAGACATACAAGAAAAGAAGAACATAAAGGATTATAATGGAAAGAAAGAGATTCTTGCCTTCTGAGGGACCCTCAGTTTTCTCACTAACTTCTTGCCAGGGAAGGGCATCAACCTACTGCTGCTTTTAAGGGTCTCTGGAGCTCCTGAATCCCAGCAAGTCAATGAAGTTGAATGGACCAATAGAGGGAACAATGTGCAGCCATTGTAAAACCATCGCCCAGAGAGAAGATGGACTCCAGGACCAACTTCCAGTTCTGAACACAGAATACCAGCTTTTCATGCTTTCTGCAACAAGTTTATCTGGATAATGTTAAGGGGCAGACCTGGGCATTTTATGGTTCCTGAGCCACATCCAGCCCTGGCTATTTCTGTGTGAAGTAAATTGTAAATTAGAAATCAAATGTAAATAAGTGGACCACAAGGGGCAAAAGAAGAAGCCGAGTTGGATCTGGCTCTGTGCAGTCACAGTGCACTCCTTCAGTCGGCTGGCAGCTGCAGGCTGACAAGGAGATAAAGCACTTTTCTGCACCTATACAGCACTCCCATCTCATCTAAAGTGGCCCAAGGAACTGAGGTGATGGAGTTTGAGGACATCAGACCTTGATTTGGTCCTCCAGAACATTCCCAGTTGCTCAGGTGGCCCCTTGGGAAAATTAATTGCCCATCCCAGTCTTGGGGGGTAATTGTCAAATCTGCCATTTTTGGCTCAGCACCTCACTGGCATCCTGTCATCAAAAGCTACAGGAAGGGGCATCGTAGGGGGACATATGGGGAATAACCTATGTGGGGATGTGAAGGAAAATAGGGAAGGGGGATAACAGCTTGACAAAGACCAGGGAAGCATAGAACCAGTTTGTGCCAGCACTCAAGGCCACACACCCTGAGAATGGAATGTAGACTGCCCCAAATATCTCAGTGTTTCTCAAAACAATTATGTGGCTCTTCATTGGCTGAAGATGACCTGGTCATGGGGAGAGGGCTGGGCTGGGGGAAAAAAGAAATGTAACTTTTTGCACAGGAAACTTAGTTCTAGCCTGACTTTACTGCAGCCTGCAATCATTAGTAAAAGAATCTATTACTTCACCAAAATGGTCTTTCTTTCCTAAGAGACCTGACTGGGGCAGGTCTGACAGTAATACTGTCCTCTACACCCAGGGGTCCCCAAAATATGGTCCATGGCCCAGGCCCAGGCCACAGGCTCTTAGTCAGTGGGCTGTGGAAACAGCTGGCTGGTGTGTGCACACATGGGTGCACATTCCCCCCCAATTGCACTAGGGCCTGCAGCCCCATTTGTGCATGCGCACAGGCACAAATGGGGATTCTAGCACAGTCCATTTCCACATGTACTGCTAGCCTGGGTGGTTTGCACAGCAGTGCCGCATGTGTGAACAGGGCTGCTAGTGTCATGCCAGGGTGTGTGTCCCCATGTGTGTGTGCGTGTGCACCAATTTTGAAGCTGCTCTTCTTCCCTTTGGTCCTCAAGCCTGGAAAGGTTGGAGGCCTCTGCTCTACAGTATCCATACATAGCTGAGACAATCCAGTCACTCCACAAGAGAATGTGACATTGCAACAGAGAGATGAGGGGAACTCCATTCCCATTGTTTTCCTCCCACTGCATGTCCACTGGAAGCATGAGAAACCATACCTAATATGCCATCGGCAAATCTTCCCAAAGGTGATCTAAAAACAAATTTGTACATATGGCAGCAAAGGTAAAGGGGTGATTCTCCCAATGAAAAGAACCTGTAGAAAAATGTTTGTCACCCTATAACCTTGAACTGTTATGGGAAGTACATCTGGCTTGTGTGCTGCATACTGATATCCTTCTCAGCTAAGGAAATTCTGGTGAGGGCCTAAGAACTGTGGCTCTAGAAAAGGAGGGCCTATTAACCTGCTAACAAATAATTAGAAGCTTCTGTAAATGTTGGTCTTTGTGTCTTTGCTAGACCTAGTCTTCAGCAATTAACTGACATCTTCTTTAGCATCTGTTAGCAAAGAGCTGAGGGGACTGATCACAAATACCTCACATGTAAGAAATGTCAGTCTAAACAGCATGAAGTGGTTTTGTAATTGTGCTAAAGTAATTGTGCTAAAGAAATTTGTAACTGTGCTAAAGAAATTTGCAAATGGGCCCTGTAATGTATTGGGTTTTTTTGCTTGTGTCTGTTTAAATGCTGCTTAACGGTTACTCCATGATGTGTCTGTGTAACAGCTATGGACCAAGCCAGACTTGTTGTCTCCAGGAATATCATTGGTAGATTTGGAGCGGGAACGGATTTCTTTAAACTTATTGGCTGCCGCCTAGTGGCCAACCATATAAGTAGCTTCACAGCAGTGAGAGTTTCAGTTCTGTTCTGCTTGACTCCAATAAAGCATGTTATTGTTTGGAACCTTTGTCTCGCTTATTGCCTGCAAAGAACCGGCTACACAACACTGGTGATGAAGGTGGGATGCTGCTTTTTCATAAGACCCTGAAGTCACTAGAGGGTGAGAGCAGCACAGCACCTGGTAGGGACAGCGTCCCACCCACCTCAGTCTGCCTAACAAGCCAAGCTGGAGACCACCCCGCCCTGAGGATCAGTCCCAGGGCCTATGAAGAAGCCAGCAGCACGAGGCAATGCGAGACACAAGCCGCGAAGACTTCTCACCATGTCGAAGGTCAGAAAGCTCGAAAAATTCGATGTCATGCACCCAGAGAGATGGTTGTCCAACATTTCGAGGGTGGAGAGCTACCTCCGGGCAAATCAAGTTGCCAAAGATAGTCTGAAGGCTGCAACACTCCACTCTGTGTGTGGGCCTGCAACGTTTGACATCACTGAGAACTTGGTCGCACCAGCCCAGCTGGAGTCCGTTACTTATGCAGACCTGAAAAAAATGGCTCGGTGACCATTTTCAACTGAAGCTGTTGGTGATAGCGTGGAGGCATGCCTTCGAACAGCGAGAACAACAACCCGGCGAGATGGCCACGAAGTTCATCGCGGCATTGAGGCAAGTGTTGCATCTTTGTCAATTCATGGACTTGGAAGAAAGACTTTGAGAACGTCTTGTCTGTGGACTCAGGAGTAGAGAGCTCCAACAAAAAATTTTTGTGAAGGAAACTCTCTAGCTCCAAGAAGCTTTGAAAGAGGTCATGGCAGGCAAAGCCAGACTTGTTGTCTCCAGGAATATCATTGGTAGATTTGGGGCAGGAACGGGTTCCTTTAAACCTATTGGCTGCCGCCTAGTGGCCAACCATATAAGTAGCTGCGCAGCAGCCACTGTTTCAGTTCTGTTCTGCTTGACTCCAATAAAGCATGTTACTGTTTGGAACCTTCGTCTCGCTTATTGCCTGCAAAGAACCAGCTACACAACAGGCCCATTACTAGAACAAGGAAAGGTAACATGACATGTAGCTTAGCTGTGGTTAAAAATGTCCAGGAAAAGATCCAATGGTAAAAGTTTGTCATCAGCCTGTTAAAAGGGAGCTTAGGTAATTAAGTGCAACCCCCCCCCCCCAACACACCATGCTTATTATGGAATATTACTCTAAATTGGCATTAAGAAATCAGAAACAAATAATGAAAGATCAGGAAATTCTGGGTTATATGTGGTTTTATGGTATAAAAAGAGCTTGTTGAATTTCAGCAGGGGTGCTTGATTTGGACTTGGGCCTCAAGACTATCTCTTTTTATTTTGGCACAGAACTAAAATGTTGAGCCCCACTTTCCTCAACTCTGTGTAATTTACTGGCTTATTGTACTAGGTAAAATGAACACTGGCATTCATCCTCCTGTGAAGCTTTTAAGCAGGATCAGCCCTCACACTGGAAGATCCTGGACAAAATAGATTTAAAGAATCGTAGGGTTGTATGAGATCTTTTAGTTCAAGCTAAAAGATCTCATACAGTGGCAGAAATCATCACATCTCTCCAAACAAATAGCTGCCCAATCCTCCAATTTCAGAGCATCCATGGATCTGCAAAGCAATTTTCCTCATTCTTCAAAAGAGCATCTCTTATTTTGTATTCTTGTGAATGATTCTTTTTAATTCTTTCTACTTCTACTGAAGTATCCAAGACATCACACTGGGTTAGGATGCTAATATTATAATGACACCTGAGACTGTGAGACCAATTTTTTTTGGAGGAAATGAGATGCTTTTAATACACTGAACACACCTAGAAAGAAAAATATGGTCATCCTGAACAGAAATTCTTGTTATAAGACCTGCTCCTTGAATAATCAGGAGCTTGAAAGGACCTCAATTAAACTATGCTATAACAAACTACCTTGGTTTGCTTCTGACATCCAGGCGAGCTGAGAGAAACTTTGTTTAAAGCAACAGAACCCAGTAAAGGAAGAAGTGGGTAGAAATTGGATTTCCTTTCCTTTTTGGGAAAAATGAAGCCCCTCTACTCATTTCCCCATCCTGTTTCCTATAACACAATATAAAGAACAAACAGAATCATGTATTTGACTGGTGTTGCTTGGAAATTCCAATTCCAGTCAGAGACCTAGGATTTATTTATTAAACAAATTTATATAGCTGTCTATCTTAATGCAAAATGATCTGAATGGTGTAGAATAAGTATATGAAATCAATACAAATACAAAAACAAGTCTTTATAAATATAAAACACCAACATTAAAACATTAGAAGTTTTTTTATTATTCTGGTAATGTTATATGATGCAGTATATCATAAGCTCAGCAAGGAGTTTTTGGGTAAATGTGCAGCTATTAACATTAATGTTATGTTATTGTAAAAATGTTTAGTTTGTTATCTATTATCAGTCACCATCATCATCAACTATCTATTATAGCAGTACAACTTAAAAACATGTAACCACAAAGAACATCCTATGATTCTCAGAACCCAGCATTTCATCCCTCTCCCAAATACCTTCCAGAAACCTTTAAAGTTCCCAGAAAATTTATTGGAAAGGTATTTGCAAAAGAGGTTGTTACCACTGAGAAGGCTTAGGATCCATGACATGACATTCTTAGTACAGGGACCTTTAACATGCCTTGTCTCCCTGTTCTCTCTGGACCAGCAGAGTTAACTTGATCTCAGCCACCTGCTGAGCCAGGTGTTGCCTTTAAGGTGACCATCAGAACCTTGAATTTATTTATATATCATATTTGCAAACAGCCCATCTCTCTCATAGAGGGACTCTGGACAGTGTATGTCCAAAGAGTGCGGGCAGTGGCAGAGAAAGCTCTCTTCCTTGAGCCCACCAGTCAAAATACTTAACTAATGGGTTCAGAAGCATCACCTTCTCTGCCTGACCAAGTGGGGCAGGTTACTGTAATGGGGTAAAGCCAGTTCCACAGGTAATCTGGCCTTATAGGCCTTGTAGGATTTTAAAAGTCATAACCAGCACCTTGAATTGGATCTGGAAACAAACACCCAATGCAATTCACAAAGCTGAAGATTCTGAATAATTTTCACTGGTTGTCCCATGTAGTGGGCATTGCAATAATCGAGACAGGAGATGTGGGGGGCACAAATGATGAAGTGAAGGGCCTCCCTATTCAGGAAGGGGTGTAACTGAGACACAACATAAACTGCACCTTTAACTGCACCTGCTACTACAACTTGATGCAGCTCCATCTGGGAGGTGTTACAGTCTATCTACAAAGAGTGAAGGACCCTGTGACAAATTTTTAGATGACAAGGCCCACTTTAAACTCTTTTATATTTTGAACCAAAGCAGACTATTGTAGAATGGGTATCATTAAGTAGCTCCATGAATACAGCTAATGCTATGGATATATTTTTCACTTTTCCTTTATTCTATATCTGAAAATAGATGCTAGAGAAGGGGAAAAGAGTGGTAATTCATTGGGGTCTGCCTCCTTTCCCCCAAATGGGAGGGAAAGCTACAGAAGAAATAATTATTCTTTTAATTGCCACTGAATGAAGCATTTGCCTTTGTCTTTTATTGTCAATAGCAAGTCCAAATCTTTGTGCTGGAACTATGCTATTTTATAGCTATCCCAGAATAATTCTTCATAGTTCTTGGGACAAAGGAGTGAACATGAGACTAGACTCTTGGGATTTATGTCTTTATAGCAGGTATTTGTTCTTTGGTGAAGGAGGTAGGGGCTCCAATTCTTAAGATGCACCTAATCGGCTAATAAGACTCTTCTCATCTGACACATTCTCCTCCTCCTCCTCCTCTTCTTCTTCTTTAGTCTCATTATCACCTTTAGCCTCATTCTTGGCTTCGTTGCTCTTAGCATTCCCTAAGTGGCTCCCCACACTAGCTCCCACTCCTCCTCCCACAAGTCCAAACGTGCCTGCCCCGGCCACAGTCCCAATCGCAAAAGTAGCACCAGTGCCCAGCACAATGGCTTCTCCTGCCAACAAGGCTGCTGCTATACTAGCTCCAACAGCCCCACCAGCTAACCCCACAGCACCCACCCCAATGGCTGCCCCAGCTTTGATCGCACTGGATTTGAAACGGCGTATGTAATCTTCCATGAAATCATTAGCTTCACACTTGAGGTATGACTCCAGACACGATAAAAATTCAGTCCGATGCAGCTCGTCACCCTGAAATGAATCTTGGAACTGTTGGAGCAGCTTCTCTTGCTTCTCCTCTAAGCGCCTAGTCATCGAATTTGGGGACACTCGTAGGCTTGCCCACATTGAGCGTGAGAATTTATCCTAAGATTGAAGACAAAAGGGTGGTAAGTTATAGAGACAGATGTGGAGAAGGAAACCAGGGCTCAATGGTTTGTCTACCAAATTTTGTTCATTTGCTCTAATGGTCTAATTTTGGTGTAATATCTACTAAATTTCGCAAAACACAAGAGGCTTTACTCTTGATCTACCTCAAAGTTTTCATTTGTGGAGCACATTTCACCCAGCCTTAAGTCCATCCTCATACAATGTCAAACAAAAATCACTTTATTTACTTTTTCTGCATTTAAATACTGACCAACACCACTATAGGTAGTGGTCAATTTATGATCATTCATTTAATGACAGTTTAGAGTTACAATAGGATTGAAAAAAGTGATTAACAATTTATCCTTGAAGTTAAGTGATTATGATTTGTGTGCTCGGCAACCAGCTCACATTTATGACAGTTGCAGTATCCTAGCTAGTTTTCAACAAAGTCAATGGGGGAAGCAAAATTTGCTTAGTGACCACATGATTCACTTAACAACTTTACTTAATTGTGGTGATTTACTTAACAACTGTGGAAAAATCATTTGTAGAATTGGGTCTGTCCATGTGATAACTTACCTAATGACCACATCACTTAGCAACCATAGTTTCAGTCCCAGTAGTAGTTGTAAATCAAGAACTATCTGTACTTGAACTTTCAAAGCATAGCCTTTTGGTTTATATTACACTTCTGATTCTAGCCTACCATACTCTGACCAAATGTCAAACCTTTGCCCTTCCCCATGTGCCAATTTAAATTAAATAAACTATAAAAATCTGTTCCATCGCTAACACATTCCAAATATTTGCTTCTTCAAAATCCTCATTTAAAAAAATTAAAAACTATAATAAAACTGGTCTCTTCCTCTCTTCCTACCTGCTTTTCGATGAACTTTTTAAATTTCTTCTGGAACATTTTATTGTTGTTCTGGTTGAAGGTATAGGCCATCTGAGCAGAAGGAAAAAGGAAAGGTTAGCAGATGTGGCTACAAAATTTTTTAATCTTTCACTGAGTTCCCTTACATCCCAGAAGAGACAAGGAAAGTAATAAAGAAAGAAGTATAAAGTTGGACGTATGCATCAGGTTCATCCAAGTCAGCTATTTACCTTTATATCTGCTACTTTTTAATGGAAATGGTTACAAATGCAGAATCCAATCAATCAGAATAGAGCTGGAAAGGACCTTGTAGGTCATCTAGTCCAGTGCTCTTCAACATCTTCATCAACTATTTGGATGAGGGGATAGATGGGGAATTCATCAAATTTGCAGATGACACCAAGCTGGCAGGAATAGCCAATACTGCAGAAGATAGGCTTAAAATACAGGAGGATCTGGACAGACTCAAACACTGGGCACTATCTAACAAAATGAAATTCAATAGTGAAAAAAGTAAGGTTCTAAATTTAGGCAGGAAAAATCAAATGCACAGGTATAGTATAGGTAGTACCTTGCTCGATAGTAGTAACTGTGAGAGAGATCTCGGAGTCCTAGTGGACAATCACTTAAATATGAGCCAGCAGTGTGCTGCAGCTGCCAAAAAAGCCAACACAGTGCTAGGCTGCATTAACAGAGGGATAGAATCAAGATCACGTGAAGTACTAATACCACTTTACAATGCCTTGGTAAGGCCACACCTGGAATACTGCATCCAGTTTTGGTCACCACGATGTAAAAAAGATGTTGAGACTCTAGAAAGAGTACAGAGAAGAGCAACAAAGATGATTGGGGGACTGGAGGCTAAAACACATAGGGAACGGTTGCTGGAATTGGGTATGTGTAGTTTAATGAAGAGAAGGGTGAGGGGTGACATGATAGCAGTGTTCCAATATCTCAGGGGCTGCCACAAAGAAGATGGAGCCAAGCTATTCTCCAAAGCACCTGAAAGCAGGACAAGAAGCAATGGATGGAAACTAGTCAAGGAGAGAAGCAACCTAGAACTAAGGAGAAACTTCCTGACAGTTAGGACAACTAACCAGTGGAACAACCTGGCTCCAGAAGTGGTGAATGCTCCAACACTGGAAGTTTTTAAGAAGAGACTGGACAGCCATTTGTCTGAAATGGTATAGGGTTTCCTGCCTTAGCAGGGGGTTGGACTAGATGACCTCCAAGGTCCCTTCCAGCTTATTATTATTATTATTATTATTATTATTATTATTATTATTATTATTATTATTATTATTATTATTATTATTATTTAATCTTTTCACAGATTGTACCACTTTTAGGACGTGACAATATTTGAGTACCACCAGTGCTTAGCAAGGTGTCAAAAACGTGATGACTAAAAAAAAGGGAGGGGGATATTGGGTTTTACTGATTAGATTCATTTGTTATAGAAATGGCTAATTTATAATATTATGGAAAAGTAAAAAGTTGAGGTTCAGTGTTAATGCTTCCTTCTACTGCAACAGAGGAAATCTCTTATTTTTCCCTTCTCCCCTCACTTTCCCCCCCTTTTTCCTCCCCACTGTCCTTCTATTCGCTTTAGTAGTTTTGTATTTTATTCTATAATCTAATAAACTATTACAAACTGTAGAAAAAAGTACCAGTTCTAATTTCTTTGGTGGCTGTTCCTTTGCTGAATCGCTTTCCCTTTGACAAATGTATGATTAATTTATCCATGTTTATTAATATGCACCACTACCAGCTAGCTCAGGGGTCTTGAAAATTGGCACTTTTAAGACTTGTGAACTTCAACTCCCAGAATTCTTCAGCCATCATGAGGAATTCTGGGAGTCTTAAAGTTGCTAAGTTTGTAGACCCCTGAGCTAGCTGGTCAGCCCTTCTTAGTTCTCCTTCCACAGTGTAGTAAGAATGCACCTCCCCCCAGTCCCTTCCCTGTATCCTTAAGACACAGGAATCAAGTACAAAGCAAGAAAGGCTCACAAAAGAAACACATAAACTCTGTTTTGTTTTGTTTTTTCTCTTTAAACTGCCTGGGGTGTCATGTGTCACAATGTTGCAATCTGAGACTGAAAGGCTCTGGCAAATGTGAAAAGCTTTAGCTTTAAATTAAGCCTGTTTACCTTCAAAGAAAGTTTCTAAAAGCCATATACAGACTCAAGATAAGGGGGTAAAACTAATCACATTTGTTTAAAGGGATTAAACCTACAAAAGTCAACACTTTGGACTCATTGCTAGCCTAAAATACAGACTAAAATATTCCAATAACCAAAGCACACAAAGGAGCCTCTGAATTACAAAACGCTGTAAAAACTGTATAAAAATCCTTATGGTAACCCAATCAAGCTGCCAGCTGATCCAGAACTAAATAAACCCACCTCCTTTCCGACATGCTGGCTTTTCATTTCATCAGCACTGATTGCATTCTCCTGGTTGGAAAAACGAACAAGGGACCTTTTCTTCCAGCAATGGCTGCTTCTTCTCTGTCCCTGTTTCCTCCCCTGCCAGCTAACAGCTTTCCCTGTTGTCTTTTTTTCCTTTTCCCACTCAAACCACCTCCTTTTATAGCCTCTCCTTTCCTCCCCACTTTTTCTTCAGTTCACCTCCAGCTCCAGCTACTTCCAGAAGTGCCAATCAGCTGGAGCCCTGCTGGCTCTAGCTGAAGCCCTGCTGGTCCTGGGGCTTCTCTACCTCAGGCTTGGGTTGCTTTGGCTCATTCCTCTCCCTTGCTACACTTGGCTAGCAGTCACGTACCACCTGCTACGTGTCAAAGTACAACAGATGGTATGCGTACCACCAGTTGAAAAGCCCTGATCTAGTCTAGCCCCCTGCTCAAGCAGAAGACCCTACAAATTTGAGACAGATGGCTGTTCAGTCTCTTCTTAAAAATCTCCAGTGATGAAGCATCCACAACTTCTGAAGGCAAGCTGTTCCACTGGAACTATCAGAAATTGGATTTCTTGCTATGGTTCTCCAAAGCCATATATAGCAAGTTATTTATGATAATCTCTGTAATGTATTGGGCTTTGTCTTGCTCAGGGAATATCACGTGGGTTAATTGCTGGAAGGTTGCTCAAGCAGGGAAGCTGGCTAATGGCTCCCAGCTCCTTAGACAACCCATCTCCAGCGCCGCCATTGGCTACCTCTAGGGTGGCAATAGGTTGCTTTAAACCTATTGGCCGCCGCTTAGAGGCCAGGGTATAAATTGCTGCATTTGCAGCCCTTTTTTCTCAGTTCAGTTCCTGCTACCAAATAAACAATGATCTTTACTGAACTCACTCGTCTCGTCATTGAAGCAACGAACCCAGTATCAAACAGTCTCCTCCCATCTTCCACCTCTACAGAATTCAACAAATGGATGTTCTTCCATCCAAACACTAACTAGGCCCATCCCAATTTAGCTTCAGCAAGATCTCTTTGGTTTTCTTCTTCATGCCCCATTATGTTTATCAGGCCCCATTAATTCCTTGTTGGGAACCATCAAGCAGTATTAGAATTGTAAGCTAAGCTAAGATTAAAACAAAATGAAACAGAAGAGGATGAAAGCAAATGATTTATACATAGCTGCCCAGAAAACAGGGTGGATTTGTTCATGCAGTCTGCAAATATGGAGTTTGCTCTGAGGGAAAATTTCCTTTTTAAAAAAGGATAGAGAAGGAAAATGGGAAAGTCAGTACCTCTGTGGGTGAGGAAAAACCAGTGTGATATTGTTTCATGAGTTCTGACAAATCCTAAAAGAAATTTTAAAAAAGGAGGGTTCAACATGTGAAAGTAGATTAACAAAAGGCTGTCATACATGTCTATTCACAATAACTCCAAATACAGCATGTAGACAATCAACTTATAACCCACCTGCACAGATACTTATATTGACAGATCAAAATACAGAAACAGACACGCACAATATTTTCCCCAATATATGACACACTCTTTTCACATAGAATTTTGGATTAAATGATGCTTTTTCTGAGATGGTTAGAACTTAACAGTTAATGATTAACACAACAATTATAATAAAAATATCAAAAGCATAAAGGCATTGAAATGGACCAAAGGCTCAGACTAGGAATCAGGGTTAGAAGTTTTTTTATATATGGTGTAAAGAAGATCAGAAGTCATTTCTTTTATTGTGTTTTTGTTTTTTCCCCTCTTTCTGCCTATATTGTACTTTGTACATTTTCCTTTTTTCTCAATACTCCATTTTATGTTTTCATGTTTATGTTTTAGATATATAGAAATCTTTAATAAAATTATGTATTACCACAAGTAGGTAGTACTATTACTAGTATTGTGATAGTAGATAAGGATGAGGGCCTGAAGAAGGTACTAGAGAGAATGTGAAAAGTAAAGGCCAAAGCACATGTTGCAGTAATAACAGTATATAGGGTTGTGACTCCTAAGCTGAGAGAGTGGCTCCAACATAGCTCTCTGTCCAATTATGTACAATGCTAGGAACAACTAAGATCTTACTCATAAAGCCCCTGGTAGAAGACCCAAGAGTGAGTATAAGGTGAGGATTTTTTTTTAATACACACACATGCACACACACATACACATGCAAGGAATACATATATCAACTCACTAAATAAGTTAAGTTTAAGTTAATAAACTTAAACTTAAATATTCACAAATGTGCCAAGGTGGGAGGGGCAGGGTGTTATCATATTCTAGATCTCATTAGGCTTGCGTTAATTTTGGACAAACTATGAGGGAACATCAATTGCATCAGTGTGCCATGTCAAGCCAAAGCATATCATGCGATTCCTCCCATTAACAACTGGATGAAAGAAGGGAGGCAACCATGTTCCTTTCCTCTGAGTTGGTAGTAACAAGGCTCAAACCAAGCCACACAAAAAACTATGGGCACTAACACTCACCATGAGATTCAGAACTACCAACTTGATGTGGTAGGTATGTCCACTGGCTACAAACAGTGCCAAGTAACAGTGGAATTAAATTACCCTTTGCTTAATGTATTCAAGTGGTACTTCAACAATCATTTCTCTGGATGTTTTTAAATGGATTTTTTAAACTGAGCAGGGATTTTAACTCTGAGTTTCTATGAAATCATGTTTTGAACAGGAGTGCTGAACATTTCCTGTTTGTTTGTCAATTTAAACATACAATTTTAAGTCCAAACTGCAGATTCCAGGGTCCTTCCTCATACAACCATTTTTCACCTATCCAGAATAAGGTATCTCACAAAGATTGGCTGCTTGAGAGAACTCCAGGTCTCTTTCATTTCCTTCTCATTCACTTTCATTTCCCTCTCATTTACTCCAGCACCAGCATAGCAGAGTTGCCAATAAAGCAGCAACCTTGACACAGGTGTGAGAGGGAGGAGAGGAGATATATGTTTTTACAGCTATGCCACCATCAGCAGCAAAAAGAGAAGTGGTTTTTTCCTTTGGAAAGAGTGGACAATTCTGAGAACAAATGTACAGAAGCACAGCAAGGAGAAGAACAACTTAGGAAAGTGAAACTGCTCCATCTGCTGGCTTTTAAAAGTGACAACACAGAAGAAAAACTAGAAATCTCAGAGAGAGGGGAAGTCAGTCAGAATAGATAGTGTAAGAAGACATTGATGTTTCGTAGATAGTAGTTAAGGAATTAGGGAATTCTGGGACTTGAAGTCCACACATCTTAAAGTTCCTGACATTGAGAAATAGCTCAAGAGACTGATCTCTTTTGGATGTAATAGAAATCTCTCTATGCCAAACACAAATTCAAAGTCGTAGGTTATGTCATTTGATTCCCATAACTTTCACCTTTATCTTATTAGCAAGTTCTGTCCCGGTGAGAGGTTTGCTCTTCTGATTTCTCTGTACATGCATTCCAGCTGATCTGGCAACATGATTCCCATAATCCTTCAGGCATTCTCTAAAATCCTCATCCATACCTGCAAGAAACAATTCAACTGTTTTGGCAAACACACTCATTTTTTTATATATCCTTTCTGGAGATCATAGTTGAAAATATCTGAATGCAACCTGATTTAGTCCAAAACTCCAGAATGCAAAAGAGTGTTGTATTTGGCCTTAAAAGGAAACAATCCTACCTAAAAACAGTCATTATGTTTGTCTATATGCAGTGTGAGTGGGTTCTGGTGGTGGGAGAAATAAAATTGATTTTAGAATATTATTTGCATCTTCAAGACTTAAGCTTTGTGAACGTTTAAGTAAACATATAGATTTGGCGGAAATTAATGCAGCAAAGGAAGGGCTTACAAAGTCAATTCTATCAGTAGTGAGTAGGACTAAGGAAGGGATGTGGAAGAAAAGGCATATGTTGCTATCAGCCAGACAGATAAAATAGGACAATGAGAAGATTTTGGTGAATTTTGGTCACAAAAATTATTTGTAGGATAAAAAATTATTTCATTAAAAAATACACCGGGACAGTGGATAAGCTTGTTGGCTTCACTACAGTTATTTTTCATTGCCTTTTGAATACAGAGCAATTTTTAAACCATAATAAGAGGGGAAAAAACCCATTTCCTGGTTTGGTTCCCCCATCTCAGCTCCAATTAAGAAAACAAAGATTCATAGTTCCATTTCAAACTGTAGAATGAATTGATCTAATTATTGTTAAACTCCAACACTAATCAGAAAGGATTTATGGAATTGATGTTCCTCCTTGCAATGGAATGAAGTAATTGTGTTTATTCTTTTCTACAGTTCATATAAATACTGGATGTATAGACTTGTGGGAGGAACATGAAGAAGGTGTAATGGAAAGAAAGAGGTTCTTGCCTGCTATGGTGCCTTCATTTCCCATCACCAATGTCTTGCCAGGGAAGGGCATCAGGTAACAAGAAGTGTCGGTACTTTTGAATGTTTGCAGGGCTTGTGGATGCCGGTTGGGTTGACCCTCCAGCTTCTGAGGTTAAATGGACACATAGAAGGGAGAAGATGAAATATTGTAACACTCTGTTTCTCTGCTTTAGAGGGGAGATGGATTCCTACGGAATCTCTTCATTATCAACTCATGATATCTTTGTATAATTTCTACAACAGGTTTACCTGGATGGTGTCCTGGAGATAACCTTGTCCCCCCTGGAATCCATAGGTGCCGGGGTAGAACCAGTCACGAACCAAAACATCAAGATGCTGCAACAAAAACAAAACAACAAAAAAAACAACAAGAGAAGCTGCAAGATTCTGCATTTGGCTTTTCTCCCTCCTATTGTGGTCCCACTACATGTCCACTGGATGCATGGAACAACAAACCTAGTCTGCATGGTAGTAAAGGTGAGTTAGAAAGTAAATTGTACATATGGCAGTAAAGTTACAGGGCTGATTCAACCATTACAAAGAGCCACAGGAGATATTTTCAATCTCACCACCTTCTCCTGCCATTTGGCACGTCCATCAACGCTGCTAAAACAGGGAGAGTGATTCACATCATTTGGAAGTAGAATCTTTCCCTATTAGAGAAATTTTACTTTCAGGCCCTGGATGATGGGTCCTATCTTCTAAGGGCATTCCTCCTTTATCAGATCCTTTCTTATTCTGCAAGCTTATTCACTTATCCTTCCTTCTATTCCCAGTCTATGAAGCTGAGGGAGAGCAAAGCTGTCTTATCATTCGTAGAGGACAGGAGAGAATAAGGAAAAGAATCATATGTGAGTTCTCTGCAGAAGTATAGTTTGGACTGTAGCTCCCTTTGAGGCTAGTCCTACTTTTAAAGATTGGTTTTCATTTTTTTAAAAAACCATTTACCCCAGCATATCATAATTATAGTGAAAGTAAAGCAGTGCCTCCCCTTACATTCATATTGCTATTCGGTTGTTCTTTTTCTTTATAACACTCTCCCTCCACTTTTTCAGCTCACAAAGATCAAAATAGGTAGGGCTGATGATACTGTATTGTCACCAAAGGGAACTGTACGAAGACTTGGTGTCCTTTTTTTCTCATTTTGGGTAGATATGACTTTGGGACTTTTAATGGCTTACAATACCTATTGGGAAAAATTACAATCCTGAACAGAGTTTCTTATTTCTGTAAGATGGAACTTGAAACCTCATACACCACAGCAGATTGTCTATTTGTGCTTTGGATGAGAAAGAGCATGAAGAGCATACTTAATTTTATTTTTTGAATTTGTACTGTAACCTTTTGAATATTTTTTTAAAGAGAAAGAGCATGAAGGTACCCCACTAACCCTCATTTTTTTTGAAGAACTTTCTTACTACCTGGTTAGCTTCTGGCATTCAAACCAGGCAGAGAGAAACTTTCTTAAAGCAACAGCATAGTAAGTGTGTATAATTGGGAAAAATAAGCCATCCTACTTAACCAATCCCTTTTTTATGAATATGGTGGGAATATGGTGCTCTAATTTTGGACTTTTTGTAAAAAAAAAGAAAGAAAGAAATTATTGTCCTTTCTGGAGATCAAAAATGGATGCATTATAGAGATGAATAAATAGCAGTCGGTGAAAAAGTTTCATTAGTATTCACAGTGAAAGAAAAGGAAAGAGAGATGCGAGTACCAGGCAGAAAAAAAAACAGAGAGGAAGAGGCGTTTGCTGTGAAGAGGAATTCAGGAACAAAGAGCCTCTTTGACCAAGTATAAGGGCAACAATTCTGAGGGAATGGTAACAGTGGAAGAGGAAAAATATATATATATACACAACATGAATGTAAAAAGAAAGAAGGGAAAAGATGGGGCTCCTTACCTGAACAGGCTTCAGCTTGAATTGATGGCCCACAGTCTTTGCTATGTACAAAAACATCTGTGGGATAAAAGAAGAGGGTGACTATGAAACTAGCTGATTTAATTTCATTGAGCTTATTGTTTGTTCACTCAGCAGCAGAAATAAAGAACTAAAACATGATTTAGGAAATAAGTGAGCACCTCTCTCACTTTGTGATTGTGAGTTATTGTTTTTACTGTTGGCCACCTTAGGTGACTGATGACAGGAAAGATAAACCTGCACATAAATTTATATTTTTAGAAATGATATCTTAATGGTTCAGCCAGATGTTTAAACTGGATTTGACATTTTTATCCAAATATTGAACCCTTCCCAAGGACATGGGATAGGCAGATTTTGTTGTTTGATGGTGTTATTATTATGGTAAGACAAGAATAATGCCTACTTAAATTTACAAATTTATCTTATGTCACATTTATATCCTGACCGATTCCAGAGAATTCAGGACAGTAGACTTAAGTACAGTACTGTATGTAAACTGGTGGGGGTTATATCTCTCCCCCACCCCATTTAAAATGTAATAGTCACTTTAAACTACTTAACCTATCGCTTTTATAGAAAGACAAAGCATTGCTAGTTTTCCATTTAATATTTTTAATGCTATTGAGACAATCAATTTATTCAGATCAATTAAATAATTTTTAGCTGCATTTGTACAACATGCCAAATTTAATTACTTGTAAAATTAGAGTGTTTCTTATGGCATAGTGAATTGCATGAACCAAGCATCAGAGATAAGCTAATGATCCAATGAATGTGCAGATTCAGACAATGGATTAATTTGGTATCTAAAACCAACATGATGTGGGGATCTAGCCTTTGTTCAGTGTTTGCATTCATGGCTGAGTCAACCATGTAAAATTGAAAATTTCCTTACTGGTTTTCCTGAACTATTTCTTTTGATATCTTCATTGTAGATTTTAGGAAATGGAAAAGATAGTAGGTCACATATACACACACCGGTACAGCAGTAATAGGGATCTGATAACTATTAGGTATCCATGTTTTCTATTGGGACAAAGATTAATCAATCTGTTGTCAACTGTCCAGTTGGCATTTTCAGAAAAAGAAACTCCTGGGACATGATTTTACCAAGAGTATAATACTTTACTGAAAATTTACATTGGCACAGAAGAAGCAAAACCATGTCTGGTTTTCCCACAGAAAGCTTGCTTAGTTAAACAATATATTCCCTCGCCCCTACCTACTGGGTGTTCACATAGTCCAACAATAATATTTCTTCAGTCCACTTCTCCATTGAGCACCTGCGTTAGTGACCTTGATATTCTTGCAGGCTCTCAAAGACAACTTGGTTGCTTAGATACCTTCCCTCCCACATTTGCATTACATTCCACAATCTCTACCCTGTTTTTTTGTCAAGCTATGAGCAGGGAGAAAATGTAGGTGAAAGGGCAAGTCAATACTGATAGCTTCTTGAGATCAGTTTGCCCTGGCGTGTCAATATGCTTAATCATCCAACTGAAATGGATTTTCTTGCAATCTGACTTGATCATTTGACATTCCTGTTAATATTTACACCAGAATGAGATTTGGCAATACTTTGGAGACAATTTGGAAAAGATGCTTTGGAGTATGATCATAACACCTATCAAAACTCTTAAAACAGCTACATATTTTCTTACTTTAACTTGGCTTTTCTGTAGCTGCCAAATATCCTGGAAAAAGATACAGGTGCTTTAAAGGTTATTACATTTACTTTTTTTCCATTCTCCTCAGCATCTTCTGTAAATGGATCCGAAGTACTGCATAACCTTACTACTTATGGAGTCTCTTGCAAGGCATTGATTCTCTGCTTGTAGTATACTGAAACTGATTTGGACTGTTTGAGTACTACAGCTGGCAGATTCTTGCTTCTTAGTCAAGGTAACCAGGTAAAATAGTCTAGGACCTTTCCAGTTTGGTTGCCTGAATTAAAGGAACCAAAGGACACCAGAAGTCTGGGCTTTAGTTTATGCCCCCTTCTTTTAACTATTTTGAGAGAACTTTCTTTTTATATCACCTCTGCCCGGTAATGTTGCATTGTCTCCCTGGGACAAGGACCACACTTTTAATATTTAGAGCCCAACTCACTTCCATGTATTCCAGGTCTGGGTCCTTCAGTCTGTGAGATAAATTGAGAATCTAAAAGACAATTAAGAAACACAACAAAAATGGGGTAAGTATGTTATTGTTACAGTCTAGAGGGGAAAAGGTGATTTGATTTCTAGAACTCCACCTGATAGGAGCTAAGCAGCATAGAGAAAGCTGAAAACTTAACACCATTGTCCTTGCTTCTCTCTATATCCATTGAGCCTTCGGTGTCAATCAAGAACAAAGCTACCTGGAGATGGAATGGAGAAGAGAAATAAGTGGATACATATAGTGTGAATTCATCCTTTTCATCTAGTTTCTGATTCAATAAATTGTGCAATGTGGATTATTCAATAATCATTTTAGGAATGTTTTGTGTACGTAGCCACAGAATTCATTTCTAAAGTATATTAAATTCTCTTAGCAGAGATGGTAAATCTTTTAGATTTCTGTCCTGGTTGAACTACAGTTCCCAGCATTCTTGATATTTTAAAAAATCAAAATGATGATAAACAGAATAAAAACCACAGAGATAAAACTACTGAAAACAGTCCATATCATCATGACCGAAATACAGGAAATTAATCACTTTATAATGGAAAAGATAGGCTAGTAGGGTCGAGCCAGCACCTGGTCCATTGATTCATCTAGGTTTGATAAGAGATGCGGCCAAAATAAGGCAAGAAAGGAAAATAGTTAGGAAGTGGCAAGAATCACACAAAACATAGCTGAGTATAGCAGCTATTACATGTGGTTGTAAAAAAGCAAGTTTCTACTTTCAAAACACTCTTCTCTCTCCCCACATTGTGGCAAGCACACATTCTGCATAATTGGTAAATCTGCTGCCTTTTAAAATCTACATTTCCTGTGCTGAACAGATTTTTTTTTAAATACAAGCCTCAGCATGCTGTTTAGTATCCTAGTTCTCCATTATGCTTTTGAAATTTGGTGCTGGAGGAAACTCCTGAAAGTACCATGGACCACCAAGAAAACAAATGGAACATAACACAAAATAACCCAGTGTTCTCATTTGAAGCACAAATGACCAGATACGACTTTGTACACATTATATGAACCACTAGCCTTCTACAGAAGTCTTTAATGATGGGAAAAGTGGAAGGAAAGAGAAGAGGACACTCAACAGCAAGGTGGATAGATATAATTACAGCAATGATAGGAGCACATTGGAATATATGAAGCACCAGGTTAGGGACAGATCATTTTGAAGACAAGTATCTATTTGGTTGCCAAGACAAGTCAACATTGACTTGATGGCAATCAATCAATCAATCAATCAATCAATCAATCAATCATTCAGACAACTCAATTAGATCAACCTCCAGCTTGGCCAAGCAACATTGTTTATGGCAAGATCCAGGGCTTTTTTTCTCATAGAACGCTCAGAACGGAGTTCCGGCACCTTTTTTGGATAGAACCTTGTAGGGTAGGCAAGGCAAGTTGTATGACGTGTGTGAGTTCCGGCACCTTTTTCTTTTACAAAAAAAGCACTGGCAAGATCTATGTTTTCTATCATACTATCAACCTTCTGGGTAGCATTAATGAACTCTAGTTTGGGGACTGTTGTGATGTGTAGGAGGTGTGAAATGCAATAAATTCAAAAAATTGTTGAAAAATCTGGCACAGGGGCTACAAAGAAGACAAAAGGCAGAAAGAAGAGGGGAATTGGATTGAACTCTCAAACTGTTACCTTTCCATTTTCACCAGGGACCAAAAATGGCTGATTCCATATCCATATCCCTTTTGTGATGCTCTTAGTTCCTGGATGCCATTCAAAACCTGTCAATGGCTCATCTTCGTGACCCATCCAAGAGTCATCTGCAACAGCCTGCCAGCAAGGAAGAAATAAATGAGACAGGAAACATGTAGCTGCTGCAATAGCATGGTTAGTCAAATAACATACATTTTCCAATATATCAAAAAAATACTTGGGCAAGCAACTTTCTCTAGTTTTCTCCTTATTTCTGCAAAATTCATCAGTTTGCTTTTTGGTGAAATGCATGTTATTACGGTATTTTACTTTTACTTTTTTACTATTTATTCATTAATTATTTTTGCCATTTATTTATGGTATAAATCTCCTGGGAGTTTAGAAACTCCTTGAGAGGCATTTGTACTCCACCAGTGAGATACCATGAGAGATGAAATACTAGGCTACCTTCAGTGATTATATTCCTTTATTAAGCTGTTACATTTGCTTTTTCAGACAAGGAAAGTAGTATGCCTTATTTATTTCTCCTTCTTCTCATATTCTTTAGAAAGTTGGAAAAAATGTGCAAAATGCAATGCACATAAACTCATTTTGCATGCTTGATTTCTTGAATAAAATCAACAGAACACTGTAAGATGATAGGAGAAGTATCATCTAATCCAAATCATTTTAAAACACTAAGAAAATAAATATGCTCAAACTTACCAGATTTTTAAATCTCCGAAGGAGGAAGTTGAGCAAGAAGGATTTACCCTGTCGCTGTTCCCCAATGATGGAAATTAAGCAGACAGGAGTATCTTTCACCTCTTCCTGCTCTAAGCAGCTACTCAGGGCCTCCGCATCCAAGTAAAGTTCCCCATTTTCATCCAAACCTACCAGCTGAACTGGCTGCCCCAATATCATTGAAGCTGTTGATATTTTCTGAAAAGGAAGACAACTAGCTCAAAACAAGTCGTATACAACTTTCATGGCTACTCAGTCAAAGTCAAAAGAGCCAAGATAGAAGAAACTAGGGCAGCTCATTTGTGATGCCAGATTGACACAAGTGGTAGAGAACATGCTGTTTGTGAGCTTTTTGGGAAGAGGACTATATAACTTGGAGTGTGAAATGAAGACAGTTTTTATTGACATATTGTCTTTCAATGGTTCTTTCTCTTCCTAAGGAATGGTTCCCATCAAGAGAGATGACAACTTTGCTCAGAAACTTCTATTTTGTGGAATGACCCAGATGATTTTGACATCTATGTGAAACCATTGGAAATGTCATCCACCAGCATAGTCAGGTATCAACAGTAATAATATCATAACCCTACACCAAATAATGGAAGTGCTAATCCAGTAATTCTGTAGAGAGTTGTATTCCCTTGTTCAAAGTGGCCCACAACATGGGATCCTTCTTGACTTATAACTCTTCTTTAGATAGGTGACAGCTGCAGACAGGTGGACTTTTGAATATCTGGTACACTAATTCAGCCATTCTTGGGTTGGAAGTCTTGCTCCCATTCATCCATGTCATCTCTTGCCTGGATAACTATAACATGATCTACATTTCATTGCACCTGTAAAGCATTTGGAAGCTAACACTAATACAAAATGTGGCAGCCCTGGGCTATGATGAATGATTCCTGTTATACTTGGGTGTCCACCCAACTTTGGGAGCTGAACTGGTTGCACCTTGTCTTACAGATGTAGCTCAGAGTTGTGGTTGTCACCTTTATGATCCTGTGTGGCTCTGAATCTGGTCATCTGCAAGATTGCTTTTTTATGTATTCATCTGCTTATTGAAACAACTTCAAATCTGTCTGTCTGTCTGTCTGTCTGTCTGTCTATCTATCTATCTATCTATCTATCTATCTATCTATCATCTATCTATCTATCTATCCATCCATCCATCCATCCATCCATCCATCCATCTATCTGCAATGTAGGAATGACCAGGTTGAGCCAAGGGAGGGGTCAAATGCAGCATCAGTTTGGAGCCACCACACCCTGTAAGAGACCTAAGTCTCCCCTTAAAGTCCATTAACTCTTATCTGGAACCAATTTGTCTTTACCATTAGTAGACCAGATACTTGTATCTAGATAGCTTGAAATAAACTTGTAGTGTTTTTGAACTCTATCCTGGTTTGTGATTTCTTGCACCTGGCATACAATGAAGTAAAATCTTCTTAGTTCTACCTAGATGCAATCTCACCTTGTTGACTTCTTCCAGGTGAGGAAACTGTGAAATTTTTTCCACCAAACTTTTCAGCCGTGCATCTGGTTTCATGCATTCAGGGCGGCAGAGATGGCGGCATTCAGGGCAATTGTACTCAGACTGTGGAGAATTATTCAAGTGGATAAACAGACACTCTTGACAGAAATTATGCCCACAATCTATGGAGACAGGATTAATGAAGGACTCCAAACAGATGGAACATTTGATGTCTTCCTGAAGGTCCTGGATCATGCCTCCTACAGACTTTGGTGTAAGGACTGTTGATGAGATCGGCCTGAAAGAAGCAAAGAGAAAGAACTGAATCAAACTGTGGGAAGCTCTAGCTTAGCTTCATGTGATACTGTAGGACCAGAATGTTGTTGAGAAATCCAGAAGCTCCACCTTGAAGGATGAGCATCATAATCTGAAATGGGAAGGAGGGTGAAGTCCAGAGCCTTAAAATGACAAACTATATCATTGCCTGCAGCCC